>NC_142130.1:65835582-66180165 GCF_024610735.1 Ursus americanus | reverse complement strand
TATTTCTGAGCTTTTATTGTGAGCAAGATGTTACGTAAGTGCTGTGGATTGCTTTCCTCACACTGATATCTAGTAAGACAAGGAACTATCTCTAATATATGCAAACAGAAAGTTTTGACTCTGAGATTCCACAACTTCTTATAAAGTGGGGAGAATTAATGAATCTTGCCATTTTCTAACATAAATAGTTTTCATTTTACACATCTATTACCACCATATGAGCTGAAGGAAGTATTTATTCAACATGATATTTTGTACTTAGAAATTAGAATTAGGCATTGAGAAGTAGTATGTTTGTAAATGATTTATCACAATAAATGGACCCCAGTAAACTTGAAAAATTTAATAAGAAGTGTCAAATTTCTAGGACAAAAGAAAAATAGAGTAAGAGTTTACTGGTTGAACTTAGATACATTTCTTAAACCAAAATCTGTTATACCTCTATGCAATATTATACATCAATACAACTTAGGGATTGATCATGCACTGGTGAAGAAGATATTATTCCTCCACTCAAAGACTTTATAAATTTGTGAGACTTATATAAATAAAATTTATATTAAAGCCTAATATATTCTCTATTAACCTATGTCTGGGGAGCTGTGGAAACACAAAGAGTCTATTGGGAGTTAACAAGGAATATTGTGATAGACAATTATATGGCAGATTATAAAGAACCTGAAAACAACTTATCATGATATTTCTAGAAAACTTTAATCATAGTTTTGTAGGATCCTTGCAGTAAATGAATTTGGAGATGTTAATAAGGACATATTGTAGTTTCCATCATGATCATCATCATTTTTTTATTTTAAAGTTTTTTTATTATATTATATTAGTCACCATACAGTACATCCCTGGTTTCTGATGTAAAGTTCGATGATTCGTCATTTTTACTCTAGAGGCTGTGGATGAGCCAAATACTGTTCTTGTTATTTTGTGGGGTGTTTTTTGTTTTGTTTTGTTTTCTTTGTATTTGCTTGAACATAGAGTTTCAAATGTTATTTTGAATCCTCATAACCAATAGTCACTGTCCTAAAGGATTGTTGAACTACATACTAGGTTGATTTTAAGGTGGGCAATGATAACTGCCTGTAGAATGTAGGGTATATTAGAAGATATGAGGCTGAAGACAAGAAACTCTTTAAAAGATTCTTGAGAGTGCAGAACTTTGTTAATTTTTTTTTTTTACTACTATGTGTACAGCACTAGAATAGCACCTGGTGTATTAGTAGACACACAATAAATACTTACGAAAGAAAAAAAATAGGGATTACAATATTGTGCTCCCTGAGTAGTAAGGCTATGTTACTAAAAGAAAGCAGAAAAAACTTGTGTAAAAAATGTTTAGGAAGCGGAATCATCAGAGCAAATTTAACAACTAGATTTGGTTGGGTATGGAGAGGAAAAAAGATAAGTAGAGGATAGAACCCAGGTTTTTGACTTGGGCTACTGAGTAAGATAGTGAAGTCACTAACTGAAATAGGAAATACAGGGAGAGGATGTTTTGACTCTTAAAGTTTCCTCAGAAGTTAATGACCAAGCATTGCTCACCTTATCTTTGAATTCCATAGGTTAAGACGTATTTTGCTTGGGAAATTTGCCTTCAGAAAAGCTATATGCATTCATTCTATGACTCACATAAGCTCACTTTCACTACCCTTTTGAAAGAATATTTCCAACTGAATATAATTCTCCTTGACAGAAAAGACAAGGGAAAAATGAAGGCTTATACAGCCACTCTTGTCATCTGGCAATTTCACTCTCTATGGTACAAGCTTTGGGTAAATTGTTTTCTTATTCCTTTTCACACTTTAAAATTTGTTTAAATGGCATGCTATATCATATCTTTCATAATTTTCTGATAATATTGTTAATTCATACCAATACATCTTCCTACTGCTTTTCAGATTTATTGGTAATTTGCTAAAAGAAAGGCAGTGGGAACAGAAGAGATACATTTTGGAGATTAAATTGGCAATGCTTGCAACTGATTGGGTGAAGGAAGTAAAAGAGGGAAGATTCAGAGAAAAAAAATTAAGCAGCAGAACTGAGCTGAGATCTTAGAAAATAAGGGAACATAGAGGGCTTTTGGTTATTTTGTCTAATTTTGGTCAAGCAACTTATACTGGTCTTATCATGAATGAAATATTTTACTTTGTGAACAAGCAAAAAGCAAAAACACATTTTTCATATGATACAATGGCTTCTTCCAAATGATTTCTGGAAATAGCTCTGAAGAGGAGAGATGGTTTCATTAACAGGTTTTATGAGACATCATCTGTATATTTAATCTCTGGTGACATTGCTGTGCCCCCTAAACAGAAACACCCTTGTTGGCATGTATCTAAGTGTACTGAGGATGTTATTTCTGGCTATTTCTCCAAATTACAGGACCATATGTTGCTCTCCCTGACCATAGGTATTTACGGCATGCTCTCTGTTTTACTTGTTCTTCAGTTGACATCATATTTTTCAACAAGTTCATATGTTACTTTCAAAGTAACTTAATTCAACTCTTGTAGACAGAAAGAAACATTTCCTTTCTATGGTCATTCAGGATGAGATGGTTGCACCAGAGGTCTCAGTAACACCGCTTCAGGGAAATATTTCTAGGATCTGACACATTCAGTAGAGAAAAGGAAGATGAAAAACTGGTCTTTTTCTGAAAATGTGATAAAAGCAACATCATGCCAGAAGAAAACTAACAGCGAATGGAGGCAGATCCACCTAGGAGACCTAGAGGTCAACACATATGCAAGTGCAGATCAGAGAATGAGCTTCCCCAGAAGAGGAAGCGGGAGATCTGAAAGAGAAATCTTTTCATAGAAAGGAAGTGCTCCATTTCACAGAGCTTGACTTCAATATCAGTCAGTTCAGGGGGGTTCTACATGGAGGAAGCATCTTAGCCCCCTGTCCAGAGAGAACAGGCACTTCCTGGACCTTTGAGCGAATGTGCCATGGGGTCATTTTAAAACAGTTACTCTTTCTTGGATGTACGACAGGAATCATACCACTAGGGAGAATTTCTTTCTCTGGAGGGAAATAAATATTTTTTAAATGCCCACACATGAAGGCCAATTGTAAAATAAAAATCATGGGTATATTCCTGAAACTGAAAAGGTCATAACGGTTTAGGTGGAACACAAAACATATTCCAATGGAAGAAGGTCACTTTGAGCACCCAAGTGATTGCTAATGCAAAGAAAATCCAGCATTGCTTTATAAGGAGGTACAATTTTTGAAATCACATTCTTAGGAGGAAAAAAGAAAAAGCTGCTGCAAAGTTACAGGTATGAGAAGAGAAGAGAAGATCAAGAAAAATATCCTGATATGAAGAAGTTATAGGGAAGCTAAAACCCCTAAAACCTGTCAAGAGTTCTATAATTAAAAACTAATAGTGACATGTAAATATGCTAGAATATGTATTATTGTGTGCTTAAATATAATCTTCAAACTGAAGGGTTCTAACCCAAAAAATGATTTAAAAATTAAAACACGTTTTCCTTAAAAATCCATTAAGTGATATTTAATCTGTAGGATAATCCATAAAGTCCTAATTTGACTCCAGACACAGCTGAAATTAAGTTAATTTATGTATTTTTTATTTCAACCAAAATGTTTTTATTATATTATAACGTTCTCCATTTCATTCTTTTTTTTTTCCTTCCAATGTTTTCATTTTCTAAATAAGAGGTTTACATGGTATCTTGGATTACTTAGCAGAAAGGCATAGAACTGGGGACGTATCTTCTGTCCTAACATCTATCCTATGGATATGGAATTTTGTATTCTAGTTGAAAAGAGACAAAACAATTGAGAGAGAACTTTAAATTTTAGAATCATGGAAATTTCTCTCCAAAAGGCCACCGATTAAATATTGGATAATTTTATGTAAAACCAATTTATAAAGTGGATTTCTGATTATAAGCATACAAAAATGTGGGTTGCTGGATTTTTGTGATTCGTTGCAGAATTGAGTTACAGCAGAACATTATAACAGAATGTGAATTTTTTTGGTTTTTTGGTTAAAAGTCATAACAGATTCAGCAATCAAAAAGATGTCAAAGATATGCTAAAAAGACTGAATGCAGCAAAATGAAGTTTAATAGAAACAAATTTAGTTATCAGACTTGTGTCCAAAAAATCCATCTGTACCGTACAGTATGTGAGAGACCAGTGTATATACATATAAATATATTTGGAAGCTTTCTGACTGTGAAATAAATGTGAGCCAACCATGACATCCTGTTGCCAAATTGATACAATCTTAGACTTCATTATTAGTACTAATTAGTGGGGAGTGGAAGTCCCACTCCACAATCTGTTGTCAGACCACAAACGGAACTGTGTGTTCAGTTTTGTAGTATGACAGTTAAGAGGCAAAAACATGATACATACTCAGAGGCAAGTAGCCAGCGCTTTCAATGGATTTGTAGCAGTGGCATATGAGGAATGATGAGAGGAGACAGAAAAATTTGATATGAAGAATGGAAAATTATTGGACAGCAAATAGGCCCACACTGTGAACTTCAGAGGCCCCACGCACTTTATGGAACCAAATCTCTCATAAGTAATTAAAAATTTAACAGCCCTGAAACGTGAAAGATTGCATGGAAGTCTAAAACAACTCTGTTTTTTTTCTCTTACTATTAATAATATGTTTGACACATCGACACTCTGAGTTATTTCAGAAAACATGATTACATTGCTGAAACCTGTTTTGCTGATGCCCTCTGCACGTACTGCAGAACATTCTGGAGACTCAGTGGACTGTCTAAGGAGGTCCAGGGTTTCCAAGTACTGGAAGTATTCAAACGCTGAGGAAAATATTATTCAGTATTCAAGTATTCATAGTTGAACCAGAAGACTGCCAAAGTTTCTTCCAGATCAAACAGTACTATTCTTGTTCTAAATAATAATTTCTTTTGTATTAGTTCACATTCATATATAAATTAAATCTATTACATAGAAACTTTCAGATCAAGAAAACTGAGACAAATTAGCTTAATATGTGTTAGCCCCCATACAACTAAGATGTTTAGTTCAATGGAAGTTATAAGGTCACCTTTTCTATTCTGTATTAACCTTGTCACAACCTACATGGTATTGATTTGGCACTTTACTCATAGGTTGCTTATGAAGATTATTGGTAGATCATGCAAAGTGAGGTGCAAATTTACCATCTGAGCACAAGGAGATACATTTTTTCTACCCATTTTCTACTGTAATTTGATTTGTAGTCTCACTTTTAGTAGAAATATTTGTTTCCTGTACATACAAAAAATAGGCTTTAATTCATTTAAAATGGCTTAAATATATTTAGTTTCAAAGAGAACAGAAGGTTTTTTTTTTTAATTTTTTTTTTTTTTTATTCCTGGGGAGAAGTTCTAAGCTCAAAAAAAAAAAAAATCAGTAGTTTTAGATCTTATTTCAGACATCATTTGCTTCACAAACAATAGGGAAATCTCCCATAGAACTTTAAAATGACTAAAAAGCAGCGTATGAGGTAATATTTCCCTTCCCCTGTATCTTGGATAATTAAGTTTGGACTTAAGAAAAGGTGTGTCCTGATTCTTATTTTCGTTTAGCCATTTATTGCATCCATAAGAAAAAGATTGGGCTTAGCTTTTATTAATTTTTAAAATAATTTGCTAACCCATACATTAGAAATGAGGAGCTAGAAATTACACGTTGTATGATAAAGAATAGTCCCCTTTAATTTGACTTCCTTAGAAGTGAATGAACAATATTCATTTGTATATGCAGTCAAACAAATATATAAACCCAAAGCTTAAATTCAAGAGTAGTATTACATATAAGTAAAATATAATTTCTTCTCCTCCTTCTTCCTCCTTCTCTCCTTCTTCTTCTTTATTATTATTATTATTATTATTAATTTTGGTGTGTCTATGAGCATCAAAGGGGTACATATAACTAAATGTAAAAATAGCATAATATATACAATTATTTTACATGTAATTAAAAATGTTTGTATAATTAAAATAAGTTTATCATTATTGTTACTTTATTTGCATTGTTGTTGCTCTTATTATTAATTTGAGGTCTCTGAAAAACCTACCCCTCCCTCTATTGCTCTAGAGCTGGAATTATTGATCAGCTCAATGCATTTAGCTTTGTTTTCTCTGCATTCAAATGATTGGGTGAGAGTTGAGCATATGATATCCTAGAGTGTAAACTGGTCCAATAGGTTTCTCTTTGCTGGATATTAGTACTTGAAGAAACTGGGATAGTTAAATGTAAGCATAGAATTTGTTACATTATGTCAACTTAGTATCTGATGGTATCAATCAATTTGCGGCAGCCATTATGGTCTATGAAAAGGTAAATCATGAAGGCCAGACTATAGAAGGGAAAAAGAGAGAGAGAGAGAGAGATGAGAGTGGAAGAAGAAAGAGAGACAGGGAGATTGAGACAGAGAGACAGAAAGAGTGAGAGAGACAGAGAGACAGAAAGACAGTGAGAGACAGAGATAGAGGGGAAAAGGGAATTTTTTATACCAGTTGAATTTCATTTACTTAGTTTCTTGTAAACATTTACACTATTCCCTGCCTTGTACATTTCCTAATTATTTTCATCCCAAATTTAGTTTGAATATGCTCCTGTTTCTGAAAAATAAATGATCCCTGGTCAAAATATACAAATAAAAGAAACCCTGCAGTATTTTAATATTCCATTTGACCCCTGAACAATGCAGGGGTGAGGAGCACCAAGTCCCCTCACAATCAAAAATGCAATATAACTTCTGACTCTAAAAACTTAACTGCTAACAGCCTAGTATTGACTGGAAGCCTTACTTTAACAAATAGCCGATCAACACATATTGCTTAACAATAGAGCAAACAAGAGAAAAGAAAATGTTAAGAAAATCCTAAGGAAGAGAAAGTACATTTACAGTGCCATGCTATGTTTATTGAAAAAAATCGGCGTGTAAGTGGGTCCATGCAGTTCAAACCTATGTTGTTCAAGGCTGAGCCGTATGTTCTTTTTAATATTACAATTGAAAAAACCAAGGCTCAGTAAGGTTATGCAATGTGTTCACATTTATCCTATAGAAATATTATTTTGTAATCTAATTTTTTTATAAATGGGTATTTTTATTGAAATACAATGAACATAATAAAATACAGGTTGTAACTATTCAGCTTGAAAAGGTGGGTGTATCAGTAGTTCATTCCTTTTATTATTAAGTAGTATTCCATTGTGAGTATATACTAAAATGTTTTATTCAGTTTTCTATTGATGAACATTTTTTTTCATTTTTTGGCTGTTTTGAATATAGATGCTATAAACATATCTTTTTGTGGCTATATTCTCATGTTTGTCTTTAATAAATGGAATTGGAATGATTATTTGTAAGAAGTTCCAAAATATTTATTCAAATTGGTTGCACCGTTTAACATTCTCATCAGCAATGTATGAGACTTGTGGTTACTCCTTATCCTCTCCAATGCTTGGTATTGTCAGGTTTTGTTTTGTTTTTTTCCACTATAGTGACTATAAAATGCAGTCTCATTGCAATTTAATTACCATTTTTTAAAAGATTTTATTTATTTGAGAGAGAGAGAGAGAGCAAGCACAAGTAGGTGAAGGAGCAGAGGGAGAAGCAGACTCCCCACTGAGCAGGGAGCCCAGCAGAGGCTCGATCCCAAGATCTCTTTGGCTGGGATCATGACCTGAGCCAAAGGCAGATGCTTAACTGACTGAGCCACCCGGGCGCCCCAAATTAACATTTTCTTGATGGTTAATGATAATTAGCTGCTTTTCATGTTCGCACTGGTAGTTTGTATATTTTATTTTGTAAGATGGCTATGCAATTGTTTGCCTTAAAAAAAACTAGGTTGTTTATCTTTTTTTTGATGATTTTTAAGATTTCCTTATGAACTCTGAATACTGGTCCCTTGTGAGACATATGTTCTGTGAGTTTTTTCCCCCAGTCTCTTCTTTGTCTAATACTTTTATTAAACATATTTTTTGATGAGGAAAAATATTTAATTTTGAACATGTCCAATTTATCAATTCCTTTTCTTTTATGATTTGTGTGGGTTTTTTTTTTTTTTTTTGACAGGGGAAAAATGATTTTTTGCCTACTCTGAGGGTACAATGATATTCTTTTCAAGAACTGTGGAGGGTCTGAGGTTTTATCCTACTTGCAAGCTAATAAATTAAAGCACTGTAGTTTCATGGATGCTGTTAGAATATCCAATACTCAGGTGTCCAACGTGAAGGATTTTATATGTCAAGAAACAATAAACAGCATCAATATTCACATATTTTTGTCAAATTCCTTTGACCCCCAAATTCCATGAAGTGATATGGATGGACCAAAATTGGAGTCTGTAAGTTCAGAGGGCGGAGTTACAAAAGAGAAACTCCGAGCTTAGTAATCTGAATCTTGTATAATAGGCACTAAGCTTGTGAGCTCTTTGCTCTGGAGGGAGACATTATCTTGATTATACTCATCAGTAAGCATAACTTTGCTCCAGAAGAGACATTATCTTTATTTTCCAAGACTATAAGCAAACTTGCCTTTTGTTCTGAAGGGAGACACTCCCTTTATCTTCTAAGACTGATTACTATAAAAACATCCTTTAAAAGGCAGTTCAAAACAAAGGGTGATCCTGATAGGGAATTGTGTTATTGTTCTCTTAGGTTACTTCCTAAAAGCTTTAAGATTTTTAGGTTCTGTGTTTAGGTTTATGACCCATCTCAAATTAAATTTTGTGTATGGAGGGAGAAAAGCATCATGTTTTTGTTTTTTAACATAGATACTTATTTGTTTCAGAAAAATGTATAAACAAACAATTTTTTTCTCTTTATTGACTTGTTTTGGTACCTTTTTCTAAATTTAACTGAACATATATATATATGGGCCCATTTCTCTCCTCTTGATTCTGGATTTATCTATCCTTCCATTGTCTTAGTTAATTGTAGAAAAAGATACGGTTTCAATATAGTAGTTGTGGCATAATAGAATGGACTTCCATTGTTAGAATCATTTTCTTTTTTTAATAATATTTTTTATTATATTATGTTAGTCACCATACAATACATCCCTAGTTTTTGATGTAAAGTTCCATGATTCATTACTTGTGTATAATACCCAGTGCACCATGCAATACATGCCCTCCTTAATACCCACGATTTTCTAAGTCAAAATGATGATTCTGTTAGCTATGACTTGAATAATCTGCTCTCCCTACCTACTTATCTCCCTGGATTTTATTTTCCATATAAATGCTAGAATGATCCTTTTAAAATGAAAGTGATGAGGCGCCTGGGTGGCGCAGTCGTTAAGCGTCTGCCTTTGGCTCAGGGAGTGATCCCAGCCTTCTGGGATGGAGCCCCACATCAGGCTCCTCTGCTAGGAGCCTGCTTCTTCCTCTCCCACTCCCCCTGCTTGTGTTCCCTCTCTCGCTGGCTGTCTCTGTCAAATAAATAAATAAAATCTTTAAAAAAAAAAATAGATACCAGATCATTCCTTCTCTAACCTTACTACTGATTATTGATTAATTCAGAACTAAATTACAAGTATTCACAATGGCCTAACAGCCTTATGTTTTCTGGAACCTTCTTTTCACTCTGGGTTCATCTTCTGCCACTCAATCCTCTCTCACTTCAGTGTGGCTACTCTGGTTTCTGCTGTGTTCCTTTGAACTGGAAGCAGGTTCCTGCCTCAGGGCTCTCACATGGTTTACTTCTTCACTTCCAATAGTTCTCTGCTCAAATGTTTTCTCAGCTGTGAGGCTTCCCAGACCACCCTATTAAATTTGAAGTATCACCCAACTGCCCTGTATTGCCTCTCCCTCTTCTCAAACATAATTACTATCTGACATATTTCTTATTTCTTTTTTAGTTTCCTCCCACTAGAACATGAAGACCATGAGGACAGAAATTTTGTCTCATTTGTTCCTTTCTAGATTTATATGCCTAAAATATACATTAGACTATTGTAGGTATTCAATAATATATATTAAGTAACTTAATGAATTATCTCTCACATTACTTGCACCTAATCCCAGCGATATTTTAGTTTTTTTCAGTCATTTAATTCTTAAGTGTGCTGTATTAGAGCAGGCATTCATTGTATTTCAAAACTTCATTATGGAAATAAACCTCACAGAGGTTACGTGACATGCCAAAGGCATTTATCTTGTAAGATCCCAAAGAATCACTCTGGACTTGATTTTCAGTGTTTTCCTCACTAAATATTCTTCTCTAAGAAAGGTGAGTGTGTGTGTATGTGTGTGTGTGTGCAGTGTAAATAGAGATTTGCTATAAAAAGAACATGATCTTATTTCTGGATCACAAGGTTTTCTTTATCAACACAATGCCCACGTACTAATTTAGCACATATATAATATGATCTATAATTAAACAATTTCTTCATGTACTTGTTTAATTTTAACAAAACTTTAGTTGCCATTAATTTTGAAAAGAAAAAGGATAGAAATGCCCAAAAAGGGTGTAATATAAATCACAGATTTTTCTTTATGATAATTAAGAAAAATAGATTCTTCTTTGTTTTTCTTTTTGCGGAGAATCACACATCATCATATTCCTAAGTGAAAAACACGGACTATGAAAGCAGATGTCCTTCACATTCACTTAGGAGAGAAAATATCCTAAGTAGATCACTCTCAGATAAATAGAATTAATTCTACCTGGTTGTACAGAAAGAAGAGAGTTATTTCAGAAAATGACATAGGATTAATTACTTTAAAAGGCTGCAAAATGCAATAATGAAATCACAATGTTGAAAGCCAATTCGTGATTGTAATACCAATGAAAAGAGTCAGAATTCCCAGGACCTCTGGGATGACTGGGAGTAGAGCAAAATAAGTTTTCTTCAAATTTGTAAAACACGCAGCACTAATCCAATATGGCTCTCTCTTCCTTTCCCTTCCTTCCTTCCTTCCTTCCTTCCTTCCTTCCTTCCTTCCTTCCTTTTTCTTCTTTCTTTCTTTCTTTCTTTTTCTTTCTTTCTTTCTTTCTTTCTTTCTTTCTTTCTTTCTTCTCTTTCCTTTTTGAAACTGAAATTTAATTTTATTCAAACTACTTAGAAGAGATTTTATGAAACTACTAAGATTTCCAGATTTACTACCCAATATTTCATTTGGATAACTAATAGGTAATTAAACTTTAACCTGATTAGAACTTCAAAAAAATCATATCACTCCCCTGTTCAAATTCTAGTCCCCTCAAGCACATAAAATCCCAACTCCGGAACCGTTTTGCTCTCGCCTCCCTGTTTGAGTCCAACCTTGCACATTCCTTACAGTCATCACTTCCGGCTTCTCCCCTTGCTCACTCTTCTCTCACCAGTGTCTAGTCTCCTTTCTGCTTCTCAAACACACTGTGGTCAAGACTTCTGTCCTTACTTTAACCTTTGCTCAGAATTCTTTTTCTTTCCATTTTTTTTTTCAGTGCTCTGTTCTTCATTTCATACAGTGGTCCAATGACACTTCCGATGATAAATCTTCCCTGATCTTTTAAAATAGATCAAATCTTCCCACTCCCATCACTCTCCATTTTTCCTAATTTGTTACCTTTCTTGTCACATATCTTAACTAAAACACTATCCTTTGTTTTTTCACTTACTTGTCTGCTGTCTCTCACTCAAATTTAACGTCTTAGCAAATAGAGTCATATCGTCGGTGCCTAGGAGTGTGTCTAGCTCATTTATTAAGCATGTATTATGTAACTGTTGAATATAGGACTCAAATAGTGGATTGGAAATCTTAGTGTTAGATTCATAGTTTTCATGCTCAAAATATACATGGAAAATAAATTAATAAATTTAAAAGGAAGCTATTTCAAAGTTAAAAAAGGTAAAGCTAGACAAAGTCTAAAGTTGTAAGAGAATTATTTAGATATTTGCTAGGAAGTGACATGGCACTAAATCTTCCAATAGTAGTTGCTGACTTGGACTAGTACTCTAGAGAATACCTACATGTATGTTCAAATTCCTTGGATTTAAAAAATCTTTCATATTAATTAACTACCGAAGATATCTTCATGTCTTTCTAAAATGTGTTACTATTTACTTCTTTAATGAAGATGGACAACCTCACTTGGCAACAATTATAAAAGGCCCCACCATAACTGCTTTGATTTAGGTTATCATATTTATGAGCCTCTTATTTCTGTTGTTCAGATAAAACTGTCATAACTAGCTAAAATGTCTTCAGTAAGGAAAAAAAAATAACCTACTAAAAAACAGTGGAATTTATAAGTAGGCAAAAATACTTACAAGAATTATCTCAGGAATTCAAACAAAATGTCCTCCAGATTAGTCTGAGAAATTGCCTTTTTACTTTAGTGATTTTGCTAAATTTTACAACAAACTTTCTATCACACCCATTTTTTATTGGATTATGGCAAGTGAATTTATTTTGAATGGTTCGTTAAAGAAACTTTGTCTGGAGCAGACAGCATGATATTCTTTTACCTGTAAGCCTTGATAATTTTACTTGTGTTGCAGAATTAGGTTGAAATATGCTTTCAGATAAAATTAAATATGTAAGATGATAGATTTAATGTAAAGTGGATGAATATAGATGCACACATCTGTAGATAAAATCATCAAAAAGTGCTGGAATTTCTTATATTCTGTAAGCCTTCATGAGTAAGTAGCAAATATAAGCTTAAGAAATAAAATATTTACTTTTAATTTTTTTATGTGTTAGTATGAAGTAAAATGCTCACTTTTAATTATTTTAAATACATTATTTTATATTATATATGCACATATATATTAGTAAGAATCTTTTTTAGAATCTGTTATGGATACAGCAATCACGACACTTAAATTATTTGCTCTAAGATATATCGTGTGGTTAGTAATATTGGGTTATAATCTAATTAAAATTGATGCAGCACTCATAGAGAGGGAAAAAAGAACAGGAAAATAAACTAAGAAAAACATTTTGATCTAAAATCCTATAAATTTTTTGGCTAAAAAAATTGTTGTTTCAGTAATTAAAAGACACTAACCTTTTCTTGTAGAGAACTGGATATTTTAATGTCAGACTCAAGCTAAAAGAAATCACATTTGAATGTAGAGCAAGTCTTTACTAAGGAGAAGATTTAATATGCTATAAGTAGCCTCCATTTAAGTTCTGCTGACCCTTTTGATTTGAAATTTCTTTTACCATTGCCTCTTGTCACATCTAGGATAGAAAATGTTCTGACTGTACAGGTGGGCTGAATGCTGATGATATAATTGGGGACTATTTCTCTTTTTAAGATTTTATTTATTTGTTTGAGAGAGAGAGAAAGAGCAAGTGGGGGAAGTGCAGAGGGAGAGGGACAATCAGATTCAGTGCCAAGCCCTAAGCAGGGCTTGATTCCACAACCCTGAGATCATGACCTGAGTCAAAATCAAGAGCTGGAGACTTAACTGATTGAGCCACCCAGGTGTCCCTTAATACATCAGTTTTTGCCATAATCAGAAGGCATGGGGACCATGACAGAGGAGGATCTATTTGTTTTATAATAAATGATTTATGTAGCCTTTTTTTTATAATTAATGCTTTGATAATTCTTTTTAAAATGATTTATATTATGGGTAAATTTTCAGTGGAATTAGAATCCATACTCTGATTATAAGCAGTGGGTTGCCTGTAAAGTTTTACTCTTATTCTCAGTCTAAGAGTCATGTAAAAACAACAACAACAAAGAACGGAGGCATGCTTTTTCTTTTGTCTATGAAAATTTCATATGCAATTAAAAAACACTAAGAATAAAATTTAAATTAGATATTAGATTGTTTATCTCTGAAAATTGGAGGACAAAGAGGGTTTTATTATAATACACATTTTGAAGCTACAGAAACCCTGTTTTTTAAAATTGTTTCATTTTATTTTCTTTACTAGTTGATAATATATTTTGCTATTGTTATTAAGCTCAATTATAAGAAAGTATCAACAAAAGGTGGTGTTCAGAAAATTCATTCATGTAATTCATTTTGTTTAAAACAATATATAAAACGTCTTGTTTCCATATTTTCTAGAGTATACTTTCATAAATCCTATTTTCCAGATACCCCAAGAAAGCATCACTGTTCTACCATATGCCATTTTGAATTGTCTATCATATCATACTAGCAATAATAGGATGTTACTAAGTGAACCAGATATTGGACCTGAAATTTTTGACAGGGTAAATACAGGGCTGTCATCTTAAATATGTGGGCACTTAGGATTCAGCAAAGTATTCAGGCTGTAGAAACCACATGCAGTTACACACATAGCCAAGGTCCACAATGCCAGGAGATGAGACATCTATTGATTTTTTAGTTACAGTACTGCTGGAATGCCTGCATTTTCTTCCTAGGTAGGATTTAGTACTTTCTCCTCCTGGGATCAATACTTTCTTTGATGTTTATTATCTTTAATAGTTATGAGATAGTGAAAACAAAGTAGTATATAATCAAACACTAACCTAAGAGAGGGAAAAGGTAATTCTGATAAAGGATGAACATCAATGTTGATTATCATTATTGTTGCAGGGATCCTGTGGGGAAATTTAAAATGTTTATAAGCCTGTAACATTATTCTAGCATTTGTCCACTTTGTGATTCCTTACCACTTCTTTTCGCATTGTTAGTATAGAAACTTTTGTTACTTTAGAACCAGTTTTGTATAGGACTGTCTCCCGGCTACCTCATGAGTTCCCTAATTAAGCCAATATCCTAATTTTTTCAGTAGTTCAAGTTCCAATCCCAGAAGCTATCACATGCAAGATGCTTAATGGGTTTGTTGAATGAATTATTAAAATAATAGATGTCGTGGATGTTTGCTGCATACGTCCTTTCTTTTCATTAGCAATTGAAACACATTGATTTACTGGTATCTGAAAGGAATAGGTATTCAAGAGTATCTGAAAGGAGTGTCTGAAAGGAACAGGTATTCAAGAAATAGGGAATTGGTTAAAGCATTGAATCAGATACTTAAAAACTTAAATATTCCTGTATGGATGGTATATTAACAGAATACTTGAAACCATCCACTGGTATTTTCCTACCACAAGAGGCTGTTTCTCCTGTAGACACTGGCATATCTTTAATGATTGTTTACAGACACTATCTTTCCTGATTGATTCATGTGCACTGTACTGCAGCAGCCGCGAACACGTTTGCTTATTATCAGATGTGATATACACAATGATAACGATTTATTGTTAGTCAGAATAAAATACCAATAGCAGTTACAATCTATTTTGAAACAATTAAATTCAAAGTTCAGGGTAGGATTACCTATAAAATGTGCCACTTTCTACTTTCATTAGTGCTAATAATACAGGTTGGTTTTGATTGTGAAATAAAGAAAATATAGATCTGGCTAAACCAGATTGGGGTCCTGAGTTGGGATTTATGGGTCAGCCATGTTGAGACGGTAAGATCTGTGCAAAGATTTGAAAGAGATCAGGGAGTTACCCAAGGGGTTATATGGAGGAAGAGCATCTCAGCAGAGATAACAACTACAGTGAAAGATCTGAGGTTAAATATGTGCTGGCAAGGTCAAGGAACAGGATGAGGAAGATGGCCAGATTGGAACAGGATGGAAGTTAAGGGAAGAAGGAGATCTGGACCATGTAGGAGTTATAGAACATTGGTTTGGTATTACTGTGAGTCAAATCAAGAGAGGGTTTTGGGTGAAGACGTTATGAAACTCTCTTATGGGAACTCCAGGAACGAGAAGTTATAGGACCACTGGCAAGTACAAACCATTGAAATGCTTATGGAATTTTTCTCTTTACCTGGGATTGACCCAACTCCAAGCTGGCACAGCTCAGCCTGGCTTGTGGCTTCTCCCTGGGGGAGGAAAGAGAAAAGTGGAGTATGTGGCCAACATTCCACTCTTTGGAAGGCTGTCCAAGGGAACCGTTTATGCCTCACCTGGCTTGAACTGCTAATGCACAGTCTGGCTGTCTGGGGGCTGCTGAAAGCAAAGGAGAGCACGGGCAGCTCGTGGCACTAGAGGGTCCGTAGCAGAGGATCGCACAGTCCAGCATGACTGGGAGGAGGCACTCAACTTGTGGCTTTCTGCATCTGAGGGAGAGAGAAGAGGGGAGCACGTGGCCAGTGTCTGACTTGCAAGAGGAGGGGCTGATATGAATAGCAGTTTGTTATTGTGCTTTGTTTATATAAGAATACACAGGACTTGTCCCTCTTTTTGAGCTAGAGAATGAGATTATAACTTTTTTGGGAGTTTATGATTAGAAACAAAGAGTTATCTATACCAATTTGTCTCACATAATCCTTCATTAACTTTGCCATATTTGGTGTTTAACAGTCATATAAATTTACAAAGATATGGATTACTTTATTTCACCAGTTAATATTTTAAATTGAAAGCCATTTTATTTCTATGTATAAATCCAATTCTTACAAACATGGACATATTCCTGATATATATTATAATTATTTCTATTTTTGATCTTAAATATAAATAACCACAAATAAAGATTCCATCTCTTCTCACCTATTATAATTTGCTATTAGGATATTTTCATAAATAGGATCTGAAAATTACTACATTTCTACTGAGATAATTCAATGTATGATAATTATACATAGTATAATTATTAGGTAAATCCAGATCATCACTATTACAATCCATTAAAGGATTCATAAAATATCATTACAAACAGAACAAACTGTGAACACATTTATAATGACATCAAAACCTTGATATTGAACTGTGGGTATGCTCAGTGCATACTTACTTTAATTGAAATTTGCTATAAAAATGGTTACTTCTAAGAAAATTTTACTCATTATGAATTTATTTTTACTTAAACTTTTTAAAAAATATCAGTGGCACCTAGAAAGTATTGAGAAAGTAGGGCTTTTTTTTCTATAAAGACAGTTAAGTTCCTACATTCCTCTCTTTTTTTCAAGTCTAATAAAGTAAATTCTTCCCTCCCCTCCCCTCCTCTCCTCTCCTCTCCTCTCCTCTCCTCTCCTCTCCTCTCCTCTCCTCTCCTCTCCTTTTCCCTTTCCTCTTTCTTCTCCCCTTTCCTTTTCTTTCCATTCCATTCCATTCCATTCCATTCCATTCCATTCCATTCCATTCCATTCTTTGTAGTAAGAGATTTCTTGTATCCTTACAGGACACTTTTAGTTTTCCCTAAAACTGAACCTAAGATATGAAACCAGAATATCAGTCTTGTCCCTCAATAATTTTGCTCTCAAATGCAAGTCATATGGAAAACAATATCCCCATAGACTCTGCCATCAAAAGTAAGGAAGTCACTTTCTATACAAAAAAAGCCAGTTGCACATAAAGGGCATGTTTCTGGAAAAGAGAGCCAAAGCAGGGAGAACACTAATTTGGGTAAGAGAAGAGAAAAATGGCTAGACGTTAGATAGAAAGAAGAGTACAGACTCTTCTTATGAGAAGCAAAAAGAGACACTGAAGTGCCTCAGTTGATCAGACACCCCTAGGATGAATCACTGCAATAGGGAAAGTTTAATTTAGGTTTAGGATAGCCAGACAGATTTCTCACATCAAGCTTGAAAGACAAGGAAAGAAAAAGATTTCCACTCACACATTGCCTCCCTAACCCTTCCTTCCTAGTCCTAATCTGCTATATACATACAGCGTTGCCTCTGAAAATTCTACACAAATGCAAAACATAAAAGAACAGGTTCAGTCTGGCACTTTGGAACTCTTCATCTTTTCAAGTGACCCTCTCTCTAGTTTGAAGTGGGTGGACAGAGATGGTGGCCAGCAGCAGGGTACTGGGAGAGAGATAATGGGGTTCATTTTGGTTTGGTAGTAGTTCTTGGTTCAGTAATTTTGTGACATTTTCCTTTGTGTTTTTACCTCCATAGAAGTAAATTATTTCTTAATACCTTAGCTAATTCAGTTCATAAATTGAGGATGCCTATAATATGTTAATGATACGTATCAGGAGCCATGCATGCTGGAGCCAATTCGTAAACAATTAAGAATGAGCAGTCCTTAAGGATAAAAGTGTATGTTAGACAATACATGTGATGGTGCACTTGTCTGGGATTATCAGCAAATTTGTCCTCCCATAGAGAATATGTGTCATTTATATTTTTACTTTGTTAGTATGGTATCAAAATCCATGTACTTGGCTCTGAATATTATACTGTCCTCTGATTTTCATTTTACTTTTTCATTTTTTATCGGCCCTAGGCTATTATTTCTCAGTTCTTAGCACATTCACTCACTGTGTGGGCTCCAGGATGCGCAGATCTTTGTCTGCCTTATTTAGCATTGTATTCCTAGGACCACTGCTTGCACGTAGGAGGTGTTAAATATTTTTAGTAAAGCAAATGAATGGGTGGATGAATGGATATTGTTTTTGCAAATAACTAATTTTGTATTAACATTTATCAAAAAACAACATGCTGTGAGAATAAAAAAATCTTAAGGTTTGTCATAAAAGTTAAAGAGTTATCCAGTTACCATGTAAGTTATCCAGTTACCATCCAGTTATCTTCACTGTATAAACATTTTGTACAGTACAGCTTAGACTGTTGGGTATTTTTCCTAAATATGCTTATAGAATTAAATGATGCAAGGTATATTAACATTATGGAATGATAGATACACATTTAAGTAAAATATTAATGGAGCATAAATAGTAGTGGACGAAGTGAGGAAAGCACAAAAACATTTTTGTTTTAATAACGTGACCCTCATGCATTGAAATTCTTGACTCTTTTCACCAGACAAATGACTTCAGCAGCTAAAAATAAAAGGCGATGGCCAGTTTGGGGACTATACACATACCACATTTTGAAATTATTTCTTGCAAAGATCTCTGACATCAGAACTCCTCTGAAATATAACTTTTAAGTTGTTTTATACACTTTGTCTGAATTAGTACAGTGTATTTACTAACATTACTTGAAGGTTGTGTTTAATGGAAGTCAGTATAGAATAATGGTAAAGAATGTGGCTCTGAAGCCAGAAAACCAGCACTCAGACCACGTCTCAGCTAGCTGACTGACTACGAGCAAGTTATTTAGTCTCTCTGAGCCTCATCTGTGAATAGGGATAATAATAAAGTTGTTGTGAATATTATAAAATAATGCACATAGAGTCCCAAAACCATGTTCGGCATTCGAGCATTACTCACTAATACTGTAATTTATTAGTATTTTAAGAAACTATATGGAGAATATTGGTGTGAAGACAATTAGTGTGTGGAAAGAGATACTACAATAATACAATGTCTGATGTCCTGTGGACATCAAATAGGATAAAAGTGTCTATGAGTGACTACTAGAAAAGTTGACATCATAGTACCTATATGAGTTCATGGTGCTGTTTTCATTTCCTATTCAGTGGAGAGGGTATCAGTCTTTTAGTTCACTTTAAGGAGTAGCGCCCATACCATTAGCTGATGACATAGTTTCTTACCCATCTTTCAGATAATTTGCATAATTTTAAAAATTGGTATAACGCCTAAGTTTTATAAATGAAATTTGGGGTGTTTTGAACTTAATGGTATTCTACTGAGGTAATATTATTTTTCTCATCCTAAGGCTATAGGATTAAAGACCTTGAGTGTAAGGATGACACCAAAACCTCACAATACAAATTGATATTAGCTTTGACCCCCAAACAGCAACACTGGACAAAGTACTTCAAGCCTGCACCACTACTATTACCATTTTCCAGATGAAGTGTTGAGATCAGGTCATCTCCAGATGCATTGTGTAGCCTGTGGCCCACTTTCACTTCCATCATTTTCTGTTTAACTTGATACCTTCAATCCCTTTCCTCTCTGATATTATTAGAACGAAAAAAAGCAGCCTAAGCCTTAGAGCTTTATACATGTGGCTAAAAGAAGGGCTTTTGCAAAGACGAGAGACATCTACAATGAAAAGTTAACTTTTTGATCAACAAAAAGTGAGTGTTGCTATGAGAGGGGGAAAAAAGTCAGATTTTTAAAAAGAGCCTCATAACACAAATGTGTAAAAAAAAGGAGTGGAATATGAAATATTATATTTGTGAGACTGTAGAGAAAATATTTTCATGTTTCTGCACAGTTAGTGGTTTCTGAACAAAACTAAAACAGAAATGTGGCAACTGAATTAAAGAACAGGACTTTACCTGAAAGATGACTGAATAAATAGTAAGGAATTTTACATTAGGGGAGATGACTGAATAAGTAGTAAGGAATTTTACATTAGGGGAGATGACTGAATAAGTAGTAAGGAATTTTACATTAGGGGAGGTATGTTTTTAAATGTCAATGAGGGGTAGAATCCAGAAACATGGAAACATTCCAGGGATTGAAACATCCAAACACTTGTCTTATCTTTCCCCAGAGACATTTATTTACATTGCGAAGCATCAAAAGCCAGGATCCTTACCCGTGTTTTCTGAGAGAGAATTTGTTTTCCATCAAGGAGCTTAAGTTTCTCTTCCTCTTTCAGAAGAAGAGGGGGACAATGTGTATATAAACTCATATATTCATATTTTTAAAGTCCCTCCTTTTCAGTTTAGATCACTTTAAATACACAGGCTTGCCCATTTAGCTCTCTTCACTTTGCCACAGAAAAGAGAAAGAATTGGAGAAAAGGAATCCATGTGGTTATAAATCAAGTGTTTACATTTAGGATAATGTGAATATATATGGGTTTTAAAAACTGATCAGTACAATCGAGTAAAAATGGAAGAAGACCAAAACCTTTATTTGCTTATTATTTCCCACAAATTATTGATGACATCAGAGCTGTTTGCATTGTTGTCCCCCTAGGTTGACCTATATTCATTTTTTTAAACTGTTAAATATTTTACTAATACGGAAAAAACCTGGGGACAAGTTGAGTGGATGTGGCTAAAAGAAAACTTTGTTATTTAAAATGTGAGTCAGGGATTGTTTAGGGGAAGATTAGTTTTATTCTGTTCTTTGCTTAAAGGAAAAGAATTCTACATACTCTTCCTCACTCATGTCTGGGCAATATATTTCCATATATTTATGGAATTTATGGTCATTTATTTCCGTATTTCTTGTCTGCAAATTTTTTCTCAGCTTTGATCGTAACGGACTCTTCTTTAAGTATGCCATGCTTTATGTTGTGTCTAACTTGATTTTTCTTCATCTCCCTGTCTTATACCATACTTAAGTATAAGAAATTTAGGAGAACTAAAGGGAATAAGCTACCTCTCATCCATGTAATTTCTCCTTTTCTTATAAAATAGAATAGAACAGGAAGTTATCACCCTCCTCCAACACCCATGTAATACGTGATTATGAAAGACATTCATTCTGCTAAGCTCTTCTCTGTTTATTGTGATCAATTCAGACAGCTTTCAGAGACAGACACTGGATGTTAGATTCTTTATGAAATAAATGGGAATCTTTGTTATGTGAGGATCTACATTTATGGATCTTCTAATGAAGATTAAATTGTGATAGTTTTTCCTTCTTATCCATAGCTGATGAGTCTACATTGTAAACAGTTGGGTTCTCAGGCAAGAGACAACATTCATTGACATTTTCAATTCGTTGAAGTTTACACAAAATATCTAAGTACTTGTTGATAACTTCTAACAGCTGGATATTTAGATTTTTGTATCGACATAAGGTTTATATGTAAGGAAGGGGAAGGAAAGAGGAGAAATGAAAATAAGGAAAATAAAGAGATGGAAAAAGGAAGTTAAAAATAAGAGGATAGAAAAACAAAGAGTAGAAAATGGGAAATATATTATTGCATCACAGTATTGGTTTAAACAAGATGATGTACTTTTAGATTTTCCTTCATCATGTTTTCAGTAATATTCAAATTAATGATACTTGATGATTATGTATTGATACAGAAGGAGAGTTTTAGTGACAACAAATGATGATTATTTAGTTAATATTAATTGAGAATTTACCATGTTACAGATACCCTGGTTCTTTAAGTGTATCAAATTACTTATTTTACCAATATCCTGTGAGGTTATGTACTGTTCTATCTTCACCTTTAGGGATAAAAAGCTGAAGGCTAGAATTTTAAAACTATTTGTGAAGGTCACAAATCTGATAAAAGTGGCAGAGCTGGGATTTAAATCCATGCTGTCTTTTCCCTAGGACCTGGGCTTCTAAACACTGTGAAATAGGATTATTATGTAGTTTTTTTTCTAGCACATGTAACACCATATTCAGGTAGAATTTTCCACTAAAACCAAGGACAAAGTAAATTTGGTACACGCAAAAAAGAAATGATAAAAATCTAATGTCATGTTCAAAGCTCCTTGCCAACACCAAGTGTATAAATTGTGGGGGAACTTAGAAAAATTTGTTTTGTTTTGTTTTTTAAGTGGAGTTTTAGCAAGAGCTAAATTTTGCTGTAGGCATGGGTTTGCTTTTCTTATACTCAAATCAAGAGCAAGAAGCCATATGGAGAAATATCAGGATGTTTCAAAATTGCCCTCTGCAATTTAAGACTGGTGTTGAATTCATGTCTGACAACACAACAGGGCAGAGAAATCTTCATGCTTAGAGTTTTTCCAAAGGGCTTGAGAAGTTGAGGATTGTACAAACTACAGAGGCTGTGTGGGTACCCCTCAGTTCTTCTTCAAGAGTATGGCTTCAGAGGCAAATGGACCTCAGCAAAAGAAGCTTCATCTGACTGGAGACGGTTAGTGCGTAAGACAAGAGCAAGCGACCAGCCACATAGACAATGGAACTCCAAATCAGAGACAGCGACAGAAAAAATCACAAACAAGTTTGATTACTCAGCTAGCTTTCAAAAACAATCACGTCCAGAGATTAGGGCACTGTAACCATTACAGTTTTAAATGAGTTGAAACTTTTTTGCCCATCTCTGTCCCTGCTCCTCATGAAACTTTCATCCTCTTGAGACCTTTTCTATCCTGGAGGGATATGAAATAGAGGTTAGAGAACTGAGAAATGAGCATAGATATGAAAAGTGGAAAGAAAACAAAAAAACAACCCCCACCCACCACCACCTCACTATACACAGTAAGACTTAACAAGTCTGGTCTAGGGGAGTGGGAAAGTTTCACCTTGAAATGAAGTTTAAGTTGTTTTTTTTTTAGGATTTTACAGAATCATTATTTTAAAATAATTTTTAATAGATTTTATTATTAGAACAGTTTTAGGTTCACAGCAAAATTCAGTGAAAGGTATGGACCGTTCCCATAAATGCCCCACTCCCACATACATACAACCTCCCCCACTATCAACATCCCACACTAAAATGGTACATTTATTACACCAGTGGACCTGTTTAACACATCATTATCACCAAAAGTCTATAACTTACATTAGTGTTCTTAGTTTTGTATGGGTTTTGACAAATGTATAATGACATGTGGTATGCGTTTAAGTTTCTTTTATGTCTTGTATGGCTTGATAGCTTATTTTATGTTAGTGCTGAATAATATTCCATTGTTTGCATATACCACAGTTTATTCACCTACTAAAGGACATCGTGGTTACTTCCAAGTTTTGGAAATTATGATTAAACCTGCTATAAATATTCAAGTATAAATATTCTTTTTTTTTTTTAAAGATTTTATTTATTTATTTGACAGAGAGAGACAGCCAGCGAGAGAGGGAATACAAGCAGGGAGAGTGGGAGAGGAAGAAGCAGGCTTCTAGCGGAGGAGTCTGATGTGGGGCTTGATCCAAGAGCGCTGAGCCGAAGGCAGATGCTTAACGACTGTGCCACCCAGGCGCTCCCCAAGTATAAATATTGTTGTACTTAAATCCATTTGAGTTTTTGTATGGATATAAGGACATAAATTTCAGTTCATCTGGGTAAATACCAAGGAGTACAATTGCTGGATTGTATGGTAAGAAGATATTTAATTTCGTAAGAAACTGTCAAACTGTTTTTCAAAATGGCTGTACCATTTTACATTCCCACCAGCAATGAATGAGAGCTCCTCTTGCTCCACATCTTTGTCAACCTTTGGTATTGTCAGTGTTTTTGGAGACATATTTATCACTGATCAGAAGACATTGTATCACAAGGAAATGACTAGAAACTCAAGAGTCCTTACCAAAATTTCTTCTAGAAGTATTAAAAAATTAGTTCCACAAATTAATATAAATGGAAAAGGAGAGATAAAAGTCCCTGCATATTATATTTCAAGAGTGGTGCTTATACATTATATTATAAAATTAAGATATTTCTACTATACATATTTCAAGTTGCTTTAAATTTAACACAATCAGTTTATATATGTTTCAATGCAGACTTGCAGGCTGAATTCAGCCTGCCATTTTATGAATTTAGGAACATCTAAAAGTATTTGCCTAAGGTGGTCTTAAGGATATTTATTTGTTTAATTCTTTGATTTAAAATTTACTAAGTAGCTTACCTAGACTATGCCAGGCATTATGCTAAAACTGGAGACAAATATATGAATAAAACATGCCTTTTGTTCTTAAATAATATATTAGTCAAAGTTGTTTTGGTTAAATGTGACAGAAACACCACTCATATTGCTTAAACATAAATGGGAATTTATTGCTCAAATAACTCGAGTCCAGTAGTAGAGCTTTCTTAAGGACTTCAGGGTTCTTTTATATACCCTTCTCTGTTTCTGTCTCTTTTTCTCATTGTCTGTTTCCTTCAGAATTTATCATTTCTTTGTGTATTGTCCTAATCTCCCTTTGCCTTGATGCAAATGAATTCCATCAGGATGGTAAAGGTGACGACATCATTGCAAAAATTCTAGAAACACATGATTTCTATTTATAATCCCAGAGAAAGAGGGAGCTTTTCTTTCTCTTAGCATGTCCTTAAAAATCTGATTGGACTGGCTTGGGTTTATTCTCGTTGCTGTTGCTTTTCGCGGAATATAGGTCTACAGTTAGAAGATGAAATCTTTGTTAAAAGGTGCAATGATTATACCTGTCCAGATAATTAAAAGGGCTCACAAGACTCTAAAAGATGTATTTATATAAAGCTTTAATCAAGACAAAGATATGGTATGTTAGAAGAAAGGAAGCACAAACAAGAATCATGGACCTGAAGATCTGGGTATGGCTACCCAAGAAGGACCATTTCACAGTTGCACAGGAAGTGCTTCATCTCTAAATTATGCACCACCAAGATACATACAAGACATCTTGGTTTAAGGAGGCATTGTGCAGGGCGCCTGGGTGGCTCAGTCGTTAAGCGTCTGCCTTCGGCTCAGGGCATGATCCTGGAGTCCTGGGATCAAGCCCCACATCAGGCTCTTCCGCTGGGAGCCTGCTTCTTCCTCACCTACTCCCCCTGTCTGTGTTCCCTCTCTTGCTGGCTGTCTCTCTCTCCGTCAAATAAATAAAATCTTTAAAAAAAAAAAAAAAAAAAAAAAGGAGACATTGTACAAAATTACCAGTGGTGTCTTTTATCCCCCACTGATTAGGTAGCTAAGCCAGACAGCGTAATCAGTTAAAATAGGAATAAGTCATCAATCTATACATTCCCCCAAAATGTAAAGAAAACTGACTATCACCAGGGAAGTTCTCAATTTTAAACAGCAGATTATAGATTATTACCTAACTCTATTATTTTTATGTCACCCAACAGTCAGTACTAGACTTCCAAATGTCCCCAAAGAGAAGCACAGAATTTTCCCAGTTCAACTTAAAGATAACTATCTTACACAAAGTGTGTGTTATAGGGTATGAGGTAGAGATCTTTTCTTATGGTTGGGAAATCTGAACAACATATATGTTATTGAGAAAGACAAAAAAGGGGAAGAGGGAATTGAAGACCCAGAATAGAAAAAGCAGTCATTTCATTAAGCAAAGTACATGAAGAAATTGGAGAAAATGGTATAAAAAGGAGAGGTGATATGCTTAACTTGAAAAAATAGAATAGATGACTTTTAGATAGAAGGAAAGGAGATAAGAGCTGATACAGATAAGCAGAAAAAGATGTCTAACCCTTTTCTGGGGAGAAAAATGACAAACAAAATGGCAAACTTGTGAAAAACACCTGTCATTCTGAGTGTGTAACCAGAGAAGTTTAGAATAGAAAAGAGAAGAGAAATACATTTTATCCTTTGTTGTATTCTAGAATGGTTGTCCTTGCTTTGCTTTAGAGGAGGCTGAGTGGTGAGTAGATGGATCTGTCTTTGAAAAAAGGCTCTATCTGATTCAATCTATATTTATAGATTGAGATATAGGTATTTATCCATCATGTTTGAAGATAACAGTGAGAGGCTAAGTGATAGATGGGCCTGAGTTAATACTCCCTCCTCTAACATGCACAGAGCGTAAGGTACCCAGAAGTCCTGGCTTCCCCAGTGAAAGAACATGGAGTTGATCAGACTACAATGGCCTAGCAGAGATGTGGGGTTAGAAAGAAGAGGCAGACCCTGAGACCAATGGAAATGGCAGGAATCATACAGAGGATAGAGAAGTAACCAAACATGGAGCTGACCTGTCTACTTACTCCAAAGAAGAGACCACCAAGGACAGAGAGAACAACAGATGGCTCCTGCAGCCATGAGGTGCAAAAATAGCCCTTCAAACAACCAGATGCTATCTTGGGGAAAAGAAAAAGAATATTGCTAATCTGAAAGACTCACAATTTATTTACAAATAAAGTCGTGGAAAGGTATCATTTAATAGGGTATCAGAACTGTTAAACTAAATAGTTAAAATGAAAATAGAAGGAAAACTGTTTGAACCGGGAAAGTATGAAAGAGCATTACTTAGCAAGAATAGGTGACTTACACACTTTGAACAATGGGGTAGGAGAGAAGATCCTGTGTTTTATCTGAATGATTGGCTGAGCTTTATGCTAATTTTATGGTGTCGTCCATTATTTATGAAAACAAAGTTCTCATTTTTGAAAAAGGTAAGGTTCTTTACATGCAAACTCCTATGATTACTTTTAAAATATTTTATTGTCATTTTGAGTAAATAGATAACCAAGTACTATTTCTTCGTAACCTATAATCCTATCTGTAGTGGGTTAAATAGTGACTCCCAAAAGTTCATGTCCACCTGGAACTTCAGAATGTGACTTTGTTTGGAAAAAAGGTGTTTACAAATGTAATTAGTTGGAGGAGGTCATATTGAATTGGTGTGGTTCTTAAATACAATTACCTGCATCCTTAGAAAAGAGGAGAGGACACACAGAGATACATACAGGTCATGTGAAGAATGAGGCAGAGATTGGAGTGAATTGCCTGTAAGCTAAGGAAGGCCATGGATTGTGAGGGGCCGTCAGGAGCTAGGAAGAGACAAAAGGACTCCTCTCTAGAAGACTTCAGATAGCATGGCCTTGTTGTCACCATGATTTCGGGGATGGCTGAGAAATACCTTAGACTTTTGTTCTGAGAAACTGCTTGTTGCAAAGGACTCCCCACATGTTCTACGAACTTACTACCTGCACCTTGTCTTCACCCTTCTTCACAGCTCTCGTGAAACTTCTGTCCCTACCTCCTCATTTTATTTGCCTCTACGAAAGCCCAGACCCTATTCCTCTTTATTGAACTATTTCTCATTAACAAATAGTCTCTCTATTGAAAAAGCCTAAATAAAATTATTTAATTACCCAGTATGTTTTTATTTCTCATAACCTGTCTAAGGAACATTTTGGTATAAAAGCATCAGTGTACAGAATCTGAATTTTAAAAATAATAATAAAAGACAGGAGAAAAGAACAGAGGAAGTTGCAAAATGATTTCCTGAACTCAGTGAGAAATTTATTTTTATTTCAAAGTGAAAAAGGCTCTGTACTTATCTCTCCATGAAACAAAATGGTGTTAGAAGGAAAAAAAATCACTTGTATACCCAACAGCTTGGCCCAGGTTGCTATGCAGACTACTGGGAAATTACATGAATGCAACTGGGTGTAATACATAGCAGAGCCAAGAAAATGGGTTTGTAGTATTTTTTACTTTCTTAGAAAACACAAAAGCATAAGTGTATAGTCAGAAAAGCTTCAATGAGTCATTAATAGTAATAATAAATATTTGATTTAAAGGAAAAATATGCATCTTCTATACATTAAATGTTTTCTGAAGAAAGATATATATTTTTAAAAATCATCTTTAATTCTTGAATAGTTTCAAGAGTATTAAGAGAGGAAAAAGAAGTGGCTTGGTGTAAATAATGATTAAATAATTTTAGGAGAGCCTTAGCGAGCAGGATAAAGTGATAGAAACAATTACGATTTTACAACATATGGGTTAAGCCGTTGTTTTTTTGAAATGCATATTTACAAAGAATTGCTTGGGTCCTAGAGAATAACTGTAAATATTATTAAAATGATTACTTCAAAAGCAGTGTGATATAATTATCCCTTTAAGCCTTTCATGTCTCATTTTCATGATAAAGAATGATAGGCAACTTTTGATTGAGACTTTTTTTTTGGTCTCACATTTCAGGTTTCAAATATTGTCTCCACTGAGATAGCTGCTTTCTTTAGACAAAGAGAGATAAAATCAATTTTCCTGAGCAGATGTATGATTTTTTCCTTATTGACTATAATTTAGCATTTTCAAAAAAGTCACACTGGATAGTAGCTCCACATAATTTCTATTGACTCTGATAGGAACTGCATTGATCAGTTTCACAGTATGTGTAACCTTTCAATAAGATGAAGAAATCTAAGTATTATGGGTAGCAAGAAGATCCTAAGACAATACATATATGAACAGCAATTTTTGCAAGAGTGACAGTAATTTGCCAGTTACTCTATACGGATGTTTAAAGATAATGATCTTAGGTAAGTACACTGCCTTTAAAACTCTAGCTACCCCAACTGAGTAGTTATAATAATAGGTTACTTATTTATTAGGCAGAAGTCAAACGATCAAGCCAGTTCTACTTGGCATTCCAAGTAAGTGTTCTGTCAGATCTCTGCTCACAGTCCAATATTCCATTCTCCTTCCACTGAGGCACACATTAGGATGATAAAAGGCTCAAATCAAGTAAGTTGCTTGCTACCTTTGAATGCTAGCAAGTATGAATTTGGATATAGCAAAATAAAAATAAATGAGATTAGACTGGACTCACATCAACAAAACATGCAGTTATACACTGGGCATTTAAAAAGGCTAGTTAGTTGGGTTGTTAATTACCTAAAGTTGAAACTCAAGGTTTCCTAATGTTCTGTCTGATATTAGGGAAATGAATGTTCTCTCCTTTGTCATGCTCAAGGAGTAGGCAAGCAGCACTTAGAAAACATATTGAAAATGGAGATGAGGGAAGATACAAGGTTACCTTTTGTATTGTTGTATCAAGCAAAATACTCAGCACTTAAACCAAGTGAAGTTTCTAAACGCCAATTTGAAAACCATGAAAAGTCTTCAACAAATATATTACAATCAAGGAGAGTAGGCTAAATATTTTTTCACATCATTTAGCAGTGATTGTTGTAAATGTACTTCCACCTTAATTAATAAAAGATGATTTCAAAATGAATAAATCACAAAGGATTTCCTTCCAGCACTTGGCCTAATGATGAATAAATGAAGACAAGAGAATTCTATTGGAACATAAAGACTTTTTTTTTCTTAAAGGTGAGCTAAAGTAGTTTTAAAAAATATGAAAAGAAAAGTCTACATTTGCTGTATTGGACATTAAAGCTAAGTGAAATCTGTAGAAATAAAGTCTCTTCAAAGACCTCTTTATTTGTAGGCATTCTGATGAACCGATTGAAGACAATAATATTTTTCCCTCTGGGTTAAAAAAAAATGTTACAAATAAATGCAGTTAATACAACTACAACAAAGGAGTCAGCCAACTGAAATAGTCAGTGTTATAGAATGGTGAGATAGCAATAATCATAACAAAGGCATTTTAAAACAGGGAAAGGAGGGGAAAATGCAATTTACTGTTGTATTGGGGGGATTTTATATACTTATGAAGGAAAATGTCTAGGCATATTTTAGGTATCTATGTATATTTCCATGTTGAGACCAACTATTCAGTTAAAGGGGATGTTTTCGGAAAGAGAGAAGTCCTTGCCACCTTATTAGTGTTCAGTATCATGATTAACTGAAGGTGAAAGAGCATTATACTTGGGATACTGAGGTCAAGCTTCAAAGTCTGTCCATTCAAATCTTGGTGCTTTTGTGCATTCACATCCCAAAGCTTTAGATTCTTTTGTAGGGAAAAAAGAAGGCATTTAAATAGATGATCTCCAAGGCAGCTACCAGTGTTAATTTTTGCTTTTAAATAAAGTCCTGTGGCATGACATCAAATAAAAGAGAGACAAAGAAAGCTCTACAAATCATAAGAAACCCACACAACTTTATATAGAATCATTTAGTTATAGGAGTATTTGCATTTCAACAATTACAGGAAGATTGTCAAAATAAATTAAAGCAAAACAAAACATGTTGACTTCTTTAAACATAGAAAGAGGAAAACAGAGAAGCTAGCATGACAGAGTGTTTTCATTCTATTTAGCTGAGATAGAGTTTCGAATAAAAATAAGGAAGTGATGAGTTCAGTTGACTTGAGAAGAACTGCTGATAAAAACTATCATCCCATGTATGATGAAATGTCACAGAGAAATACACAAACAGTATCAAAGTCAGACAAACTCAAACTCAATACCACAGTTAAACTTTCTATTTCATTTTTCAGAGAATAAGAAAACATTATAAATCAATACTGTAAACATTTTTCACTAGACATGGATGGGAAAGCCTTTTAAAGGTTAATTAGCTACTTCATCTTTCCCTAATTCAATGACAGCAGTTCCTCAAAAAAATAAAAGATTTCAGGTATTCAATTTCAAGTCTTCACTTTGTGGTTCATTGTACTTAGAAACTAATATACTTGAACAAAATTTGTAAATTTGGTAAAACTTCTCAGCTGGCCAGCTGCATGTGTGTAATTTGATTCATTCTACCCACATGTGAAAATCCAAATTTTCATATAAATTTTCCATACATGATATACTGAAAGGATTGCTTTTGAGACAAAAGTGCAAATAAAAAAAAATTGTACTCTGTTTAATCTGCCTCTTTCCCAATCTGAAGCATAATCTTTATATGTCTATTGTATTACTGACCTAAATTGTTGAAAACCGATAAACATTAAGAGGGGGTAGGCACTTTTCAGTAGTTCCACCTTTTCAACAATATCTGTGTCATAATAAACCTGTTGAAATCTTTCCCAACCAGAAATTGAATCAATCTACATAATAAGATGAATACAGATTCAAGCTTGGAAAGGTCTATAATTTTTGGTATGTGCAATAAATTCACTATTTGTAACTGTAAAGAAAATAATATTTTCAGCTTCTAATTTATTCCACCTATATAATTAATGAAAACACATCTTCCAATAGAAGTTTTTTTTGAATTTTAGAATATAATTCATTTCTAGTCACATGTTAAATTTCAAACAAATATGCATTATAGAGCTACTCAAGTAAGTAGAATAGGTAATAGCAGGTAAAATTAATAGAAATCTGGGAGGATCCAGTGGTTAGCATTTTGGCATCATGGCACAATTTTATTGAGCAAAATTTTAGACCAATACTGAAGCTTATTGTATATATTTCTGATCTGCAAGCAAGTTTTATTGTAGTCTAACAATGTAGATGGTTTTCTTGAATAGGATGAGTCAATCTTTAACGCTGGACTATCATTTTGGGAAGCTTTTATGCAGTTTCAATCTGATTTTTTGCCTTCTCTCAAAAAATATTCTTTAACATTCTAAGTATAGACACACTGGGAGATCATAGGGAAGAATTTATCAAAGCACTTGGAAGAGACACGAAGTTTATTAGATTTGATTTCTTTTGGAGAACTGAAATTTCTGAACTAACATTCTGAAATAGTATAAACTAAAAAAAATGGGCTATAGAATTCTTGGGGGCTTTTAGCAGAAATACAACCATATACTTAAGCAACAGTAACAATTTTCTTCTATTTCCTATTATTTATTTTCCAATTTTCTGTTGTCTTATCTTTCCTTAAAATACTTGTTTTTGTACCCAACTATTTCCATTATAAGTATATATATATATTATATATAATATATATATTCTATATATATATTTCAAGTGTATATATATGTGTGTGTGTATATATATATATATGTATATGTATATGTATATATATATATATATATATACATATATATATATATACACATATACAGTTTCCCCTACAAATTAACTCACATGACCATTTCCTTGATTTCCTGCTTACTTGGTCATCTTCCTATTTTGCCTTGGTGGGAAATATTGTAACTTTTATTTTTTTAAGGAAAAAAAAAAGCAAAAGATACAGAAAGTAAATAGTAAAGTTTCAGTTGAGGGAAAATGTGGTATCTTCCATAGCACAATATACTCCACCAGAATGTAAGGTCTATGAAAGACAGGAGTTTGATTTTTACAGAATTTATGCTCATTGTACCATTTATATTGAAGGTGTTCAAAAGATGTCTTCAGAATAAATTAATTGATATGTTGACAATTTTCCTCATTTCCTGAGACCTCTAGATTATTTAGAAGTATTTAAGGGAAACATTCAGTCTACTTATCCAAATATTTAGGGAATTTGGGGCCAAATGTCAAGGGAGAATTCTTTTTATTTTTCAATTCATAAAATAATTGGTAGATTCACTTTATAAATCAATGAACAAGCATTATCATAAGTCTTAAGTGATGGACATCAGTTAGAAGGTTTTTTTCTCCAATGCTATCTTATTTTCTATTCATGAGAATAACAGATTTAATTAACTCTTCGCTAGGAATCTTTATCTTCTTGAATTGCTTCATGAGCCTGAGAAATACTACAGACCCTTCTCCTCATTTCACCCCCCTTAAAATAATGGGTAGATAAAATATGTTCATCTGTGGTCAAGTTCTGTAAACAGTAACTCTTCAGTGCTTTGTTGTGTTCAAAATGACTCACTCCCCTTATTTATACCTAAGAATTGATTGTTGTGAAATTTAATAACAATGTTTCCTTTATGATTTGGATTTAAAGAAGTAAGCCTTCCCTATTCTCTTATTGAATTATTACAAAATAGCAAGCTTGTAAAAATTTTCATGACACAGTTAAAATACACAGAAAATTTATGTTCTCTCCCCTTATAATTTTTATATATTTTCTCTTGATAATTGAATAGTCTAGACCATGTTTCCCTCATAAGAGCTAGCAAGTTCAGAGCTAAATAAAATATTGCCACATGGTAAATGGCAAAAGGTCCCTCAGGCCTGCTTTAACAGGATTTGCCAAACATCCTTCGGCATATCTAGTGCTAATGCAGGTACTACCCAGGGTAATATGTTTTGCCCTAGGTTTCCCAATTGTGCTTTTTTTTTTTCATCTGATGAAAAGTATTGCAAATTTCTAATCTTGGATTATGGTTCTGCTCCAAAGAGACCCAGTTAATTGGATAATAGAAAACAGTTAGACCTGGGAACTTAAGATAATGATCTCTAATGGTAGGAAGATCTCATGATGTTAGGAAATAACATATCTAAACATTTCCTGATCACCGATTAGTATGGCAATTAACAAACAGTGCTTTGTGTGTAATAATGTGGCATATAGCCTCTTCTAGAGCCAGTAACATTCCCCTTTGTTGACATCTGGTGTTTTAAAAATTACATGCTATTTTGATGTCCTATCAATTGTATCTGGAATAAAGCACAAGACTCTACTAGCACATTGTTTTATATAAGACTATAAAATAGCTGAAATTGTTATATTGATAGATATATGTTAATTTATAGGGTTTGGGTATAAAAAAAAATGCAAGAGGTTTGTGGATATCACAAACTGATTCTAAAGTTTATGTGAAGAGGAAATAGACCCAGAATAGCAAAAACAATACTGAAAGAGAACAAAGTTGAAGGACTGACACTACTCAACTTCAAGACTTACTATAAAGTTATAGTAATAAAGATAGTTTAGTAATTGCACACACAAAGAACAGCAAATAGACCAATGGAACAAAATAGAGGGCCCAGAAATAGACTCTCATAAATATAGTCAGCTGATCTTTGATGAAGGAGCAGAGGCAATAATGGAGCAAAGATAGTCTCCTCAACAAATGGTGCTAGAAAAAGTGAACATAACATGCAACAGAGTCTAGACACAGACCTTATACACTTCACAAAAATTAACTCATAAATGGATCACAAATCTAAATGCAAAATTGTGAAAACAACATAGAACGAAACCTAGATGACCTTGGATAGGGTGATGACTTTTTAGATACAACACCAAAGGCATGATCTATGAAAGAAGTAATTGGTAAGCTGGACTTCGTTAAAATTAAATTAAATTAAATTAAATTAAATTAAATTAAATTAAATTAAATTAAATTTAAATTAAAAATTTCTGCTCTGCAACAGATACTTGAGAGAATGAGAAGACAAGCCACAGACTGGAAGGAAATATTTGCAAAAGACACTTCTGATAAAGACTATTCTCCAAAATATACAAAGAACTCTTAATATTCATCAATAAGAAAACAACACAATTTAAAAGATGAGCCAAAGACCTTTTAACAGGCATCTCACCAAAAAAGGTATATAGATAACAAGTAAGCATGGAAAAAGGTGCTCCACACCGTATATCATTAGGAAAACATAAACAACAATGAGAGACCATTATGCACCTATAAGAACATCCATAATTAGGAACACTGATGAGAATGGTGCAACAGAAACTCCCATTCATCATTGCTGGGATTCAAAATGGCACAGCCACTTTGGAAGAGAGTTTGGCAATTTCTAACAATAATGACACTCTTATGATATAAACTCCAGCAATTGTGTTCCCTGATACTTATCCAAGAGATCTGAAAAGTCATGTCCACACAAAAACCTGCACATGATGTTTATAGCAGGTTTATTCATAATACTAAAACATGGAGGCAGTGAATATGTCCTTCAATAGGTGAGTAGATAAATGGACTGTGGTATATCCAGACAATAGAATATTAGCATTAAAATAATAAGCTATCAAGTCATGAGAACACATGGGAGAAGCTTTAATGCATATTACTAAATGAAAGCAATCGATCTGAAAACATTACATACTGTGTGATTCCAAATATGACCTTCTGTAAAAGGCAAAACTATGGAGACAGTAAAAAGGTTAGTGTTTGCCTGGGGTTGGGGTGGGGAGGGATAAATAGATGGAACACAGAGGATTTTTAAGCACTAAAAATGTATGCTACAAAATGATGGGTATATGTCATTATACATATTTGTAAACCCACAGAGTGTACAATAGCAAAAGTGAACTGTAGTGAATGCAAACTATGGACTTTGGGTGATTATAATGTGTCAGTGTAAGTTCATCAGTTGTAGTAAATGTCCTACTCTGGTGAAGGGTGTTGATAGTGGGGGAGGCTATGTGTTTATGGAGGTAGGGGACATATGGAATCTCTATACCTCTTTTCATTTTGCTATGAACTTAAAACTGTTCTAAAAAATAAAGCCTTAAAGAAGTCAAAAGCTTTGCTCAAAAGAAATTGCATTTGAAAAAAAGCAATATGCAGGAAAAATATTAAAAAGTGAGCTATTCTACAGGACCCATTCAGGATGAGAGTAGTATTGGATACAAGGCAAAATCAATTAGGGCCAATAAAATGTCCACTAGCAATGTGGTTTATAATTTCTCCATAGAGCTATCTTAAATATGTCTTGAATTGGGCAATTATTCTGGGCATCCTAATTCATTTTTAAAAATCTATTTGGTTCCTTAAAGAGTAAAGGAGAGAAAGCTGTAGGAACAGGTTAGATTTTTTTATTGCTACTCAAAAATGCATACCATGGCAAATCATAACAAGGGTCTGGGTGCAGACCCAGATTAACTAAGTCGAAGGGACCATCAAATGATGATAGCTGCCGTTTTTCAGCCTAAGAGCAGGTCATGTTTATTTCATAGATGAAATTTACGCTTTCTTAGGAAACACAACCTGAAATTGCCTTCCCTAACTTTAATGTCAAACTTCTCTCTATGATGATTTCCAACCAACCAGTTTACTTGGAAGAAAAATAAAACAAAATGAAACAAAACAAGACCTATTTCCACATATCATCTATGACTAAGCCTTTTAAACCTGATTTTGCTTTTTTTCAATGAAACAATCTACATTACTGACCTTTGTATATGAATAAACTTTGGATGCACTCTGTTTTAAATTTTGAAAATATTGATTTCTGAGTTATTCTATGAGCAATTATCAGGATATACTATATGTATTCTAGTATATTTAATATATTTTGAATATATTCATATATATATATATGTATTTTTAAGCAAACCACAAGGAGAGAAAAATGCATATATTTTGGAGTTGGAGATTCTCAGGAATGTGATCAGAAAATATCTTAATAGGTAATTACTGTGTGTAGAGATGGGCAATTCTCCCCGCTATGACTCATATAGTGACTTCTACCATCGCATGAAGTTGGACTATCTGTGCCTACCAGGTAGATAGCACATCTGAACAGAAATCAGAACACATGTCCAATAACATACTGAGACAGTTATAAAATTAAAACCAGGCTGCACTTTATTTTTAAGATAATCACTGAAGCTTGTAATTACCCATATGTATTTCCAATTTAATGGAACTAGTTCATATACATTAAAAATAGATTTATAGACAGTATGAGTTAGTGGAAAGAGACAGTCTATAACAAGTAGATCTAATGTTAAATTCTGGTGTAATTTTAATTTGCTGTATGACCTTGGGAAAATAACATTTCTTTGACCTCAGTTTTTTTATAGATAAAAGAGAAAGTAAAAATTAGCCAAATGATTTATGTTAATCATAAGAGGAAGACAATGTATCTAAATGTATCATCTTAGGACATCCATGGTCAGTATATAATCATTTTCATTGTTATACCTCTAAAATAATATTCCCTAATATGTACTTTTTAAAGTACTTAAAATATTATTTTTGTAGTATCTTATTCAAGTTAAGAATTCTATATAAAAATACTGATGTGTAATTATTTAGGCAATGATCATTCTAGGTTTTTTTTAATTTTTATTTTGACTATTACCTACACACATTGGCATAAGGTTGATTTCTGATAGTATTCCATTACCTGCTTATTGTATTATCACCAACGTCTTCCATGGTACCTAACTAATTTTTTCAATGTATTTATCCAAATTGCTAATGCTGACATATCTAATGAAGATCACATACTATAGCAATTTCAATGACAAACATTGAAAAAGAAAGAAACTGAAAATAAATAACTTCTATGCTCAGCATTGCCTTTTCCCTTATATATGATTTTGTCAAAGTTAACACTACTGTTCCATCTTTGAGGCACTTTTAAATATCTGAGGATAAGCTGGTTATGGCTTGATATGACAAGACTTTTATTCCAAAGACCATCTCAGTAATGATACATATTTATTCAAGTTTGTGTGTATATATCAGCAATTTTCCATCTTCAACCTATTCTTTATCAGAAGAAGCTTCTTTGTTTTTGAAGCATATAATGTTAAACAGAATTTACCAGCATTAAATTTCAACTGGAAATCTATTTAATATGTTACGCAAAATGCCTTTTATTTGTGACACATTTAAATTCACTAAAATAGAAGACTCAATGTTTTTTTCTACCTGAAGGGGAGAAAGGTTAGGTGACACAATGAATTAACTTTAAGGCTGTCTCTTTTCATCTCTAAAGATCTGAAGGTCACATTTACTTATATTGACTTACAAATGGGAAGTAGAGTGGTGCCAGAAATCACACATATACCACACAAATTACCAATCATGGAGATCTACACTCAGAAGTGTCCCAAAACAACAACAAGGGAGAAATGTCACAGATTAAAAAAGAAGAAGAAGAAGAAGAAGATATACTGTCTTTACAAGGGTTTTTTTTTTAGGAGGCATGATGAGTTCTAACTGTATTTCTTAATGCCCTCCATAATGTTATATAGTGATAAGGCTTGGTATTCCTTTTTCCATTTATTCTTTTCTTTTTAATTTATTGAGAAAACTATGAAACAGGAAAACCCAAGTAAGCTAGTCAAGGTCAAGGTCTCAGAGTAAATTAGAGCAAGACTCAGAGGGAGCCATTATGTGCACTGAATCTCTTTGTCAAAGTTAGTGGAATCACTGAAATACACTGAAAATATCTGCTTTGTTGATTTCTCTACCACTTCATGTCACTTCTCTGAGTGAAAATGTAAACTTTTAATGTTTTAATGCTTACTTTTAATTAAGTTTTAATGTTTATTTCCTTATTGTGATTTATTTAAATTAGTGGCATATTTTTAAATCCAATTATATAGTAAAAAGTTAGTCGAATATATAACCATGAGAATTATCAAAACAAGCAAAGTAAGGGATATCTTAAGTAGTTTCAAGTACATAGCTTTAGGATATATCAAGTACCATAAGGCTGGGGATTATTTTGTTTTCCTTTGAACCCTGAAAAACATATCTCCTACATTCCTATTTTCTGTTCTTTATGGCTCAGAGTATCGTAAGGTGGATCTTGTCAAGGTACCTGGCTTAGACATGATCTCTTTATAGAGCTGTCTCAAGCGTATGGAGGATTGGGAATATTCTCTTCTATACATAGACTTTTGAGACTGGCATAGGAAGTTGAGCGTGAACTGGAGAAGGTGATGGTGAATCTTCAAATAGGTGCTCATGACGCCAGAAATTCACATCTTATCTCATCCCTGTCCCAACCCATGCAACTCCCACCATGAGATAAACAGAGAACTCTAACCCTTCCACACATTTTCTAAGGGGATATTTGCTTTGTAATGCCCTTATTCTTCTCTTTAATATGATATCTTTTGTTCAAACAAGTAGATGGGACAATAAAGCTTATCCTGCATCCATTTACTCTCAAACTTTACTTGTATTTCTGTTCTTTAGTCACCTCACTTCAAATGGGAAATAGTTTGAAGAAAGTAAGGCCATCATTTTGCAATGGTGTTCATTTTATTTAAAGAAAAATTCATGTTTACTCATCTAAAAATTACTGTACAACAATGGTAATTACAAAAATATTCACAAGAGGAAGATATTGTATTTGAAAAGATATATTCAGTATTCACATATCCACAATAATATTATATTTATAAATGGGAAATACAATTTTTCATAGTATAAAATAACCTAAATAAAGCTATTCCCTATATTCTGAATATGAATGAATGAATGTCTAAGTGATTGATTTTTTTTTCACTATAAAAGGTATAGCTACATGTTAAGATGAGGTGAGAAGGACGTAGGTGATGATGATGATGATGATGATAAATAAAGAGATAGACAGATACATATATATATAGAGATAGATTATATCTATATCTATATCATCTATATCTATTTTTTTTTTAAGATTTTATTTATTTGACAGAGATAGAGACAGCCAGTGAGAGAGGGAACACAAGCAGGGGGAGTGGGAAAGGAAGAAGCAGGCTCATAGCAGAGGAGCCCGACGTGGGGCTCGATCCCATAACGCCGGGATCACGCCCTGAGCTGAAGGCAGACGCTTACCACTGTGCCACACAGTCGCCCCCTATCTATATCTATTCTTGACGACAATTTTAACACTTCTATAGTTTCCACACCTTGACTTGTCCTATTAATAGAGGGTTCTCTCCAGTCTACATTTTTAAGTGTCAATCTCATTAAAAATTTTTACTTCATACCTACTTTCTCTTACTATTTTCTCTGTCACATTTATTAGCTATGAACTTATTATTTTCTAAAGACCCACAGATAATTCTCTAAATGATACATCCAAGCTTTAGTTATTTACTCTTCTATCACTGATAATTTTCTCAAACTTAACACACTGCCCAATCCCAAATCTTCAGAGCATGCTTTTGCTGCCAATGTGTTTCTGAATGTTTTTATTGGTTTGTTTTTATTCTTCTTCCCTTCATATATATTCAGAAATATAGCTTAAATAATATATAAAAATGCAAATGGTACAGTTCTTAGTGTATTCTGCCCTGAAATAAGGTTATATTGAAACCCATATCTTAAAAATTTAAATCCTGTTACAATAATTTCCCCCAACCCAAATCCTAACAATATATTTATACCTATAAAACTCAAAGACATGCAAACATTCACATGAAACAAGATGCATTTATTTCTGGTGTGACTATAACAAATTCTTTTAAGACTAGAGCCAGATATATTGTACTGTGATTCTTCCACTTACAGAATTGAGAGGATGCAAAACCTCTAAATTTCTAAAATCTTTTTCATCCAAATTACATTCAGTGTTTATTTGAACTGTGTTGCTATCCACCAAAGTGATTTGTTTTCATTGAAATGAAAATAAGAAACTTACTCAACACAGGAAAATACATTTGATTTTTTTCCTTAGGTTCATAGTCAACATTGTAATTGCTCTTCAGTTCTTTTTTCAGTTTTCCTAGTGTTACTAGGAAATAAAAAGACGAGATTTTTGACTCTTCATTTGTGATCTTTTGTTCAATTGCGCTATGGGCTAACACAGTCATGCTATTCTGCTATTCTAACTTTGAGACTTTACATTTCAGATTTATTTAGTGTATTTTTTACACTGTTCACAAATATTGGTCCCATGAGAGTCAATGAAATATACATAATTTCTAATTTCTAACAAGTTCTTTATCTTTTAAGTACATTTGTACCAGAAAACTACTTTGCCTAAACTTTATATTCTTGCATGTGATGATGTAGAAAAATGTAAAATTGATTGCAAACTTTTCAGACAATTTCAGATGATCTACCATTTTTAAAGCAGGTAAATTAATTTGTTTGCTAGTTTGCTTTCTTTTTTCTTAGAAAAATTTTAGTTGTTTGTTCAAATATATTTATATTTCCATTCTATTGAACTATTTATTCACTGGAGCTGTCTGTAGGAGTAAATTATTCTTTTTTTTTTTCCTTCCTTGCCAAATTAGAAAGTAGAAGTATCCCTTTTAAAAGTTTTTTGCTGAATCTTCTAAAAATCTTTGATTATGTCTTAAAACGGCTATTACTAGCCTTATAAGGACTCCATTTTTTTAGCTTTTATTTCTTTGAAATACTCATAATTGGGTGTGTATAATTAAGTCTTTCATTAAAATTGTCTTAATGCTTTTGTTTCAATAAAAATGACAAACAAATACCTTGAGTCTATTTAATGCCTTAATTACTCCCCATGAGTTAGATTACACAGTAAGGACCAGATTCATAAAATATTTTATGCACCATTTCCTTCAGGACTTTAAACAATTCCTCAAACTAAAGATTTCTGGGCAAAATACAAATAATTCTGATTTATAACAATCCCTAGAGAGAATTTACTTTTCCCTTATTATACACTTCACTATGTGTTATGCATAACTTCAGAGGAACAATTCATTGGTAAGGAAATAGGCAGTGGCCTAACTAACAAACTACTGTGAATTTTTTTCTTCTAAATTATAGAATGTTGCAGACAATGACAAGGTAGGCTTAGACACAAACATCAACAGGCATGTCATTTAATACAACTGCCACAATTAGAGAAATTAAAAGAGCATGTGAGGATGTCTTAACAGAGCTACATTGTCATCCTGCAGGTTAGATTTCATAAGCATTGACTCAGGAATGAAAGACAGTACCCTTTATTCTTGAATTCCATTTGTACTGAACTATCAGCTAATGCCACCTGCTTCATTTTCTTTTCTCTTGTGTTTTTCACATCCTCCTCATCAAAAATTACTGGTTTTCTATTTTACTTTAACTGAGCTTTGCTAGAAGACTAGATAAATAATTAAATAAAATAAGTAGAGTTTCTAAATTACCTCTTTTAGTGAACTTGTTTCCATTTTAAGAGGACTCTTCAATGTTTTATGTCAAAATAGGGACTGTTTTTGAGAATTTCTTGTAAGGTGGTAGAACTAGAAATCTATTTAATAGAGTGGAATTATTAAAGTAGTTATCCAATGACAAAACAAGAATTTGAATTTCCACAAGTGTGCCCCTTCCATTCCTCGCCCCTCACATTTTATTTTCTTTAATTCCTATCACTACCTAAAAATCATTATTTATGCCAACTCCACTGGAATGTAAACTTACTTACCACAGAGATTTTTGGTGTTGTTCACTTTTGGAGCCCCAACAACTACAATAGTACCTGACATAGTAGAAATTTACTAGTTTTATACATTAAATAAATGCTTCCTTGGCACAAGAGGACCACAGGCTCACACATTTAGGTGCCTCAAAAGAATGTTATTTTCATATAGTTCATACAAAGGTGTTTCTTCTAGTTTTACATTTCTAAATCTTATTTTCTATGTTTATAAATTTGTATTACTATATTTACCATCTAAGTACTTCTCTTCCCCGAAATACATTCAAATGCTAACTTTCTAAGTCAAATATCACTCTATAAATTTGTATTTGCAGTGTGATTTAATGAACCAGCCAAAAATACTCATTTCTCCTCTTTCTCTAGGTTTAAAGAAACCTTCATTTTTCTTCTGTGCAAAATATTGGGGTATGAAATTCTGGTGACAAATGCAGGAGTTTTAGAGCCAGGCAAACCCGTGTTTGAGCTTGAGCTGTACCCTTTGCTTCCCATATTATATTGGGAAGTCTGTTTACCTCCCTAAGAGCCTAAGTTACATCTTCTATAAATTGGAAATAATAATCATTTTCAAGTCGCACCACAAAATCAAGAGAATGAAAAAAATTTGCAATTGCTTTATAAACACTAGAGACACGCTTATGTCTTTTTTTTCTGTTACACCAACTAATAAAACTTTTCCTTGAAATATTATTATGTAAGAAATCTTCAATTCTTGCATCCAATTCAACTATATTTGTAATTGGAATAGTTGGAATATTAAATTTAGCACAGTTAAGGACTCTAATTCTGTACAAACATTTCTACTAATGACTTCAATATCATTTTATATAATTTTGCCAAGTGCTGTTGGGGAATATCAAAGAAGCTATGAACTTTTCTTGAAAAAAGTTTAAAATCTACTCTGAGAAAAAAGTGAAAATGAAATAAAAATGGGTTAGATAATGCAGGAAGTTTGAGAATAATCATTTATCTATCCAGCATGTTCTCAACCAAAGAAATAATTTTAAAAATCCTAACAATAAAGAGATTTTAAATACAAAATATCAGAGCTGGACTCTAAGAGTTGGCATATCCAAATTTCATAAATTTTGAAGAATTTCAGATTGTCATTGTACATATAATAAATGATTAACAAAAGTTCATAAAGTCAACTTGGAACCTATCCTCCTGAGTATGAGGCAAAAACTATTAAAGCAAATAGAGGAGTTATTGGCTCAAACACACACCACCTGTTTTAGAAGATTGAAGGATGATGACAGTGTGTCGTAAAAAGTTGAACATTCCACATGGCTTTTCTTTAGTGTGATAATAAAGAGAACTGTCTACGTCGTTTCACCGTCACAAACAGCTATACCAGGCTAGCGGCTTTTGGTGATTTAGGAAAGTCTCTAAAGCTCTTCTCTTTCAAGAGCTGATGTGCCTAGACAAAGCGGGGGGGAAAACTGTTTGACCACTGTAATAGTAAACACAGGATAAGAACAGTTACTTATGGACTGAATTGTGTTCCCTGAAAATCCATAGATTGAGGCCCTAACCCCGACCATGACTGGATTTGGCAACAGCATCTAAGAGGAGGTAATTAAGGTTAAATGGTAAGACGCTAAAGTATTAGTGTCCTTTTAAGCAGAGGAAGAGATACCAGGAGTGTGTGTGTGTGTGTGTGTGTGTGTGTGTGTGTGTAGAAGAAAGGCCATATGAGGACATAGCTAGAAGGCAGCTATCTGCAAGTTCAGGAGAGAGGACTCAGGAGAAACCAAACCTACCGACACTTTGTTCTTGGGCTTTTAGCCTCCAGGATAGTAAGAAAATAAATTTGTGTCAGTTAAGCAAGCCAGCCTATGGAGTTTTGTTACAGCAGCCTAGCAGATAACACATCACCCACAGCATCATGTAAGTAGTAATGGCAGTTGAGGAGCTGACATTTACCATGAAAGCATATAAAAGAGACAACAAGACCAGGAATAAGGGGATAGAATAGTTGTGTCAAGATACTTGAGGATATCAGGGTGCCTGGGTAGCTCAGTCAGTTAAGCATCCGGCTCTTGGTTTTGGCTCAGGTCATGGTCTCAGGGTCCTGAGATTGAGCCCCATGTTGGGCTCAGAGCTCAGCAGGGAGTCTGCTTGAGGATTCTCTCCCTCTTCCTTTGCCCCTCCCCCCACATTCTCTCTCTCTCTCTGTCTTTCTCTCTCTAAAATAAATAAATAAATCTTTAAAAAAATAATGGTACTTGAGGATATTGTCAGCAAGACTGGTTAGGAGGTAATTTGTGACCAGACTACGCCAAACCCCACCGAGTTCAAAGCAAATGTGTGCTGTAACAGAAGGCAACATGATAAAGAAAAGCATATTTGGCATAAAGTTTTTATAGTGTTTTCACCCAAACCAAAGATAAAGGTGCTAAGATTTGAAATTCTCCTTTTAGGATGTTCAAGTCTACAACTTTTTTCTTTTTCCATATTTCGGTTAAATTTCTGAATAGTTAACAATCTCTAGAAAAAAGACTGTAAAAGAATTGTAGGGGAAAGTGAAGGGGGAAATCCTAATGTGGGTGAGAGAAATACACTCAAGCCTGTATAAAATTATCCTTGTTCAATTACAAATAACTAGAAAAAAACTGGTAAATCTATGAAAAAAAAATTAGGATTCCATAACATAAAGAAAATAAACACATATAACTCAAGAAATGGTTTGAAAATATTTTTAGAGGAGTAAGAAATAATTTTAAACCACAATAATTGTGTACCCTAAGTTAAATGAAAATTCTGAATTGTGCATTAGAGAGGAGATAATACAATAACAGAATGAGAAAAAAAAAAAAACAATTGACTTACTATGTGAAAAACAATTTAAAGATGTTATGAAAATAAGCAATGATAGCTTTTATGAAATATATCAGAAACTATAAAAGTAAAATTTGGACAATAGGTAATCACATCAGCATTGCAGTTCATCTGCCTGTAAAGGGCTCTCAAAATTATAATGATCAAGGATATGATGATTATGGAAAACAGAAAATAGAAATATAATACATGAATAAATGATGTCGTCTATCCAATCATTCAAGTCAAATATTTACTGACATTTGTGGATTTGTAGAATATATAATCCAGGTGCTATATTTGCCACTGGGGACTATTGTGAGCATTAACAGACCTAATCTTGCCTGATAATACATCATGTAACTTAAAGTCTAGGGTGAAGAAAAATAATAATCAGAAAGACACATGTACATGAGGCACCTGGGTGGCTCAGTAACTTAAGCATCTGACTCTTGGTTTAGGCTCAGGCCACCATCTCAGGGTCATGAGATTGCCTCTGGCTCTGCACTCAGGCTCTAGTGCTCAGCGTGGAATTGGCTTGTCCCTCTCCCTCTAATTCCGCCCCCCACTCTCTAGCACACACACACTCTCTCTCAAATAAATAAATAAAATCTTAAAAAATACACACATACACACAGAGAGACATACGTATACATATACACAAGCATTTACACACACAGACACAGACACACATTGAAATGAAGCAGACATCTGGAAAGGTTTCACTGAGGATATGACAGTCTGAGGGATTTCCATCTGAGAAGTAAGCAGGAAATAAACAGGAGAAATGAGAATGATCAATTTTTTTCTGTAAGAGAGAATTGTTCAGTAAGATCAAGTCCCTATGCCCAGCAATTACTATTCCTCATTGTCCATATGAGAAGTCTGGTGGGGCTGATTCAGAAAAAGAAGGTAACACTGTGATAATGAATGGGGCTGAAGTAGTTAGGTTTAGAGCCAAGTCATTGCTGGGTACCATAGAGTTTGGTCCCTGCCTCTTTCAATAGAAAGCCAGTGAAAAATTTTAAACAGAGGAAAGAGAAGGAAAGAGAAGGAGGTGGGATGTGGGAGCAGGGAGATGATATGGTCAGATTTGAAATTTTAAAATATCTTTTTGGCTGAAAATTGAGAAATTGATTGAGATAGGATACAAAGAATGAGTGGACTAATCACGTATATATTGCAGGAGTCTATCTAAGTCGTATCTCATACAACCTGGCTAGCAGCAGGAGAGAAAAATGGATAGATTGGGGGGGGGGGGGCGCGGATATCGAAGAAGTAAAATCCATAGACCTTGGTGATGAAGTGCCTAAGAGGTGATGTAATAGGGGATGTCAACCTCTAGGACCTGGGTATAGGTCCACTGAATTTGATGCAGTGGTGTCAATACTTCGTTTATATACTTGGATAACTTTATCCTGATGTATGTTTATTCCCAGCAACCAGCACCTTCATCTCCTTGCCAGAGTGTTGCCCTCAGGCTCATGGAAGATTTCTTAAAATCAACTCAGTTCTCATGACTCTCAGACACAGCTTCATATGACTCCTAAGACATGAGGCTAACTAGAACATACACTACATCAACTCAGGGAAGATAACAGCTCTCCCTCTAGCTTTTAAAACTTTTTAATCATACTGTTCCTTCAGGGTTGTGTGATGAGCTCTCCTTTTGGGGGAAGGGGATGCACTTGCATTTCATTAAATACATATTTTATAACAAACGATACTGACAACCAGATATTGTGTGCTTAGATTCATTGTTGGAATAATTCAGAGAGTGTAACAACCTCCATGAGACCCTCATTTACCTTACTCCACCCAATATTATATATTCCTTAACTTAATGATGTAACGAGTTGCCAGTCAATGGCCAAATTGTCATGTGTTTCTAAGACAGAAGGAAGGAGTGCAATGCTACTCTTAAATTTTTCTTTCCTTCCATCCCATCAGATGATTGGTTCCCTATTTATAATTTCCTCATGCATATTTATGATTTCTATAATAGCAAATTTTACAGTATTTGATGCATGGAAACAGGTATAGTAAAACATTAATAATTATCAAGAGCTGAACCTCCAATGAGGCTTTGGACTTTCCTTCTTTTTTTTTTAAAGATTTTTTTTTTTTTTTTTGACAGAGAGAGACAGCCAGAGAGAAAGGGAACACAAGCAGGGGGAGTAGGAGAGGAAGAAGCAGGCTCCCAGTGGAGGAGCCTGATGCGGGGCTTGATTCCATAATGCTGGGATCACGCCCTGAGCCGAAGGCAGACGCTTAACAACTGAGCCACCCAAGCGCCCCTGGACTTCCCTTCTTAAAAAGCATGTTACTTATGGCCATAATCCCTTAGCAGTTTTCTGAAATGACTGTAATTCTTGGAACACCCATCCCCCAAAACACACACACACACACACACACACACACACACACACACACACATCCATTTCCTTTTGTACTGTCTCACCCAGGACGTAGGTAAGCTGTAATACACTTAGAAGGCTTTCCTCATATGTCCATTCTCACTACCAGTGCATATAAAAAAATGAGAGAAAAATATTGGGAGTTAAAAAGATAAAGGGTTTTGTAATTACACATTCCTATCCTTTCATTTCTACCTCTAGATCCTAGAAATCTTTCCAAGGAGAATCCCTTCAGATTCAGAAAGCATAGAAATTCAGCTCTTCATGTCATGCCCATCATTTTTTCTTATTTGGTACCATTTGTCATGTATTTTTATGACAACCTATCTATAAACATGTAAGTTACATGTGAACCCACTATTCATACCTCTGGACACAGAGAAAAAGCTCCTGACATCTTTTTCCCATCAGTAACATATGTTGCTTTAACCATTTCATTTGGCTGCTAAAGTCCATTGATTCCAAGAATGTCAGAGAATTGTTTTTATTAATTAACTGATTATATTTAGAGCAGTTTTAGGCTTCAGATTATTGAACAGATAGTACACTGTTCTCACTTCTCTTTCTTCTCTTCTCTTCTTCTCCTATTATTAACATCTTGTGTTAGTGTCTTACATTTGTTACAATTGATGAGCTGATACACATACATTATTATTAATGGAAGTCCATAGTTTACATTAGGGTGTACTTTTCCTGTTGTACAATTCTACAGTTTTGATGATTGCATCATGTCTATAGTTGTTAATATTACAGTATCACATATAATAGTTCACTGCCCTAAAAATCCCTTGTGCTTACTTCTTCATCTCTCCTCTTCAACCCCGGACAACCACTAATCTTTTCACTGTCTTTATAGTCTTGTGTTTCCCTGTATATCATATAATTGGAATTGGACAGCATGTAGCCTTCTTAGAATGGCTTCTTTCACTAAGCAATATACCGTTAAGGTTTCTCCATGTGTTTTCATGGCTTGATAATTAAATTTCTCTTTATTGATGAATTATATTCTATATAGAAAGACCATAGTTTGTTGGCCAGTTTACCTTTTGAAGGACTTCTTGGTTGTTTTCAGGTTTCACCCACCCATTTTTGTTAAAAGGTGTTTAATTCCACTTCATAATCAAATTGCTACTATGTCATGGCGGAAGAGGTAATTCCCATTGATGTGCTTCTTGGTATATTTTTTTATGCTGGCAGTGGTGAAATATACTTTCTTCTAGTGAAATGCAGCCTTGAAGGGTGGCAGAATTTTTCCACAATCCATTATTGCAAACTCTTAAAGATATTCTCTGCTGTAACTTCGGGTAGGAGAGGTATTGCATAAAGTAGAATAAGTATCTATTCTGCACAAAACCAAAATAAGGCAAGTGTCCAATTATTTCCGCACTACCTAATATGACGCCATCCCTTCTGCCTGTTGTGCAGAATTATCATACACCTTTTTCAACCAGGTTTTAGTGTCTGCGGGGTGAGTGGTGGAGGATTTACCCCATTCGATTTCAGAAAGTTTCATCAGTAAACTGGGGAGCTTCCTTTGGTTTAGCAGGAAGGGAATCTATGATTCATCTGAAGGAGTACCAGTTTTTCTGGAAGGTTTGTCATCAGTCCACAAGAGGTTCAGTCTGCTCCTGGATGCTATGCACTCTCCCAGACCTGCCAACAGTTATGTCCTCCTTTATATCCATTTTACATCCATCACATCAGTGAGTTCTGAGGAAATGCTTCATTTTATAGACATATCTCTTTTATTTTAATTTTAAGAATTATTTTTAAATGTTTTCCTGCTAATTGCTATGGAGAAGAAGAAAGATATAAAGAGGAATGATGGAACATTACTATATTACCAAAATTTAATTACCTCAAATAAATGACCCAAAGAAACATAACTGCATATATATTAGTCCTCTTATTTGAATTTTTTTATTCTTCATGGTGGAACACATTGGATTATATAAAATATTAATTTAAAACAAAATATGTAAGCTACTCACATAGAGATCTTTTTTTTTTAAATCAGGGCTATCATCATGCATTAAAGTTAAAATCATAGATAATCCCAATAATTCAACATTTTAAGTATTATGCAAAATGGCTATTATCAAAAGTGAAATGTTTAAATGCCATTCTACTTTCATTCAATAGATGGTTTTGAAGAAATTTTTTTAATTGAGGTAAAATTTTTATTCAGTGAAATGCGTTAATAATCTGAAATGAAAGGTGTGATTTTTGACAAAGGCATGCACCCAAGTAATCTTCATGCCTATCAAGATGTAGGTGTTCCCTCCTGCCCCTTTACACACCAGTTTTTGTCTCCATCAGAGATAATCACTCCTCTGGTTCTATCATCCTGGGTTAAATCTGCTTTTGCCAAAATATCATATGCCTGCAATTATACAATAGGTACAGTTTTGAGTCTAGCTTCTTTCACTCAGAATAAATGTTTGGAGATTCACCCATGTTATTATGTGGATCAGTATTTTATTCTTTTTTATTTTCAAAGAACATTCCATTATATGAATTTACTATAATTGCTTACCTTAGTCTCCTGTTGGATTTTTGTTTGATGTTGGAGAGAAAACCTGGCCCAGTTACTCCATCTTGTTTGAAAGCAGTGGTCCATTTAGCTTTAAGAAAAGACTGGTGAAGACTCACAGCATATACTGCATCCGTGCAATCACCATCTTGCAGCTCTCAGATGGCGCACAGCATCCCAAGTACACGTTGTTCAGAGGTGGCTTTGGTCATGAGATATATGAATGAAGGAGGCAAGATCCATTTCAGCTCAGGAAACACATTATTGGTGGGGTTCTTTCAGCTTTCATACCTTTTCAGCCATTGCTCCCCAATTACAGGTTATAAGGTAAATCTTGAAACCCTCAAGTACAGTGAATTTGGATGTTTCTTTAGAACTGTGCAGAATACATAGCAAGATTTAAAAAAAAAAAAAACCTTGCTTATTTTAGATCTGGTACACTTCCACATATTGACTGAACTGATATTGAAAGGAATTTAACCAAGGATCAAAGTCCCAGGCATCCTTAAGACAGGAGGTATGGCAAGCCATGGGGTTGTGTAACTCATGTCTCTCCAAAAAACAGCCTGCTGTTCACCTGCAAGGAGCTCAGCTGATCTCTATGTGTTAGCACCTTCAGGGCCCCACTTCAGCTTTTCTTTTTTTTTCTTTTTTTTTAAATCTTCCAGCTCCTTGAGCATACAATTTATTTATTTATTTTTAAATAATTTTTATTTTGTTATATTAGTCACCGCACTTCAGCTTTTAAGCAGGGGCTGCACTCTTCTGAGGAAGCTCCTGGCTAATAGGCTGGTGTGTTGGAAGTCCTAGGGCTGAACTATGTCTGCTCAATAGTGGACTTTCTATTAGATAATCTTGGTTAGGAAATCCTATTGGGTTGACCAAGAGTGTCATTTCTACAGCATGGTTTGGGGCTCTCCTTGGCCATTCTGCCCACACCACCCCTAATCCCATTTCTTTTCTTTTAAACCTAATTCTGTTTTATGCTATCTGTGGCAATGTCACAACTATCTGTTCAAGTTTATAAATGCATCAATGGAGTTTCTAAATACGAAGCCTATACACTTTCCTCTTGATTTCCTGCAAAAAGCCAGTGAAGTTGAAACTGAAGCAGATTTGGAAGTGCAAGAGATTTATTAAGGAAGAAGGAGGGCACCTGTAAAGGAGAAAAACTGAAACAATCAGGGAAAGCCTTTGAAACATGATTTAGAAATTTAGCACTATGGGGCACCTGGGTGGTGCAGTCGTTAAGCGTCTGCCTTCGGCTCAGGGCGTGATCCCGGCGTTCCGGGATCCAGTCCCACATCGGGCTCCTCTGCTGGGAGCCTGCTTCTTCCTCTCCCACTCCCCCTGCTGTGTTCCCTCTCTCGCTGGCTGTCTCTCTGTCGCATAAATGAATAAAATCTTTAAAAAAAAAAAAAAGAAATTTAGCACTAGGAATTCTGAAAGAAAAAAAAAAGAACACAAATCTATTGATATCAAGAATATTAATTTTTCTGTTTAAAAAATCCATCATTTGATGGTTTCTATATGACATTCTCATAAGTATTCTATTGCACCTTCTTGGTGAAACTTCATAATGAGTTTTGTGTTTTCACTAAAAATCTTACCCCATTTGCTGCACTTAAAATGTTTCCTCTGGTTCCACAGATATTTGTGTGATGTACCGGTTTAAAAGCCAAAGAGTAGCAAAATAATGCAATTGTTTTTATTAGCCTGGGACTTTAAAAGACTTAAGCAAAAGTAACTGTTGCAAGTGTTATTGTTATAAGTAGGTTTCTCGGCATAATTTTTACTTTAAAAGTCCCAGTGAAAGAACCACATGGCTCTGTAACACCAAAACAAAATTTTCCTTCATGAAACATTAAAAATAATCCCTCAGTCCCAGAAGTTTCTTTTTATGTATTAAAATTCTGAATGGAAATTCTGAACTCATTAGCTTCTACCACTTATCCCTTATTTTCTGGATGAGTACTGTAATCAAAATTATATTTGCTTTGCAATGCTTTGGTAATGTAATAATACATCACAAGGGTAAATTGCTCATAGCATACCTCCTCACAATCTGCAAACCCCTGGCATCTGATGCATATCTCTAGTGACTAATAATTATATGTGGATTTGTGCAAAATCTGATAGAAAGCCAGTTATCCATTCTTCTTCATTCATTCCTTCCCTTATTCACATAGTCAATAATAATGCATTCAGTGTGTGTGAGGTGTCAATTAACAAGTGTATATATAGTCTGTGACATCAAGGAACAATTAAATATTTCTGCTTTTTCCTCCAGAGCTTACAATGATACTGAAATGAATATACTGCTTTTGTGATTTATATACAATTGTTTGAGTTGGGTGCTACAAAAATCTTGTCACATCTAATCATCTTCACTCATCTTCATAGACTTGCAGGGAATACAGACCTAGTAACATTGTGTTATATATGTAAAATTCTCTCATATGTAACATGTCTATGTAACATGTGCTCTTCCAGCTCTACGAAATCTCAGGCTGTTTTTCTCTGGTCCTGATATAGTCATGGACTTACTTTTATGTCATCAAAAACCATATAGGCACCTAAGCTGCATTCTCCTTTTTTTTTTTTTTTTTTTTTTTTTTTTTTTTTTAAAGATTTTTTTTTATTTATTCGACAGAGATAGAGACAGCCAGCGAGAGAGGGAACACAAGCAGGGGGAATGGGAGAGGAAGAAGCAGGCTCACAGCGGAGGAGCCTGATGTGGGGCTCGATCCCGTAACGCCGGGATCACGCCCTGAGCCGAAGGCAGGCGCTTAACCGCTGTGCCACCCAGGCGCCCCTGCATTCTCCTTTTTGGATGAGCTTAAGGATGCCCAAGGTTTTGAGTGAATGTGGTTTTTGCACAAGTTGGGTCAAATGGATATAGAGCACTCAAAGGACTGATACATTCAGCCAGCCGGATGGTGGCTGGGGGTTTATGGTCAACCCCAGAAGGAGTGAAAAGAGGTAACTGGTCTTTGACTTTCACAAGGCTCCCTAACAGAGGAAAAAAATGTGTTCAGTGCTGAAATCATTTCAACAAAAGTGAAATTTCATCAACTTTTTATGGTCCCCCACAAGCCTGTGGTTTCTAGATTGGCCTTTAAGGCCAGTGACTATTTGAACTCAAAAGTCAAGAATTAGCTGCCTTTTTTTTTTTTTCCTTTTCTGTTCAAGTCTAGTGATCTAGGGTGGAGATTGGCAATTTTCTGACACAAAATAGAGGAATAGACCATATGTGTTTAAAGAAAGATGATAAATACATACTTCTAAATAGCATGTTATCATATTGGTCTAGCTATTTATTAGAAATTTTTAGCTAACCAAGAAATATATAAAAGATTAATATCTGATTTGGTAAATAAATGTTTCAACAACAAATAGAGCCATCACTAAGTTCACAGCAAAAATGAAGAAAAGGTACAGAGATTTCCCATATGCCCTCTGCCTCCCCACGTGTTTAGCCTTCCCCCTTTAAATGTCCATGAGAGCAGTAATATTCCTCCCTTAAATTCCTGATATTAGTCATTTGTGTCCTCTCTTTTTTTTCTTGAGAAACTTAGCTAGAGGCTATCAATTTTATTTATCTTTTCAAAGAGCCAGTGTCTAGTTTTGTTGTTGTTTTTTATCTAATTATTATCATTTCTTTTCTTCAGCTTACTTAGTTTTAATTTTTTCTTCTTTTTCTAGTTTCCTAAGGTAAAAACGTGTATTACTAACTTGAAATCTTTCTTCTTTTTTATTAAATTCAGTCAAGACTATAAATTTCCACATAAGTACTGGTTTTGCTGTATCCACAAATTTAAGTTTTTAAGTTTATGTTTTTATTTTCACTTAGTTCAATGTATTTTTAATTTCTCTTGATAATTCTTCCTTGACCTGTGGTGTTATTTGGAGGTAGGCTGTTTAAACTGCATGTATTCTGGCATTTTCTGATTTCTTTCTGTTATTAATTTGTAATTTAATTCTACTCTCCTTTATCTCTGATTATTTTCCTTGCTTTGAAGTTTACTCTGTCTAAATTAACTACTTCTGCTTCATTTGGATTAGTGGTAGCATGGTATATTTTTTTGCCATCCATTTCTTTAAATCTTAATGTGTCTTCATACTTAAAGTGGGTTTCTCGTAGACACTATATAATTGGGTGTTGTCTTTTGATCCACTCTGACAGTCTCCGCCTTTTAATTTTTGCATTTAAACCAGTAACATTCAAATTGATTATTGATATAGCTGTATTAAGAGCTACCGTATTTGTTACTATTTTGTATTTGTTGTGTTTATTCTTTGTCCCTACTTTTGTCTTCCACTCTTTCTGCATTTTGTGGTTTTTGTGAATTTAGTATAACTCCATTCCCTCTTGTTACTTAGCATACTTGGTTATAGTTCATTTCTTTATTTTTATTTTAATTCCAATATAGTTAACATATAGCGTTATATTAGTTTCAGGTGTACAATATAGTGATTCAATAATTCCATACATCACCCATTGCTCATCACTATAAGTGCACTCCTTAATCTCTGTCACCATTATCACCCATTCCCCCACCCATCTCATCCCTGGTAACCATCAGATTCTATTCTACAGTTAAGAGTCTGTTTCTCTCTCTCTCTCTTTCTCTCTCTTTCTCTCTTTTTTTCCTTTGTTCAATGTTTATTAAATTCCATATATGAGTGAAATCATATGGTATTTTTCTTTCTCTGACTGACTTATTTCACTTAACATAATACTCCCTAGCTCCATCCATGTCATTGCAAGTGGCAAGATTTCATTCATTTTTATGATTAAGTAACATTCCATTGTATATATGTCTGTATGTATCTATGTATATCTATATATCTCTCTCTGTATATTTCTATATACCTATATATATCTATATACCATATCTTTATCCATTCATCTATCAAAAGACATGGGCTGCTTCCATAATTTTGCTATTGTAAATCATACTGTAATAAACATAGGGGTACTTGTATTCCTTTGAATTATTGCTTTTGTATTAAATACTCAGTAGTGCAATTACTGGATGGTAGGGTAGTTTTATTTTCAACTTTTTGAGAAATTTCCATATGGTTTTCCATAGTGGCTTCACCAGTTTGCATTCCTACCAACAGGGCAAGATGGCTCCTTTTTTTCTACATCCTTGCCAACACTTGTTGTTTCTTGTGTTTTTGATTTTAGTATTCTGGCAGGTATGAGGTGATATCTCATCGTAGTTTTGATTTATATTTTCCTGATGATAAGTGATGATGAGCATCTTTTCATGTGTCTATTGGCCATCTGTATGTCTTTGGAGAAACATCTGTTCATGTCTTCTACCCATTTTTTAGTTGGATTATTTGTTTTTGGAGTGTTGGGTTGTATAAGTCCTTTATATATTTGGATATTAAATCTTTACTGATGTCATTTGCAAATATCTTCTTTGATTCCATAGGTTGCCTTTTAATTTTGTTGATTGTTTCCTTCACTGTGCAGAAGCATTTTATTTTGATGGAATCTCAATAGTTTACTTTTGTTTTTGTTTCCCTTGCCTCAGGAAACTCATCTAGAAAAATGTTGCTATGGCTGATGTCAGAGAAATTACTGCCTGTGTTATCTTCTAGAATTTTTATGGTTTCAGGTTTGACATTTAGGTCTTTAATTCAGTTTGAGTTTATTTTTGTGTATAGTGTGAGAAAATGATCCAGTTTCATTCTTTTGCATTTATCTGGCCAGTTTTCCCAGCACCATTTGTTGAAGAGACTGTCTTTTTCCCATTGAGTATTCTTTTCTTGTTTTGTCGAAAATTAATTGAGCATATAATTGAGGGTTTACATCTGGGTTTTCTTTCCCGTTCTATTGACCTATGTGTCTATTTTTGTGCCACTACCATACTGTCTTGATTACTACAGCTTTGTAATATAACTTGGTGTCCAGAATTGTAATGCCTCCAGCTTTGCTTTTCTTTTTCAAGATAGCTTTGGCTATTTGGGGTCTCGTGGTTTCATACAAATTTTAAGATTGCTTGTTCTAGCTCTGTGAAAAATACTGATTACATTAAATGTGTAGATTGCTTGGGGTAGTATAGACATTTTAATAATATTTGTTCTTCCAATCCATGAGCATGTAATGTCTTTCCTTTTCTTTGTGTCATCTTCAATTTCTTCCATCAGGGTTTTATAGCTTTCAGAGTAAAGGTCTTTCACCTCCTTGGTTAGGTTTATTCCTGGTACCTTATTTTTGGTGCAATTGTAAAAATGGGATTGTTTTCTTAATTTCTCTTCCTGCTGCTTCATTATCAGTGCATATAAATGTAACAGATTTCTGCACATTGATTTTGCATCCTGTGATTTACTGAATTCACTTATCAGTTCTAGTAGGTTTTCTTGGTGGCATCTTTAGGGTTTTCTATATATAATATTTTGCCAATTGCGATTAGTGAAAGTTTTATTTCTTCCTACCAATTGGAGTGCCTTTTATTTCTTTTTGTTGTCTGGTTGCTGTGCCTAGGACTTCCAGTATTATGTTGAATAAAAGTGGTGAAAGTAGATGTCTTTGTCTTGTTCCCGACCTTAGGAGAAGAGCTCTGTTTTTCCCCATTAAGGATGATGTTCACTGTGTGTTTTTCCTGTGTGGCCTTTATTATGTTGAGGTATGTTCCTTCTAAACATACTTTGCTGAGGGTTTTTTTTTTTTTTTTTTTTAAGATTTTATTTATTTATTTGATAGAGAGAGAGACAGCCAGTGAGAGAGGGAACTCAAGCAGGGGAAGTGGGAGAGGAAGAAGCAGGCTCCCAGCAGAGGAGCCCGATGTGGGACTCGATCCCGGAACGCCGGGATCACACCCTGAGCTGAAGGAAGATGCTTAACGACTGAGCCACCCAGGCGCCCTTTGCTGAGGGTTTTTATCATGAATGGATGTTGTACTTTGTCAAGTTCTTTTTTCTGCATCTATTGAAATATTTGTATGGTTTTTATTCTTTCTCTTATCGATGTTAATGTATGATGCTGATTGATTTGCCAATATTGAACCACCCTTGCAACCCAAGAATAAATCCTATTTGATTGTGGTGAGTGATTTTTTCTAATGTATTGTTATATTCAGGTTGCTAGTATTTTGTTGAGGATTTTTCATCTGTGTTCATCAAAGATATTGGCCTGTAGTTCTCTTTTTTTGTCATGTCTTTATCTGGTTTTGGTATCAGGATGATACTGACCTCATAGAATAAATTTGGAAGTTTTCCTTCTGTTTTGTTTTTTTTTTTTAATTTGTTGTTGTTGGAATAGTTTGATAAGAATTGGAATTAATGCTTCTTTAAATGTCTACTAGAATTTGCCTGTGAAGCCATCTGGTCCTGGACTTCTGTTTGTTGGGAGTTTTTCGATTACTGATTCAATCTCCTTGCTGGTAATTTGTTCAAATTTTCTATTTCTTCCTGCTTTAGTTTTGGCAGGTTATATGTTTCTAGGAATTTATCCATTTCTTCTAGATTGTCTAATTTTTTGGCATATAGCTTTTCATAATATTCTTTTACAATTCTTTGTATTTCTGTGGTATTTGTTGTTATTTATTCTCTTTCATTAGTGAATTTATTTGAGACCTTTCTCTATCTCTCTCTCGCTCTCTATTTATTTATTTTTTGATGTGTCTGACTAGAGGTTTATCAATTTTATTGATCTTTTCCAAGAACCGGCTTCTGCTTTCATTGATCTGTTCTACTGTTTTTGTTTTTTTAGTTTCTATATCATTTATTTCTGCTATAATCTTTATTATTTCCTCCCTTCTGCTGGTTTTGGGTTTTGTTTGTTGTCCTTTCTGTAGGTCCTTTAGGTGTAATGTTAGGTTGTTTATTTGAAATTTTTCTTACTTCTTGAGGTAAGTCTGTATTGCTATAAACTTCCATCTTAGAACTGCTTTTGCTGTGTTCCAAAGGATTTGGACCATTGTGTTTTCATTTTTGTTTGTTTCCGTGTACTTTTGATTTGTTGGTTGACCCATTCATTGTTTACTAGCATGTCATTTAAGCTCCATGTATTTGTGGTCTTTCCAGATTTTTTTGCCTGTGGTTGATTTCCTGTTTTATAATGTTTTTGTCAGCAAAAATGCATGGTATGACTTCAATCTTTTTTTTTTTTTTTTTTTTTTTTAATTTGGTGAGGCTTGTTTTGTGGTCTAATGTGTGATCTATTCTGGAGAGTGTTCCATGTGCACTTAAAAAGAATGTGTATTCAGCTGTTTTAGGATGGAATGTTTCTAATATATCTGTTAAATCCATCTGGCCCAGTGTGTTATTTAAAGCCATTGTTTCCTTTTTGGTTTTCTGTTTGGATGATCTGTCCATTGATGTAAGTGGTGTGTCCCTTACTACTACTACCGATGAATTCCTTTATGTTTGTTTTTAACTGTTTTATGTATTTGGGTGTTCCTATGTTGGACGTATAAATATTTACAGTTGTTACATTTTCCTGTTGGATTGTCCTCTTTATTATTATATAGTATCCTTCTTTGTCTCTTGTTACAGTATTTGTTTTAAAGTCTATTTTGTCCCATATAACTATTGCTATTCCAGCTTTCTTTTGAGATCCTTTCACATGATAAATGCTTCTCTATCCCTTCACTTTCAATCTGCAGGTGTCTTTAGGTCTGAAATGAATCTCTTGTAGGCAACATATAGATGAGTCTTTTTTTTATCCACTCTGTCACCCTATGTCTTTTGGAGTGTATAGTCCATTACATTCAAAGTAATTATTGATGTATATATATATATATAGCTCTTTTGTTACTTGTTTTGTTGGTGTTTTTGTAGCCTTTCTCTGATCCTTTCTTCTCTTTCTCTCTTTCATGGTTGATGTAGTTTTGAGTAGAGTGTTGTTGGGGTCTGGAGCCCACTGCTGAGAAAGAATTCTTGAGACATCTTTGGTACAAAAAGTTGGTTTTATTAAAGCATGGGATCAGGACCCATGGGCAGAAAGAGCTGCTGCACTGGGGTTGTGAGGAATGGCTGATTATATACTTGGGAGTTGGAGGAGGTAAGAAAAAAAAGGAAGTGTCCAAGAGGATTTTCATATGCTAAAGAAGACTCACAGGATACTGCAGGTCTTGCTATTGTCAAACTAAAGTTGGTTTTCCCTCTAGCAAAGCATTAACATTAAGACAGTTGGGAGTTTCCTGGAAGAACATTATACTGTGCCTATCTCAAGTATTTGTCAATGGAATGCACGTTATAAGGACATTTAATTTTATCTATATTTCCTTCTGCCTTTGTTTCCCACAACAATGGTTTGCTGGTTTTCTTTTGATATACTTGGATCCCTCCCTCTTCATTCTTTGCATATCTGTTAGTGGTGTTTGATTTGTGGTTACCATTGGGTTTGTATCTAACATCTTTTGCGTATAGCGGTCTGTATGCAAAAAGGTGATGATTGCTTAAGTTCAAACCCTTTCCTTACTCCTCTCCCTGCCATGTTTTAGGTTTTTGTTATCATATTTTACATCCTTTTATTTTGTGAGTCTCTTGACCTATTTTTTACAGACATACCTTTTTTACTGTTTTTGTGTTTCCTTCTTTTCATACTCTTACTTATGGTATTTCCTTTCCATTCACAGAGTCCCTTTTAATATTTCTTCTAGGGCTGGTTTACTGGTCATGAACTCCCTTAGTTTGTATTTGTTGGAGAAACTCTCTATTTCTCCTTCTATTCTGGATGATAGCTTTGCTGGATAGGATATTCTTGGCTATAAGTTTTTCCCTTCCAGCACTTTGAATATATCATGACACTCTCATCTGGCTTCCATAGTTTTCACTGGAAAACCTGCTGATAGCCTTATGGGTTTTCCCTTGTATGTAACTGTCTTCTTTTCTCATGCTAATTTTATTGTTTTTTTCTTTATCACTACTTTTTGCCATTTTGTTTACTTATTGTGTTTTGGTGTAGACGTCCTTTGGTTGAATTTTGATGGGGGAATCTCTATGCCTCCTGGATTTGTATATCTGTTTCCTTTCCCAAATTAGGAAAATTTTCAGCTATTATTTCTTGAAATAATTGTCCTGCCCCTTTTTCACTCTTTTCTCCTTCTGGGATCCCTATAATGCAAATGTTACTATGTTGGTGGAGTCACTGAATTCCCTAAGTCTTTTCTCATTTTGCATAATTCTTTTTTCTCTCATTTGTTCAGCTTGACAACTTTCCAATACTCTATGTTCTAGTTCATTCATTCCTCTGCTTCTTCCAATCTGCTATTTATTCTATCAAGCATATTCTTAATTTCATTTATTATGTTATTCATCTCTGGTTCTTTCTTATCTGTGTGTTAAGAGTCTCACTGATGTCACCAGCAGTCTTGGCCACTGATATTTTTTACATATAGGTAGTTCGAATAGCTAACTTTGGTGTAATATTCAACTACAAGTTTTTAATGTGCCATGGAGATTTCTTGACCCTGATCTCAAGCTACTTCTAATTAAATCTTTGCTGACATTAAAAAATAAAGCATATTTTTCAAAAAAAAAAAAAAATAAGAGTCTCACTGATGTCCTCCACTCTTTTCTCAAGTCTAGTGAGTATCTTTATGATCATAATTTAAATTCTCTATCAGGCATGTTATTTATATCTATTTTGCTTAGGTCTCTTGTTGCGGTTTGTCCTGTTGTTTCATTTGTGACATTGCCCCGTCTTCTCATTTTGCCTATCTCTTCATGTCTATTTCTCTGTGTTAGGGAAGTCAGCCATGTCCCTTACTCTTGAAAGTAATAGGTGGGATGTGTACTTTTAACTATGTGGCAATGGTTCTCCCCCATCAGGGATGCACTGCCACTGTGGCAACCAGGCAGCCGGGCTGTTCTGCACAGAATGTGCAGGTTGTTTGCGTGGGTATCTGGGGGAGGGGATCTGCGGCATAGGGATTGGGGCAGGTCTTGGGGGAGCAGGGCACAATGTAAGCAAGTTAGGTTGTGAGTGCCAGCATTGTGCTGTTTCCTACAGGTGGCTATGTGTCTATGATGAGGGGTGGGAGGAGGGAAAGGGCCCCTACCAGCTCCTTTGTTCCTGGAGAAGTCCCTCAGGGAACTCTGAGATTAGTAACTAACTCTCCCTCCCATAAATCCCAGGTGCCTTTCAAACTACTGCTTCCAAGCTGTTTCTCAGCAGGCTGTTTGCTGTGCTATCTCTTTAAGGGCAGGGGCTTAGCTTCCTGTTGCCCTCTGGGCTTTCTCAGAGCCAAGCTCACAGATTTTTAAAGTTCCAGGCTTTAAGTCCCACTGGTTATAAGCACTCACAAAATTCGGCCCTTCTGATTTTCAAAGCCAAATGCTATGGGGATTTCTCTTCCCCTTGTAGATTCCCTGGTATGCTAGTCTGTTTCTCATTCCTCTCTGTGCCCACAGCCCCCTACCTCTGGAAGTCAGACCTGCAGGGTTTAGGTTCCCATGGAGTCCTCCCTCTTTCTACCCACTTTAATGTGGCTTCTTCTCAACATTTATTGCAGAGTTTGTTCCATCAGTCTTTGTGTGCTTTTCTGGGTTGTTTGCTCTGGTGTGAGTGTTATCTAGTTGTATTTGTGGAAGGAGGTGAGTTTAGGGTCTTCCTACTCCACCATGTTCCCCAGGAATCCCAGTTATAATTTCAAAGAATATTTTCAGTGGTTTCCCTAGAGTTTGCAATACATATACAATTAGAGCTAATCTAATTCCACCTTCAGATAACATTATTTAACTTTGTGGTTAGCTAAGTATCTTATAATAACAAAATAATCCTAATTCTTTCCACATGTCCCTTGTATCATTACTGTCAATTTATTACAGTTGTGTAATTTTTTTTTTTTTTAGAAAGTAACAGACAATAAAACACATTTGGGAAGGTTTATACATAATTTTGAAATAATAGTAATTATCAAGAAAATACATATTTTCCATGGATGAAATTATTTCCACAGAGGTTTGGAAGTCACCCTAGGTACTGACTCTTAAAGGGAATTCTTATAGATGTGCCTGACTTGCCAAATTAAAAAAAAAAAAAAAAAAAGGAGCATAATGTTTTAATTTGTAAGAACAAAATGCTTAATTCTATTTACTTAGGATCTTCAATTAGGAAATAATTGGTTTAGATAAGTTTTTTCTCTTTTTTTTTTTTTATTGTAGTAGACGCACAATGTTACATTAGTTTCAGGTGCACAACATAGTGATTCAACAACTCTATATGCTGTGTGATGCTCACCACAAGTCTAGTTACCATCTGTCACCATGCAATACTCTTACAATACCATTGGCTATATTCCCTATGCTGTGCCTTTCATCCCTGTGATTTATTCATTCCATAACTGGAAGCCTGTATCTCCCATTTCCCTTCACCCATTTTCCACCACCCCCCCACTCTCTTCTCCTCTGCAATCATCAGTTTCTCTTCTGTATTTATGTTCATATTTCTGCTTTTTGTTTGTTCATTTGTATTTTTTAGATTCCACATATAATTGAAATCATATGGTACGTGTCTTTCTCTGACTTATTTCACTTAGCATAATACCCGCTAGGTCCACCCATGTTGTTGCAAATGACAAGATCTCATTCTTTTTTATGGTGGAGTGGTATTTCATTATGTATATATACAACATCTTTTTTATCCATCAATTTATCCATAGACACTTGGGTTGCTTCTATATCTTGGCAATTGTAAATAATGCCGTAATAAATATAGGGATGCATGTATCTTTTTAAGGTAGTGTTTTGTTTTCTTTGGATAAATAGCCAGGAGTAGAATTACTGGATCATATGGTCGATCTATTTTTTTAAGTTTTTGAGGAAACTTCATATTGTTTTCCATAGTGCCTGCACCAATTTGCATTTCCATCAAGAGTGCATGAGGCTTCCTCTCTCCACTTTCTCACCAACACTTGTAATTTTTTGTCTTGTTGATTCTAGCTGTTCTGACAGGTGTGAGGTGATATATCACTGTGGTTTTAAAGCATTTCCCTGATGATTAGTGATGTTGATACTGCTCATCTGCTCATGCTTTCTACTTTATTAGAATCCTTAGCATGTTAATCATGGTTGTTCTAAATTTCTAGTGTGATCATTCCGATCTTTGCTGTGTCTGGTTCTGATAATTGCTCTGTCTCTTCAAATTGTATTTTTTTGCTCTTTGGTATGCCTTGTCATTTTTTTCTTGATAGTCAAACATGATGTACAGGGTAAAAAGGACTACTGTAAATAGGCTTTAGTAGTGTGGTGGGGAGGTATAGGGGGAGGAGAAGCAGCCCATAGTCCTATAATTAGGTCTCAGTCTTTCAGTGAGCCTATGCCTCTGGACTGTGAACTTCACAAGAATTTCTCAGTTGTTGTTTTTTTTCCCCCTCCTCTCTTGAGTGGGACAGGATAGCTACAATGGGCTAGATTTGATTACTTTTCTACCTTCAAGTCAGTTAGGCTCTGATAATACCCAGCAGATTAGGCTCTTATTCACTAGTTTTTTCTGAGGGCAGGCCTTGTTAAGAACAGGGTGCCCTGTTGTATTTCAGAATGGTTCTTTTTTCCCCTCCCCCTGAAAGAACCAGGGGATTTTTCTTCAATATTTACTGTGGGACCAGGTAGAGCTTCTGGAGGTAAATCTCACAGTATTGTGGGGGCACCTATGACAGGTTCCCTCTGAGGATTTTAATTTTCGGTCACACTGAGCCTCCAGCAAATTGTCAACTGCAGTTGAAGTTTTCCTACTTTGGCCCTGGTTCCCACAGTGATTTTCACTTGTGGGTCGATGCTCTGGTAAGGCACAAATCCCTGTGTTCACCTGCCTGTCTGTCTCTTCAATCTCAGGGGCAGTGGTTTCCCTTGTGTTATTACCTCTCCTAGGGATCTGAAAAGAGTTTTTTATTTTTCAGTCTGTTCAACTGTAGGGAGCTGAAAACCAGAAGTCCACAAATTAAATAATAGAGCAATATCTTGGGGAAAATATATTGGTACACATACCTGGTGGAAAGGGGCATAATCTCGATCCTTTGAACAAGTAAGCAAAACATCTTATCTATATTATTTGCATATTTCAGGCTAAAATTTCCCTTTTATTGAAAATGTAATGACTATTCCATAAATTATCAAACTTTGCAGCCATTTACTCTAATTGATACTCCTTAATATTTTAAAATAACTTTCAATTTGTTACAGTACTAGGAGAAAAGTTAAAATTTTGTTTGTCTAAGAAAAACTGTCCTTATGGATTTAGACAAATGTACAATTAATAAAAAGTAGAAACATAAGTTAACCTGAGATAAATAAAAAATAAAATTAGTAAATAATCAAAGCTTTCAGTGCCTTTTAAATAATTGCCTAGAAATAAATATGAAATCCATCAACTGGAACTCTTTTCAAAAGAAAAAAAAATAAATAACGAAGGCATTCCCAGTAGAACACAATAAAAGGAACACAGCACAAAATTTTTTAAAAAGGTACTTAGCCATATGAGCTAACAGAATAAATGAGGGAGCAAATGGAAAAGGGAGATATCAATAACTTTTCAAAGTAGATAAGGAATGAGTAGCTTAGTGAGGCTTAGGAAACAATAATTTCAGTAGAGCTCGACACTGAGTAGAAGCAATCCAGTTTGCTCACAAAAAAGAAAAGCAGCTGGAGCCAGCAAGTACCCTAGAATACTGAGGTCAGACATAGAGCTGGAAATGGGAACACTATGTGAATGTCTTTAGACGGAGTGACTGGAACACAGAGTTCTCCTGAGTATTCACAAAGAATTGCCTTGCCTCCACCTCTGTCAGCAATGCCTGGAAGATATTTCTCTGGAGGACTAAACCCAAAGAGGCTCTGGAATTGTGGTCTCCATTTACAGCAGATTATGGGTGAAGTGTGGGCTTAAAACCAAGGGGTTTGATAAGAGGTGTAAATGATGCAGTAATGTTCTTTTCCCAGCTCTGCTTTTAAAATGCTGCAATCCGAGTATATTATTTTCCAAATTCTCATAGCTGTTTTCCAAAGAGATCAGAGGATTTTTTTTTTTTTCCTGAAGAAGCTGAAACTTCTGTAAAGGAAAAAAAAAATGATCTTCTGCCACAAGTTATAGTAAACCCTTGATAAAACTGCAATGAAGCTCATCAGATGACAAGCCCCAAGAAAAGTGCACAGAGATTCCACCCAAATTTTGCATACATAATTTTAAATATAATTAGAGAATCAATTTTGCTGAAGAAATGGAAAAGGGATCAAAAATTGTAAATTAAAGGGAATCAAGTAGGTTATTAACACTATGAATACAGGAAACATTGTCTTGATACATTGAAAAACAGTACACGAAATGCACAATGTGATTTATAATAGGTCATAGAAATAATAAAGATGAAGTACTGGACATATCTTTAGAAACATCATATTCATCTAGTTTCTTTTTTAAACTCAGGAAAATGGAGTGATGTATCCAAATTTGAAAGCCTGGAAGTTGCCATAACTATAATATCATACATAAATTTACATGAATCTCATAATAGATATTTTCAAAATGGTAATTATATTTTAAAAAATCAGTCAGGTCGTTTACTTCCCTCTCCCGCTGTCCTTTAAATGAGAAAGGCTGAGAGTTTTGGTAGCAGTATGAAAATAGAGTCTGGTTATATACTTAGATAAGAATAGGCATAACACAGAAACAAATAAATATAAGGAGGACATGAATAAGAAAGAGAACAGAGAAAAATTCTCACTGTGGGTCTCAGCTAGCACAGAAAGTCCCCTTGTGTTTTGGTGGGAGGGAGACGGGATGAAATTATCACACCCCTGTTTTTTGAGAAGCATATCGATAGCAGCTGTCACACTGCAGGAAATTCTCATAATTCCTGCCTGTGGCATAAGGTTCTACCACTTCTTGCTGTCACTGTCTCCTGTGTTTTGAAAGAAGGGTTTGACACAGAGCATAGTACAGACTCTCAAGGCCCTGGGAAAAGATGAAGTGATGTTGGCAGCCACAGATGGGTATGGACTGTTCCGTGGCACAGTGATTCTGTAGTTAGCTCTGTGTGATGACAAAGGAAATTTAGTTCAGCCACTCCTTAACTTGAAAGAATAGGGAGACCACATGAAAAGAGTCATCTGTTAATTTGAAATTTTACTCTAACTCTACAACAGTGACCCAGTAGTTTAGTTAAGATAGCCTAGGTTTTACTGCAGTAATAAACTCCAAAATCTCAGCAACAACACAGCAAATACACTTGCTCACATAAGCTCTGCCACAGGTCAGAGCATTTCTACATAGCAGCCGTCCTCCATCCTGTAACGCAGGGATGCGAGGTGTTTTTCAGTCCTGTACCACTGTCCCAACACTCGATTCTGCTATTGCAGCAAGACGGTGGGTAACGAGAGTGGAGAGTCACTCAGTGGCAGTCAGATGTTTTGACTTAGAAATAATACATGCTGCTTCCTAGCAGATGATTGTTTATAGTCCTATGGTCACCTAAATTCAAGGAGCCAAAAGTACAATCCTTTTGTGGAAATTAAAAGATGGGAGAACTGAATGCAACTATTATACCTGGTAAAGTGCCTATTTCAGATGCAAAAGGAAAGATTTACCAGAAATAATTAATGGAACTTGTGGAATCATTGAAGGAATAGGAAAAACGCATAATGATTTTTTTCAAATATTGATATTGTGAATTTGATGACAAATTATCTTGGGCTTATGGGGGGATGGAGAAAATGAATAGATAAATTATAGAAAATCAGTTAGTAGAAATTAATGAAAGAAATGCTTTTTAAAGCAAATTTCTGAAACTCTGCAACAGATTGCTGAATGATGTTACAGAATCTTGAATCTAGGATTTTTCAACTATAACTGTATAAGACAGCATTGTAAACATTCGTAGGGATAAGAATCACATATAGATAGCTAAGTCTTTCTCCTTGAAATATTGATTCAATAGATCCCCCTTTATTTTTTTTAATGTTTTTTTATTATATTATGTTAGTCACCATGCAGTACATCCCCGGTTTCCGATGTAAAGTTCGATGATTCATTAGTCGCGTATAACACCCAGTGCACCATGCAATATGTGCCCTCCTTACTACCCATCACCAGTCTATCCCATTCCCCACCCCCCTCCCCTCTGAGGCCCTCAGTTTGTTTCTCATAGTCCAATGGACGGCACTGGAGGAGATAATGCTAAGTGAAATAAGTCAAGCAGCGAAAGACAATTATCATACGATTTCTCTCATCTATGGAACATAAGAACTAGGAAAATCGGTAGGGGAAGAAAGGGACAAAGAAAGGGGGGGTAATCAGAAGGGGAAATAGATCCCCCTTTAAGCTGAATATCTTTTTATTTTATTTTTTTTTAAATGATAGCTCTATGTGATTGAAGTTGAGTGGTAATGCTGCAATAAGGTACACATATTTTTTTCTTTCTAATTCTGTTGGTCCCCTCTCATTCTAACTACATAATTCCATGGATATTTTTCTATAGAGAGGTAATTTTCAGCTTTATTATGTAGTTAACATCAGTGGCAATTATTTCTTGTAAATTAATCTCTAGATGCAAATCTTAAAAGGACAATTTAATGGTGGTAGAGGTATGTTTTAAAACAATAATTGGCATCACAGGTTGGTGAGTTTTTGTTGTTTTTCATTCTGTTTCACATCTGCATTCTAAAAAACTATAAACCCTCCTGAGTTATCTACCATTAGCTAATCATATAAGAGAGTATTCCTATAAATTAGAATCATTGCTCTGCCTTCTTGAGAGGTGTTAAATTAAAAGAAATTAGACCACTAAGTCCCTGCTCCAATATTTCCTCTTATCTACAAGAATATTTCTTGGAGAAGTGCCATTTCTGCCTTCAGCTCTTTAACTCACTGGTGTTTCTATTCTTTTACTGAGAAATTTAGTTTATTTATATAACATACATGTTACAATATTGCAGTGATTATGTATTTTCTTTAATTGTTGCCAAACTGCCATCTGTAATGTATCTAGCCTTCTTAGAAGGCTGCCATCTAGAACACCATCTATCAATATTCAAATTATTAGAGCATTTTTTTCTACCATAATAAATAATAATAAAAACCACAACAAACATCACATTGGTACTTTCTTTCAAATTTACTCATGTTTAAAATTAGCATAGTATTATTTATGTGAAATAAAAAACTCTAATTTCTTCAGATGATTTTTGGATTTTCAAATCTATTATTATACAATATTTACATAATTTAGAATACTTAATATTAGGATATGCTGATGTTTATATTTGAAGATCTAAAGTTTTGTGAATAGTATTCTTAATTTATTTTGAGAGCATAAATTATAAAATATTTTGTACTTTATGTGCTAAGTAAGTTAATCTGCATATTATCTTCAAACTTTAGCTTTATGTCATTGCCCAACGTAACTCTGGGTTAGGATTCAGAATAAATTATATAATTTGATATTCTTCATACTTGTGAGTTAAAATATATTGAACCGTTAAAAATATGCTTTAGGTACATATTTTAATAGAAATTATTCAATTAAAAACATTTAATTCAATTATATGTGGTGTATATATTTATATTCATTTCACAGTCTTGAAAACAATATAAAAGTATATATACTAAAACATTAATACTACCTTTGGATTATGGAATTTACATAATTAGTTTTAGAATATTTTTTAGATTTAAAGATTTTTACAAACACCATGTATTATTTACCTGATAATTATAAAGAAAAAAGTTATATATTTAGGATATTTTAAGAGTATAACATTCAATTTAAGTAACAGGGTTTTTTTTTCTTTTTTTTTAAGTTTTTATTGTAATTCCAGTTAGTTAACATGCAGTGTAATGTTAGTGTCAAGTGTACAATATAGTGACTTGACACTTCCACACATCACCTGGCTTTGTTGTAACCCATTTTTTCTAATTAAATGTTATTTTATTGCTTGCTAATTTCAGATTGGTTTGATCACTCTTTTAGCACTTTGTATTTATTATCTTAATTTACCCCTTACAAAATCCTCATGAAGTATGTAATATTATTTTCCCCAATTTGCCAATGGAAAATTAGACTGTATGTATTTTTTTAATTGCCCAAGTTCACACACTTGATAAGTGGCATATTTGAACCAAAGAAATATAGTTGCTTTGTTAGTTTCTACGTTGTACTGAGATCCTAGATAATACACACTTCCAGTTTTGATCACCTCTGATCAAGGGTTAATCAGAGATATATTTTAAAATTCTTCTTTGTCTTCATTTAGGTTCAAAGTTTAAAATACATGAAAGATCATATTTCTACAACATGGATGGAGCTAGAATGTATTACGCTAAATGAAATAAGTCAGTCAAAGACAAATACCGTGTGATTTTACTCATAGGTGGAATTTAAGAAACAAAACAGATGAACATAGGAAAGGGAAGGAAAAATAAAATAAGAACAGAGAGGGAGGCAAGCAATAGAGACTCTTAAATCTGGGGAACAAACAGGGTTGCTGGAGGGGAGGTGGCGGGGAATGGGATAGAGTGATGACCATTAAGGAGGGCACTTGATGTAATGAGCACCGGGTATTATATATAACTGATGAATCACTAAACTCTACTCTGAAACAAATAATACAGTATATGTTAACTAAAAATAAATAAATAATAACTGTACATATACGTATGTTAACTAACTTGAATTAACAACAACAAAAAAGATCATATAGTGACAATCCTCCCTCTTAATTCTGTTCCCTGTAACCATTTAAATTTTGTCTTTTACAAAATATATATTCATAACCTTTGTCTTTTTTCCCCACTCTTGAGGTGTTAATATTTCTATTAACTCAATGTAGGATTTCAGTATGAAAAGAACTTCCCAGCTGGTGTACTACAGCAGCCTGGAATATCTGTCTTCTCTGTTTCCTGTTGTCCCGAAATCCTGGGTTCTTGTCTGAGCCTCTACCAACCAGTCCATTTACTAAAGGGTGTGTGACATGGAAAAGTTATAGAAATAAGCTCTTTAATATAAGGGTTGTAAATATTTTTTCTAGACTTTTTAGTCATTTAATTTGTCTCATGATAATTTTTATGCAGAAAATTAAAATTTATGCAGCTGGTTTTATCAATCTTTTATGGCTTCTGGGGTTTGTGTGAAAGTTAGAAAAGTCTTTATACAAAAATGCCACCATGACTGTATCTAGTATTTTATGAATGTTTATTATATTTAAGATTTTAATCCTCTGGAAATGATCCAGGTATAATATATACAACATGGAACTTAGCTCCCGTTCTCATTCAAATATCACAAAATCATTTATTCCTTCAGTGACTTGAGTACGTTTATTAGAAATGGTGAGAATATATTTTGGCTTTTTTTATGGACTTTCAAGTCTCTTCCTTGGAACCTATAGGTTTATTTATACGCCATTAGAATGTTTTTAAAATTACTGAGGCTTTATAACTGATAGGAAAACCCCTTGTGTTTTATCCTTTCTTATGATTTTCAAGATATTCGTGCTTTTCCTTTTTCCATATCTTTAGAATATCTGTATCCTGGGGAACATTGTATTGTTTCTTATGGCATCTATTTTCACTCATTTTCCTGCCAATTTCAACTTTATTTGTGTGAAATATTTTGTCTTCTACTTTTATTCTGAGAAAAGGCATAGTATTTTATTTGCTTGTACGTGCCATCTGTTCTGAGGTATTGCTTTTCTGATTTGGGTTTTTTTTTTTTATGAGTTATCATTTAACTAAATACTACTACAATTTGTGAAAGTTTTACTTATTATACCATTTATTCTCAAATATCTTTACATCTCATTCCTTATTTTATTTTTCTTTCTTCATTTACTTATATTATCTTTGTAAAAATTCTGCTTTGGATTCCTTTTAAATAATATGCACCAGGTAATTGGGATTTAGTGCTATTGATGAATGCATGACACATTCTTTTCTTTCACAATTAAATTGTTTGGGATTTGTGAGTATTTCTTCCTTTCTCTCTTTCTCTCTCTCTCTTACTCTTTTTTTATAATTGGATTTGAATGGTTTAGTTATCTCATAGTTTTGTTTTCTTTTTAAGTTGCTGTGTACAGGTTTGACTATTATATCCACATAAATTGTTACTTTTTATGATATGTCACTCTTCATTCTGTTTAGTGGGACTTAAAATTCGTCTTTAATATCAAATATTGACTCTATTTCTTTCTCTTTATTTGCCTTTGTCTAGTATCTCTTCATCCAACTTCTATTTAGAAACTTACTTTCTTTCTTTCTTTAGTGTTTTCCTTTCATAGCAGAGAGCTAGTTTTCACTTGTTGCTGAAATCTCTGTTAATAAAAGAATGCAGTCTATTTACATTTACTGTAACAATTGATAAATTTGACTTTGTTTTTCATTTACCCTTTATTGTCTTGATTTTTTTTCTCTTTTTCCATACGACCTATAGCCCTCACCAAGAGGATGTTCTCCTCAGTGTTTCCCTACTTCCATTCTAATACATTATAGCTTTTATTTATTTTGGGGGGGAGGGGAGAGCGAGGTGGGGTGGGGGGGAGGGAGAGAGAGGACCTTAAGCAAGCTCCATGCCAAGCATGGAGCACAACATAGGGCTCAATCTCAGGACCCTGAGACCTTGTCCTGAGCCAAAATCAAGAGTCAGATGCTTAACTGACTGAGCCACTCAGGTGCCCTGTTGCTTTTAATTTTTAATGCCAATTCTCTATTAATTTAACATTTAAATTTTAGTATGATAATTAACTACTTTTAGTTTTAAAGCATTGTTAAATTTTCCCTTGAATTATGGCTTTCTTATATCAAGAACACTTATTCTGCTATACATATTTGGATTTCAAACATATTACCAAGTTACTAATATTTTATATATTTCCAGTCATTTTGTAATTACTCATTTAGATTTATCTATATTTCTTACAAAGTCTATTGGTTACATTTGTTTCTCCTCTTACTCTATTTCCCCATACTTAATTTGTGGTTCTGAGACATTTAATTTTTAGTAAAGTCTTTTCTTAGATATTGCTCTTTTAGAGTGTAGAGGCCAAGGGCAGGCTGCTGCAAGATGGACCACTTCTGTATGAATGCTATTTTTATTTAAAAGTAATTGAAACCTAGTTAGATGCAAAAAAAAAAAAAAGTTCTCTTCCTGGTCCTTAACTGCCTAAATTTACGTTGGAAAAGAAAGCCTGTATCTTGAAGGGACCTATTAACAGAGACCCCCCCCACCCTTACCTAAAAAACTTATCTGCATAACAGGGCAACCCTTGTTTTTCAAAACATCTCCTTTCACCTTCCTGCTAATGGCCTTCCTACCCTTTGTATCCTTAGACCCTTTGTATCCTTTCCTTAACTCATAGAGCTTCATTTTGCCTCATTGTCTTGGAATTTTCCTGTCTGTGTGGATTTTGCATAGGGAATCTGATTTTCCCCCTTTAGTCTCTCTGAAGTCAATTTGATTCTTAGTCCAGGTAGAAGGACTTTGAAGGGCACAGGAAGGTCTTCCTCCGCAAGAGAATGCGGGCTAATATCTTCTCTCCTTCCCTACATATCTGCAAACATTTGTATTTCATGGTGATAGGTGAATGATATCTTGAATAGGTATAGAATTATTGGGAACTAATTCCTTTTCCCAAGTGTTATATGAATACTGTTCCTTATGCTATACCTCTTATAAGTTGTTGATTTCTGGGACACCTGGGTGGCTCAGTCAGTTAAGCATCTGACACTTGATTTCCACTCAGGTCATGATCTCAGGGCTGTGAGATTGAGCCCTGCATTGGGCTCCATGCTGGACATGGCACCTGCTTAAGATTCTCTCTCTCCTTCTGCCCCTCCTTCCCCACTCTCTCTCCTCACTTACCCTCTCAACAACAACAAAAAAAAAAAAAAAAAAAAAAAAAGGAAAGGAAAAGAAAAGAGGAAAGAAAGAAAGAAAAAAAGAAGAAAGAGAAAAAGAAAAAAGTCATCGATTACTATTCTTTAAATGGTGATTTTTTTTTTTTCTGACAACTTCTCTGAATTCCTGTTTGTATTTTCAAGATTATACCAAGGGCTATATTCATTTTCTAATCTTCTCTGTCATAAATTTGGTAAAACTTTCAATCACAAAGCTTCACTATTTCATTATTATTTATATCCTCCCTTTTCTCTGTTCTTTATTTCCTCTTGCAGTAATTTTATGCCAGTTTGGTGATACTTTGAATTGTGGTCTTCTCTCGTCATCTGATATTAGTTACCTTTTAGAGTTACAAAATAGCTGTACGATAATATTTACTAGTTATATTTAGTGGGAAAGAAAGGCAGAATGTACTTAATCCATCTGACCCAAATCAGGAAACTCCCTAGTGACTGATATGCAAGGGAAAAAAAAAGTTAAACAGATTACACACACACAAAGAATAGTAAACTGAAGTTAGACCTAAAAATCACTCCATATATAATGGGAATAAACACGGAGATGAAAAATATGAAAGACAAGTTTATAATCGTAGAGCATAAAATGAAGTACAGCATACATTAAATTAGATATCCAAAAATAAATAATAAAGAGACTGAGAAAAAACAGTAAAAATAGCTGAGAAATTTGTAGAATCAATAAAAATTATTCTAGAATGAATTAAACATATCGATAAAATAAAACTTCTGTTTATCCAAACAGCACTCTAAAATGTGAAGCTGGATAAAAGGTACTTATAAAATATGTATCAGCAAAAGCTGTGTGTCAGATCTCTAATGAAATTCTGCAAATCAGTAAGAAAAATAATATAGGAAGAAGAGACAAAAGATATGAAGAATCATTTTTTTAGAAGATGAAACACTAATGGAGAACAAAAACATATACAAAGTTTATTTTCTTCAGTAATCAAAGACGTGCAAATTAAAGCCATAAGGAGACCTCTTTTTCCATGTGTTTTAAATGTATTCAACACTTATTTCACAGAGTATTCATTAATTACAAGGCATTGTACTAAGAACTTCAGAGGCTGTTAAAGTTGAAGAATGCAAAGCAGGCTAACTGCCATCACCAAGATTACAAAATGGCAGAGGAGAAATAATTTCTATGGAGATAAAGTAAGAAAATAGTATCCCAGTTAAAAGGATACATTGTTAATAAACTTTTAACACAGTGATGTATGAAAAAGAGATATGTTATTTAAATAATCTATAGAAAACTAGTAAGACATACTAACCTTCTCCAACTGTAAAAAATGCAAAACCAACTAAAATACTTATTTTTTTGGTTTTTTGAGACAGAATTAATTATTCACTTTACTTATTACATTGGAATAGTACTTATCTAAAAATTAGTGCTACATATGTCTGTTTCTCTCAATACGTGGTAAAAAATTTAATGACAGCAATCCCACTTTTTCATCTTGGACAGCCAGAATCCGTCATTGCATCTGTCTCATAATGAATTTTAATTGCATGAATAAAATGTAAAAAATAATTTATTCAGTGTGATAGAAAGTGAAATCCGGGGAAATAAATCTCTACTTTCTTTGGTAGACAATAAAAAAAAAATCAATGAAAATGGAGTGACATGATGAAAACCATATTTTAAGAAGATGAATTTACCTGCCCTGTACTTGATAGACTGGATAAAGGAAGAGACTGTTAGAAGGCACTGAACACATCCATTGTGAAAGAACAAGCTTAGGAACAAGGGTACCAGCAGATGAGTAAAGATGATGGGACTATTCAACAGGCAAATTGAATATTAAATGAACAGACTTTAATAGCACATAAGGTGTATATTGATGGCTAGGAAAAAACAAAGGCGGAGAGGACACAGAATATTTGTTCAGTATGAAACTTCTCTATAGTGTGTTGAGTAGATCCCTTCAACTGCATGTTCGAAGATGAAATTAATCTAGTGAACCAGTTAAGGAGAAGCAAACACCAACACAATTGAATTGTGTGTCAATAGATATCCAAGGTGGCTCAGAATAAAAAGAGTAAAGAAATGTTGATTGTGCATTAAAATATGCAAATTATTCAGTGTGGAAATTATTTCTGGGAGAAGATGAATATTGTAAAGGATTATATTAACAAAAGAGTAAATAGAATTGGAAAATAGGAGTAGCAGATGTTATCTTTTGTTTTCTACTTGTCAGAGCCAGCGAGTCCTGCATTTTCAACATTGTGATTTAAATTCCTCTTGCCCACCATCCACTAGGCATCAGGTGTTTGAACTTAATCTCAATACTGGATAGGAAACCTTCAAACAAAACAAGACATTGTACTTTGGAAGCACTGCTGCCTAAGTCTTTAAAAGTTGAGCTCCATATCATCGAATTCTTCACATACAATTAGTCAATACAAATCAAGATATTTGTAGCATGCTTTAATCTTAATGACTTGAAAAGTTCTTTCCCTTTATTGCTGATCTGTCTGAACATGCATAATCTATGCTCCTCACCATTTTCTTTATCTACTTCCATAATAATATATATAAACAGACATATAAATAGTATATTAAAATTAGACTATGGACTCTGGGAAACAAACTGAGGACTTCAGAGGGGAGGGAGGTGGAGGATCGGGATAGGCCAGTGATGGGTATTAAGGAGGGCACGCATTGCATGGAGCACTGGGTGTTATAAGCAAATAATGAATCATGGAACACTACATCAAAAGCTAATGATGTACTGTATGGTGACTAACATAACATAATAAAAAGTTTTTAAAAAATTAGACTAAATTATTCCCACACACTCAAAACTATATTCTTATTCAAGTTCCAGAAATTAATTTTAAAATGCTATTTTAAATTTCCTAACATAGATAACACTTACTTTCTATATAAGTGGGAACGAATATAAGTAGTTTTGGAAATCTAAATCTGTTTTCCAACTTGAACAGCTTCTGTTTGAAGTGCTTCTTTGTTATACTGCTGATGTGTACTATTTTGAGTTAAAATTTAATACAAATGGTGGTGATTTATTATGCTCAGAATGCAATCACCATTATATATTTAATGATTTTAATTCTTAATATATTTACATAGATTTGACCAGAAAAAAAAACAAACATTAAATTGATTTAAAGTCAGAACAACTAAATTTCTGTTAAGATATTGTATAATTTAACATCTTGCCATTCAGTTTCTCTCTCACTAATGTATGAAAATGATGTTTGCTTATCACTACTCAAAGAACAGCTAGTTGATGATTGATAGTTGTAAAAGGACCTCTGGTTCTTTGGACAAACATTCACCAGGGGAATACTTACAGCATCATAAAATTAATACTTAAAAAATAATTTTGGTTTTGATGGCTTGAGTATAAAATGGTCTCTTTAGCTTTACATTTGTAGTCACCACTGAGATGAAAGCTGGCATTTCCATCAAGCCGGTTACAGTCTCAGTTATTTCTGACCCCATACATTCTTGTCACTTTTTGAATCCCATTTCCCCCCTCGCCAGAATTAATATAAAACAACTACAAAAAAAAAAAAAACCTACCAAAACTTTTCTCTTTTAAATAACAATAAAATGATATTATTGAACCAAATTCTTATCAATATATCTTTTTCTAGAGACCAGAAATAATTGCATTTTTTTCCTGCTCTCTGGCATGGTCAGGCAATCAGGTTCTCTAGGGAATCAAACATTTCTGTCAATAATTTTCTCATGAACATAATCTATACATAAACTATCAGATTTCAACAAATAAAACAAATTATAACACTGTTCTAACACTAAACACATATACAATTTATATACATGTTTTAATACTTCATAAATTACACAAAGCCTTACAGTACATTGAGGCTATCAATAGTAATTTTATTAATTATTTCATTGCAAACCTGTATCTTTTTTGTCTCTTTCCTTTTTGTCAGATAAAGTTTTTATTATAATTTTAATAGAAAATATGATCTGTGTCTTAGTTTAGATATTATGTGGTATAGGAAAAATAACTTGGTTCTTGTCCCAAGAAATGTAAAGTTTAATCTCCACATCATTAAAATATTTCACTCTTATTTCCACAATCCCCACGTTGTACTCTAATAGCAGCAATAGATCAATTCTTAACCTACATATCTTTCTACCCTATATATAAAAATAACTACCAATATAAAATGTTGAGAAATGTTTTCTGCTCTAATTAGAATGGATTGGTTAAGATGTATTCTTTATAGAGTCTAATCAGGTTGAAAATAAGCAGAAAGCAAAAATGGATTATCCAACATATGTAATGATCATTTATGTTTAAGTTCATGGTGAAACAACTATGAGAATAATCTTCTTCCATAGTTATTTTGTGTGATGAGTGGCAAAATAAAAAGAAACTTGTATCATCAAAATGTTTTAGTATTAATTTAAAAATCAAAAATGTGTATTTTAAATCTTTAAATATATATTACTTTTAATTTTATATTTGGTTTATATTTATATAGGTTTATATTTGAGGTAAACTTAAACCTTAAAAAAAATTGGATGATGATTACAACTAAAGATCAGGAAAATAAATTATGGCCATTCCCTTTATAATGGTCTTTGGTCTTTCTATTTATAAAATATTTACCTTAATTTTAAAATAATTTTGGAACACCTGTGAGCCTTAGTCGGTTAAGCATCTGACTCTTGATAACAGCTCAGCTCTTGATCTTAGGATCATGAGTTCAAGCCCTGTGTTAAAAAAATAAAAAATATAAAATAAAATAAAAAGTAAATAATTTTGATTGACTAAGAACTTGGAAGAGCTAAAGCTTAAGTACCATTTGTAATATCCACTTTTTGTTCTGTAAATTATATAAAATATCTTAGGGCATTTAAAATAACAAACACTTCATACATTATTTGACAATCGTCTGTTAGTTCTTTAATATTCTCAAGGTCTCTAGAGATTCACTGTAACCAAGGACCGTTGCTGAAGGTGGAAGGACCATGGAGTAACCCTGAAAACTATAGTATAATTAACTTAATTAGTTTTTTTACATGTTTAGATTTTTAAATATACACTGGATGAACTTGTCTAATTCAGGACAATATAGGATTATTTTTTATATTAACCACTTATTATTATTTTCATATATCAAATAACTTTTATAAGGCATCATTTAAGAAATTAAAAACATGTGGGATGCCTGGGTAGCTCAGTTGGTTAAGCGTCTGACTTTTAATTTTGGCTCAGGGCATGATCTTAGGATCGTGTGATCAAGTCCCACGTCAGGTTCCATGCAGTGCAGAGTGTGCTTGAGATTCTCTCTCTCTCTCTCTCAAATAATAAAATAAATAAATATCTCTAAAAAAAAAGGAAGTCCAAATCATTAGTAAAGTTGTTAAAATAAAGTAGAGACCATTTGTTTTATTAATAAACCCGTAATTTCATTTGCAATTTTCTTTTCTGCAATGGCATAATGTCCTGAGGATCTCATTCTTTTCAGGTTTTCATTATACATAGCTTTAATACAACATAATTTTAGTTTTCCTATCTTTAAAAAAATCTCTCCAATATGTTTATAAGCAAATTAATTTTATTATAGTCATATATTTAGAGTATTATAATATGTTTCAAAATAAATGTAGAAAAATTAATTCCTTGATAATTGTAATGGAATAAATACAGATATTGACATATCAAACTTTTTATATTATGGTTTTAGTATATTCAAGTAACATACATATATATACACACATTCATATGCAGACACATACATATATATTATGCATGTGTTAGTGTATGCGCACACTAAATACATTCTATATCTATGAATATATACATATAGTGTGTACAAACACGTTTACTGTTATTGCTTATGATATAAAATGTATGTTCTTTCTCACTGAGTCAAAAGATCAAAAATGTGTAAACAATAATAGAGCAATTCAATTTTTCTCCTGGCTACTGAAGAATGAAGAAGGTGAATCATGATTAGTTTGACATTCTTCCTTTTTTCTTTATAAAGACAACCTTAACAGAAAGATCAGAAGCTTATAAGATGATTTTCAAAAGTAGAAGCAGTAACAAAACTGACTTTTTCAGTGTAAACACCATTTCCTGGGAGTCCTGGAAGTATCATAAATTCACTGTGTGATGAGGGTATTTATAAAACCTGGACTTCAGTTCTTTGTGTAATCAAGTTATTGAAAAAGAGCAGTAGCTTTCAGTATACTTTTAAACTTCAGTACACTATAATAGACACAATTAAGACTAACAGACAAGGTGACATAGACCAACCCCTTTTCAGAGTACATGTAGTAAAGATGTGTGAAATTTAAGAAATGCCATCTTGAAAGAACTAGCAAATAAATGAGAGAGCAAATAAATATTGATCCAAATTGAGAAATGGACAGTTATTCATTTGACTTGGGAACTTTTTTGCCTTTGGAGAATGCTGATCTCAAAGACATGGATTAAGATTGTGCAAAACTTTTGGCATCCTTCAAGTTATAGTGTGGCACAAATTAAAATCCAGGAAATTCCATAGTGAACCCTTGTTACTTTGGAATGGAATCCTAAAAACTTACATTCTAGGAATGGGGTAATTACCAAAAACACAAAACAAAACAAAACACACTCGAATTCACTGGACTTCCTCTGTGATTAACACAGGATGACCCAGAAAATTTAACAATCTCCTGACAAGGAGGTTGCCTTTTTATTGTTTTTTAGCATGCATCAGAAGCAAACAGGAATTTTCTTTAGAGAATGACATCATACCAGACCTCCAATTATTTCTACAATTTCTCAAAATATACTGTCTCACAATCAATACATTCAGAGATTGTAATTATCAAACAGTTAAGCTCAAAATAATTATGCTTTCTTTATTCAATGAGATTTAAAGAATTAAATATTGGAATAGAGAATTGGAAGCCATAAAAATGAAATAAATTTGAAAAAGTACTAAATAGAAGTTCTAAAAATTAATGTATTTGCTAAAATAAAGACAAAATTAAAATTAGTATGGTTAGAAGTAAATGGAATCAGAAATAAAGTTAAATGAGCAAAAAATAACTACAAATCCATTATATGTTTCAATATTAAGATGGCGTTTTTAGTAACTCATGGTAAATCAAAAAAAGCCCAGTTAAAATGTGAAATTATTTTAAACTGATTGTTATTGGAAATACAACATCTAAACACTTGTTGTAGGAAGGTAAACAGAGCATAGAGGGATACTTGTATCCTTAAATATATATATTAGAAAAATGTAAAGCATAAAATCAGTGAACTATTGATATATATTTAAAAATAAATATATACACATAGAAAAAAGTAATAAAATATAAAGAACTCACCTAATAAAAAATTAACAAATCTACCTATGACTCTTTTAAAAAGACTAAATGAGACTCATAAAAAAATGAGAGGACAAAAACAGTCAATATTAAAAAGGATTTCACTCTAAACTCTGCATACGTTAAAAATATATTAAAAGAATACTTGGATAAAACTAACGATATCCTTGGAAGTTTAAAAGAAATGGACAGATTCCTAGAGAAACAACCACAACTTACCTAAACGAACATAAGGATATATAGAAAACTAAATATTTCTCTATGGTTTGTTATGAATATGTCTAAACATATAGAAAAGTAACAAGATTTTCGTGGTAAATCCTCATATACTCACCACCTAGATTCTATTATTAATATTTTACTATACTTGTTTTATCACATAACTCTCTAAATATTCCTCTTGCTAGGCATCAGTCCATTTTATTTTTGATACATTGGAAAGTAAATCATGGACATTAGTATAATTTCCTCTAAGTAGCATACATGCTATTAGCTGGAATTAAATTTTTATATACATTTTTATATTGAGGGAAAACTTGCATATAGTGAATTTTATAGATCTTAAGAGAATATTCAGTGAGTTTTGACAAATGTATATGCCTGAGTAACAGTAAATGCTACCAGGTTATAGAACATTACTCCTGTTTCCTCCCCCACCCAAAAAAAATCACTTTTTAAATTTTTTATCGTAATTTAATTTTGCCTGTTCTAGAAGTTAATATAAACAAAATCATAGAGCATGCACTTTTTAATGTAAAGCTCCTTTCACTTAGTGCAATGATTTTGAGATTCATGCTTGTCATTGTGTATAAGTAGTTTATTCCTTTTTAATGCTGAGTAGTATTTCATTGCATGACTTTACTGCAGTTTCTTTAACCATTCTTCTGTTGGTGGATACTTGGGCTATTTTTAGTTTCTGACTATTATGAACAAAGCTGATAAGAACATTCTTAAGAAGTCATTTTTAAAATGTATTCAGAAATGAAAAGGACAAAACATAGTTAAGATACTTTTAAAGAATAGAGTTTGAGGGTTTGTATTATTGGGCTTCAAGCCAAGGATAGACATACAGATCAAAGAAGGATAATAGAAAGCTGGGAATAATCACATATCCACACACACAGAGGAACTTAATTTATGACAAAGGTGACAATATTAATAATCATAAAAATATGTCTACTATTAGCAGTATAATTTGTGCCACTGGCAATAGTACTCAGAGTTTGTTGTTATTGATTTATTGATGTTACTCTTAGTTTACAATCATCAGTTTTATGTTTTTCCATGAAGTTCAGAGCTGGAGGTTTTGGTGTAAAAAGTTCAGTTTTCTTCAAGGTAGTTAGTATATAAAGAATCATTCTTTATAAATATAGTTTCCCTGGGGCTCTCTCTCTGAAAGACCAGACTCCAATCAGGAGTCTATTAAAGTCAAATACCTACAAAATAGAAAACAAAAGTTATTTGTTCTCAATATAAATCTTGTCCTTTGCTGAATTAAGACTTCCTTTTAGATTGATTTAGGAAAATCAATTTAAAAATCCCCCCATATTTGCACTGAAAAAAAGAAAATACACCCTGAAGAACTACTGATTGATACATTGTAAGGGTGATGTATTTTTAAGTACACAGTTTTTCCAATTAAAACTTGCCAGGAGGAACAAATTATCAACTCTTGTTTTGATACAATGGGAGATATAATTGTATACTCCTATTTCTCAGTCCAATTTGCATTTGATTAAACTTTTTATTTTGATTTTCAGCTCATAAGGACTGAAAAGAAAGATATATCCATGTGATATAGTAAATGTTGAGGGGAATAAAAAAAATATTTTACCTTGAAAGTTAAGCTTCCTAGAATATGTTGCTCTTTTGATGGTAAAATGTGAGTCAGAAGGTGAAAAATGTGAATTGTATCCAGAAAGTATAAATTAGAGATGATAGTGGAAATATTTATATGTGGCCATAACATGGCACATGAAACTAATGTTTGGTCTATTTTTTCCACCTCCATCATCCACTTCCTGTGTAGGAACATCTGAGGATGTTCTATATTAGAATATTATATCGGGACACTATATCAGAATAGGTGAAGATAAGGGGAGCCCTGCACAAGTGTCAATCATGATCTCCTACTCTATTCCCAGGAGGGAAGAAGCAGAGCCAATTGTTTTGGTTTGCTATAGAAATAATTAAATGAAGGGCTCTTATTGAAAGAGAGATAGAAAAAAAGTCAAAAAAGAAATTGATAGGAGACATTTGAGAAAGATCAATCCACAAAATTGAGAATCCACCCAACAATCACTTTTGAATATAAGATGATTCTGATAATATGAGACTGGCGATTTCCCACTTGTAGTTTGCTGAATGACAAACTCTACATAAATCCGGAACTTTTTTTTCTTTTTTTGATTGGGGGAATCATATGATGGGAAGGTGGTTGACCTAATGGTTAGCTTAGAGTAGATATAGAAGTTATCTTGGCTCATGAAGATGCTAGTCTTCCACTCAAGCAGCTACCAGCCAAGATCTACTCAGCCTCTTTCACTCGTCCTATTACATCCAGTGCAATGAGTGAGAGTGAGACAGCAGAGCCTAAAGTCCTGGATATCACCTGTGCACAGATGAGATTTGATAGAAACCTTAGCAGAGAAAGCCAACTAAGAAGAACCCTAAAACCAGGTGTGGATTTCCTATCACCCTGGTATGTACCCACCCATGTCCCTCAGTTACTCCCTATTTCCTCCAGGTGATGGTCCAGGAAGAGAGAGGATAGAGGAGGAAAAGGAAGAGCTCTTCAAACATCGTAAAAATTCAGAAAGGGAGCTTCTAATCATGACTGCAGTGTTAGTTCTTGAATTAGATTACATAGCTTGTCCAAAAGGTATTAAAATTTAGACTAGAAGAAAGAAAGAAAGAAAGAAAGAAAGAAAGAAAGAAAGAAAGAAAAAAGAAAAAGAAAGAAAGAAAGAAAGAAAGAAAGAAAGAAAGAAAGAAAGAAAGAAAGACTTAAATTATAATTAACTATGTCATTTTTGTTGCCAAAAGCAAAGAGTAGCCCCTAAAGGAAATTTATTTATGTAATACAAATATTAGTATTTGTGCACATCTGACTTGTACTTACCCAATTTATACCAGTTATAAAAATGAGATTCAGTAAGATGAGAAAACATAAGTGTTGCTTCTGCTTTGGGCTCCTTATGACCCCTTTCAATCTTTCTGGCTTTATCTATCTAATAGCCTGTCAGTCTAAATTCTCTGTGACAGTGAGCACTTCTTTTTCTTCCACTATGTAAGTGAGTCTTTAACTAAAAGGTTAGTTGTACAAAATGCCTCAGGATCAATACATGTGGGAGAATATAGAGTACTTCCAGAGTAATATGAGGTCTGGAGAATTTTCATTTGTAGGAATAGATGAGACAAAATGTCGTCAGCATGAGATAAAATAGTTTCAAGTGTGACAAAATAGAGGAAGAGAGAGATAATAAATAAGATGTTTCATGATTGATGAATGACACAAAAGCACACAGGATCCACACCCCACTTTTTTTTTTTTTTATTTCTTTTTTACTATGGGCATCGTCATGTTTTCTGTGGATATTCTTAATAAAGGGAAAAAAAAAAACACCCTGTAAGTCATGAGAAATAGTAAGACAATCATACTCACCATGAGACAATAAACACCTACTTCAGAAAAGTTTCTCAAAACTCAGGCTTCTGTATTCTTAATAGGCTGTTTATTGAAGGGCAAAAAAATTATAATTCCCTTGAGCAGCAAGCACAAAGTCATGATTTACCTCTGCAAAATATAGAAAACCTTTACACTGGTCTATTGGCGATGGTGTTCCACGAATGTCAGCATCATGCTTTGTTTTTTAATTTTATCAATAATATCAATAGTAGTCTACTTGATTTCAGTCACTCTGAGGAATCCAAATACACACCACCTTCTCCAGGGCCTCAGGTCCTGAAAAGGAGACATCAGCTCAAAGTAAGGAAAAGGTAGAGGTCAAAGGAGCTTTAGGAGAACTTCTAGCCAAAATGTGAAAAAAAAAAAAAAAGTGTGTGTGTTTGGCATGTGTATTAAATTCACCAAAATCTTGGGCGCATGGGTGGCTCAGTAGGTTAAGCGCCTGCCTTTGGCTCCTGTCATGATCCCAGGGTCCTGAGACTGACTCCCACATCGGGCTCCCTGTTCAGCGGGGATCCTCCTTCTCCCTCTGCTGCTCTCTCTGCTTGTGTGCTCTCTTGCTCTCTGTCTCTCAAATAAATCTTAAGAAAAAAGAATAAATTTCACAAAAACGGTACTATAATCATTTTAATACATAAGGCTTTCAAGTCCTATTGTTTTCATTATAGTAACACACACACGTATGATTGATGGCTGGCCAGAATATCAAGTATATTCTAATATATCTGGAAATAGTCTGAATTACTGTATATAATCACATCCACCTCTTTCCACCCTAACTGCTAAAAATTGTGCAGCCTTGTAGATGGAAATAGAATATCTTTTCTAAATTGTTAGTGAGATATTGATAGATATTCCATGATAAAACAGACTATAATTGATAAGTTTGAGAAATGTTGATTTAAAAAGTTAAATAACTTCACGTATTTCAGGATTTCTCAGAAAACTTGCTAACGAGAATTATAACAAAATATTAGTAAAAGGTACCCTGCTTAGGGGATCATGAGGGTGATCCAGAAATAAGATGCTTGAACAGGTTGAGAAGTGGTATTTTATAGGAATTTAAAGTCACTAATGTGGTATCAGAAACAGAAGAAGTGAGGCTGGAGAAATAGGGAGAAATCAATTGTGGCGGGGCTTTGTCATTATTCTAAGAGGAGTAGAAAGTCTTTGAAAGATTTAAAACAAAGGAGTAAGTAACCTGTGTGTTAAAGGATGATTCTGGCAGCACCGCAGAATGGATTTGGGTGTGGAAGAAAGAAAGGAGGATCCAACTCAAAAGAATATACCAGTGGTTGCGAGGAGGTAAAAGATCTTTAGACCAGAGCAATGGCTATGGTAATGTAGAGACATGCCTATTCCCAAGGCAGTTTTAATTGGCTGATCTATGTATTCATTAAAAAAATTATTTGGTCCCTACTATGGAACTTGAGCTGTCCTAGTCAGAGGAGATACCAGCAAACAAGATAGATAAGGACTCCGCTCATGTAGAATGTATAGTCTCCTGGATCCAGAAATATAAAAACATATGCAAACAAACTAACTGAATAAGTAATAAAGTTTAATATGATCAAAATAACTCTGCAGAAAAAAATGAAATACAAGATTATTTGTGAAAGAATAAATTAGAACTCATAGAATTGAAAATATAATTGTTGAAATTAAAACCTAAATAGACGAGTTAAATAGCACATTAGAGACAGCTGAAAGAAAAAAAAGGTGAATGGGAAGATATCACCTAGAATGAAGCACAAAGAGAAAAAGAAATTTTTAAAGTACTTGGGAGAGAAATTGGAGGAAAAGGAGAAAACTTATGGTGATAAAGGTCAGAAAATCAGCTACCTGTGGGTGGTTATTGATTATAAGTTGCATAATTCTGGAAAACTGAAATTATTCCATATCATGAGTGTGTACAAAAATAAATTTGTATCAAGACACATTCTTACACTTGGTTCAATGTTCTAGATGTAAGCTATACCTCAAAAAAAAGTAAAAACAAAAAATAAAAAGATAAAAAGAAAAATTTAAAAAATATGTTTGATTAGAGTTTTATATTCTGGGAAGTAAGTGAATAGATGAAAAGCAAAGAAAATAACTGGAAAACTTCCAAGGATGGTTTGTTCAACATTTTTTGGAAAAATAGTAGAAACATGAAGGAAAAACAGACTCTATAGAATTAACTTTAACAGGTGAGAAGAGAATTTGAGCTTGCTTATATCTTAGCCAATGTTTTTAAGGATCTTTTCAATACTTTTGTAGCTTCATACAGAACACTCCTATTATACAGTGTAAGGGACAATCTATAACACATGGGCTTCATGCTGCATTTAGTATATTGGATACTAAACTGTGAACATTATCCTAATCATTCATTTAAAGCAAAGACCTCAAAAACAGGCAACAGAAGACTTATTGCAAGGGATGTTAGGATTTGGAACGTAAAAGGAAAGAGTGCTATAACTCCACTACCACTTTTAAAGCAATTGGTTCCGTGAGAATAATCACAACTATTATGCTTCCCTATATCTTTATAGGACCCTGTGAAAGGTACAAGAACATCTTTAGGTTGCAGGTTCCAGGATGCTAATTGAATAAAACAAGAACAGTCTTAATAAGCCTTCCGGAATTCTACATTCAACCTTTCCCCATTATTTATTTTTCTTCATCCTTCGTTTTCATGCCTCCATACTTTTCCTGTGATATCCAGTTGTATATTCAACAGTGACTATTGGAAAAACCATGTCATCTCATAAGCAAAATTCAGCCTGTGGGACTACTGCACCTTCAATATAATGCATAGCATTTTGAACACTTTGCATCACCAAGATGCCTGTGACAGCTTGATTTTCTGTTTACTGATGCACAAAAATATTACTGAACATTCTGTCACAGGTTAGATTTTCCAGAATATACTGGAGAAGAATTTCAGATGTAAGATATGTATTAAGAAACAGCAGTCAAGGGGCACCCGGGTGGCTCAGTCAGTTAAGCGTCTGCCTTTGGCTCAGGTCATGATCCCAGGGTCCTGGAATTGAGTCCCCCATCAGGCTCCCTGCTCAGTGGGGAACCTGCTTCTCCCTCTGCCCCTCCTCCTCCACTTGTGCTCTGTTTCTCGCTTTCTGTCTCTCTCTCTCTCAAATAAATAAATAAAATCTTAGAAAAAGAAAGAAAAGAAAGAAAGAAAGAAAGAAAGAAAGAAAGAAAGAAAGAAAGAAAGAAAGAAAGAAGAAAGAAACAGCAGTAAAGGGAAGGATGAGGGAGAGGAAGAATTTAAGCCATGATAGAAGTCCTATGTAGTGTTGACAAATTTAGCAGAGAACTATAAAATGACTATTGCACATCAGAATGTCCTATATCAGATAGAAATGGCTGAGATTTTTATACTCCATTTCACTAGAGACCAGAGCTCAGAATTGTAAGGATGGTAAGCATAAAAGCTCCCAGTAGGTATGGGACCAAAGAGATGATTACAAATGGGGTCATTCCTGTTTATCTCTTACTACCAGACCTATGTATCTTTCCTTTTGGAAAATAGTTACTTTTTGTTCTCTGATTTTATGAGTATACTGCATGCTAGAGGATGGCAAAACATCCTCACAGAGTGTTGTCTCTGAGCTGGCACTTCGGGTATGTCTTCAATAGGCATGACAATGCTGTAACAACATTGAGTATGTGATACAATAAATGTATCTTATGTTCATGATCCTACACTCAACCTATTAAATGGTTTCCCTGGTCTGACATGTTCCTTTTTTTTTTTTTTTTGACATGTTCTTATGTAAGATTCCACATTTAAAAAAGCAAATACTTCCACATGCTCTCATATTATAGTGCTGACTGGTCTCTACAGTTAGAGATGGTGACCAAACCATGGATGGAATATGTGATAATCTCTGTGAGAATAAAGTGTCACTCCAGATAGAAAAATCCCAATGTAATCATTTTAAACCATGTAGTTGATCTTCGAGAAATTGTGCCATATGAGAGGCTTAGCACTTTTCACTATTCTTGACAGGTTATACATTTGGCATCAGCAATAAATGGTTCAGTTTTGGTAAGTATGGATCCATGGTGTTGGCCATTGGCAGCCTCCACATCTATCAGTGTGGCCACCTCATTCTTGTATTCATTATGGCAGAACTGGATTGCCCAAGACAGAGGAGCTTATATCATTGGCTTGAATCATTTGCCTTCTCTATAGTACATGCTTTCTGGTGGGTACTAGAATGATAATGTAAAGCACTTCACTTTTTATGCCCCTCATATATGTCCATACTCATGTATTCACTCAGCTTTCCTTGTCTCCCAATCCTGGAAAAAGCTTTCCTTTGCTTTTCGTGGCCACCCATGGATGAGGATACAGTGAAGCCTCTATCAATTTTGGTTAGCATCCACATACTGAAATAACAAAGCACCCATATATATAAACTAAACTTGTTTTCATTGTCCTCCTCCTTCAGCTGGTCATAAGAATTCTTCCATAAAACCACAGGCAACATACTGAAAGAACAGCTGCTGTAGAAGTGGCAGATGCCATATTGTTTGTGACTTCTTGTCTTGTTTATGCTCATGGATGCCTTTACTACTTTATCTTACAATGGATTATTGCTGGGCCTTTGTGACCACATGACTTGGTAGATCTGCAGGACCCAGCTTATGATGGTAGCTCCAGCCATGTGGTCATTTAGTCTCATGATCAAGTCTTTTTCCATACCTATCAGGGTCCAGAGGCATGTAAGAGTTGTTTTTCATAGGGCATATAATTCTCTTGTGGAGATTTTGTGGCCTTGCTTCAGAAGCTCAGGGCCTGTGTCATAATGCTTTTAATATTGCTTGCTACAAACTCCACATGGAATCTTTTCCCTCCACTGATACTACCAATTTCATAAAGTCTGCAGGATTACAGGCTCTCAGTGCTAAGGATGCAGGTACGACACCTTAGATCTAGTGCAGGGGAGTTTCCTCTTTTAAGGCTCAGTCAGAGATGGAAGCCTTTTGCATGCCTGGTTTATGACCAGAACACATTCCCAGGTGTGAAATTTGCTGTTTCCAAAACATGAAAAGGTCCACCAGAAAGTGTGCTTCCTTCTTTGCAATAGGCAGTACAGGTGCAATAATTTATCTTTTACTTTGGAGATTATGCCTTTTTTTCCCATTGGAATCATTTTTTTAATATTTAAATACAAAAAGTGAGCACATTTTTTTTTTCTTTTTTAGACACATGCGTAGGTCCAATAGCCAAAGTGGGCAGAAGAAATGAGCTCCTGCTCTGTTCTCCACAGTCCCCACTGTGAGGCTGCTGCCAGCCCTCCTTCCTTTCCAACATAGAAATTCACAGTGGCTTCTTTATACTACAGTTGTAATGCATTATGTGTTTCATATTTTATGATGGCCCTTCCCAACATCTCCATGCTTAAAAACAAAAATATTCAGGGGTACTTCCTTCCCAGTGGCATCACTTCCTATGCCATGATGGGAGAGTGAGGAGATCTTGAAGTTACATATTACTTAGTGAAAGGCGTGGGCTGGCCAGAGCTGGAGCAACCACCTGCATTGCTGCACTCTGGTATCAGAGGGAGGACAGAAGAAATGGGACAATGTGGAGGGCACAGTTGCAAGTTAGCAGTGTCCAGGAGAAACTGGGGAGAATTCTCCCCACCAGGTTTAGATAGATCAATGTGCTGAAGTTACAAATAATAATAATAATAATAATAATAATAATAATAATTAAAATAATCAGCAGTTCAAACACTATTGAATTTTCAAACTTGTCTCACCAAGACAATTCATACAGGAGTAACAATCTAGATCTTTCCAGGAAGTGAAGGTAGAACCCCTGGTTTTCCTCCTGAGAGCCCTGTGTTCCTCCTTAGAAACATCTGCCCTTGCTGCAGTTGTTGCTGCTACTCCATTTGAAACTTCTGAGTCTCAAAGACAACAGGAAGAACCAAGATCATGAAGGAAAGTGGTCCCAGTCAGCAAGGCTGTCCTGGAAAACCTGTACATTTTTAGAGCTATAAAGAGGGAGAGATCAAAAGTTGCCCCAGCTGCGGACCAGACCCTCTCTGGGAACATCTCTTTCAGACCCCACAGTCTCTCTGACAGGGTCTATTCTAGCTCCTTGCCTTCTTCCTCCTCCAGTTCCTCCTCAGAATTCTTGGCATTACCTTTCAGAAGAAATTCATACTGGAACAGGGGCACCCCACTGCTGCTAGTGGTGGCAGCAGCCATGGCTTTGAAGATTATGTCTTGACATGCGTTGGACCACTAGACACTTAAAAATGTCACAGATAGGGCTGCCTGAGTGGCTCATCTGGTTAAGCATCTGACTCATGGTTTTGGCTCAGGTCATGATCTCAGGGTCCTGGAATCGAGCCCCACATGGAGCTCCTTGCTCAGTATGTAGTGAGGAGCAGTAAGATTCTTTCCCTTTCCCTCTCCCTCCCCCTCTGCTCCTCCCCCCACTCATGTGCGCGATGTCTCTCTCTCTCTCTCTCAAATAAATAAATAAATAATAAAATCTTTTTAAAAATGTTATGGATGTGACAAACCTTTGTGTATTCTAGTTTCTGGAGTGCATGTGTCTTACCAAGACCTTTAGTACGTCCAGTTCTGACTCAGCCTATCCAATCAATACATTACCAGTGTAATATCAATTTGATGTTCTACAGACTATTCAGATGGTCCAGGTCACTTGGTGCTATATCATGACAGGGCAGAAAATGAACATAGCTTTGGGGGAAAAATGAAAATGCATATTTTTTTCTGCTTCATGTGAATGCTAAAGTGTTTAATTCTCTATTTTGATAATGATGGAAAAGAGTTCAGTTGCCAAATCAATGGCTAATACTATGTGTCTGAGTATTCTTAATATACTCTAGCAAAAATACCACATCTAGTATGTTAGCTGTAGTCAGGGGTACAACTTGGTTGAGCTTGAAATAATCTCTAACAATTCTCCAGGGTCTATCTTCTTTCTGTGGGGATCATACTGGTGAATCATATGAAGATATGACAAACCACTACCCCAAATCCTTTTGGATTCTTAAGAGTGGCACTAATTTCTGCCAAAGCCTTGCCCAGAATGTGATGTTCATTTTGGCTTACTATCTTGGCTGGATATAAGTAACTACAAAGTCTTCTGCTTCTGCTTGACTTTACCTATTATGATAGCCTGTGTCCTGTGGACTAAGAACCCAATGTGAGGTTGTGCCAACTTCCAAGTATGTCAGTCCCAATTATATATTTGGGTACCAGGAAAGTGATGACTGGCTGTCTTTGCAAAATGAAGGTAATCATTGTAAACCAAACTTTGATCAACACTCTATTTATTATCCCAGCCCTATGTATTCTCATTCTAAAGGTGCCATAATAATACTTCAGGTCTCTGGCTATCAGTGTCCACTCAGATGCAGTGGTCATCAGTCTTCACAATGTCTGGGTATTTCCCTTTGCTCAATGCACAATAAGCTGTGTAAATGGTGATATATCCCTTTAAGAGAATTACTGAAAGAACCATTATCATGTATACCTGCTTTGTTGTGTAGGATCTTTCTTCCTGAAAACCCAACCACATCTTCAGTTGATGGATTCCAGGGTGGTCAAATGACTCAGTTGTGGAAAACAGACATGAAATCTTAACTATGTATTGGGGGCACAGCCCTCAACAATCCAGTCCTTCACCCTTGATTTTTTTACAGTTTAGGATTACCCATGTATTTGTCTCAAGGACTGCTATAATTTATTTAACGTCCCCATAACTCTGTGGGTCAGAATACTTGGGCTGCTCCTTTGACCTTATAGGTTGTTGCAATAACTGTGACCCTCCCCTCTGACTTCTGGAGGTTAAATGCCTCCACTTGGCTTCTATTGTTTCTCTCATCCCCATGCTATTTTTAAACTAAGTTCTGTAACTGTCTAATATCAATGTGGGTGAACAACTCTGGGTTTGTCTGAAACTGAATTGTTTCCTGGGATGTAGAGTGCTAAAACTAAGAGAATTGGTCATCCTACATACCACCAGCTCTGGACTAAAAAGGAGAGCCATCACTAAATTTTTTTTTTTTTTTAATCTCCATCACTAAACTTTTTAAATTCATGCTGGCACCTGTATAGAACACTTCTCATGGTCTGGGTAAATAATGCGGTTTCTGGGTCTTCCTGGGAGTCATGATTATCTCGTTTATCTCTCACCACACATAGTATACACTATAAAGGATATCTCATTCCCCAAAATTTCTCATCCTATCCTTTATGTTTGCCATGGCAATCCTGGTATTTCAATTCATTCAAAGAAATTTAGCATCACTTTTTCCATGCATGTAAGAGGCACCCCAGTAATGAATTAACACCATTTCCTGGGGTGTTTTTCATGATGTTAAATATTGTCCCTTGAAGAGTGCCCCTAAGTCAAAAACCTATTTCCTATCCAGTTTTATGGTTGACGTTCTGTGCCCTCTGCCCTCCCACTGGAGGAGATCAGCTTTCTTGCATGCAAAGAGGACTCTGGAATTCATAGCGGGCTTTAAGTTGCCTGTCACTTACCCTCAGTTCTTCACTTTCTTTCACCAGTGGTGTCTAGCAATAGCCATCCAATCCCTTAACCTTACAGCCACTATGTCTTCAATACATTTCTAATGTGTAACACATCACGTGTTATACATTAAAAACACAGGAATAGGGGCCACTGGGTGGCTCGGTCAGTTAAGCGTCTGCCTTTGGCTCAGGTTGTGAGCCCTGGGTCCTGGGATCAAGCCCCATGTTGGGCTCCCTGATCAGCAGAGAGTCTGCTTTTCCCTCTTCCTCTGCCCCTCTCCCCAGATCATGCTCTCTCTCTCTAAATAAATAAATAAATCTTAAAAAAAAAAAAAAAAGAAAGAAAGAAAAGAAAGAAAAAGAAAAAAGAAACACAGGAATAGCTTCACAACTCATTACCGGTGAAGTTTTAACAATTGGACTGCCATGCTGTGCCAGTGGCTGCCTGTGGTCCATCTACCACCAGTCATAGGGTCCTCACTGCCAGGCAGGTAGGGAATCATCCAACTCTAAAGCCTCATCTTATCACCAGTTTTCTTGGACTACTCCCAGTGCCAACTATTGCAAATTGGGCCTCCAGACGTAGATACTGGGATGGAGTGTAAGGTGTAAGATGATTATGAGGAATCAACACCAATGGAAGGAAGGGGGAAGAAACATTACTGGGCAGAGGAAGAAGTCAAGCTGCAGTGCAGGCCCAACACATCTTTGATCCATCTGATGAGGAGCCCGTCAGATTTTTCCATGTTGAACCAAAGTACATGGGACTTTATATCATTCTTCTCAGTCACTGAATGTGGGCTACTCCAGTGATGAGATCTCTGCACCCGAGGCAGTCTCTGAAGGATTTCACAGCTGAAGGATATGGGCTAGCTCTCCCTGCAATGCTGCAGTCTTCCTTGAAAAGAGATCTAGAGGTGAACTTCCTTGTCTACCAGAACTTCATTCTCTGATGTCATGCTATCTGAGGGAAAGAAAGCAATGCATACTAAATGATCATTTTTTGCCCTATTCTTACTTGTACCTGTATTCTGAACAAGAATATTTATGGACATTAAATACATCTGCTCATTTTAATAGTGATTGTAATTGTACATAAAATTGACACTCTCATCCTAGTAAAATTACTGATATGCATAAGCTATACGTAAAGGTAGGGTATTGAATAAATAGCTTGATTTATGTGTACTAGATTATAATAAGAGCATAGGGGAATTAGGATAGAGTTCAGCTGCTTGCAATAAAAACCTGACAGAAAAAGCCAACGGTGGTACAAATGGGTAATTAGGTTGGTCTTTCTCATGTTACAAGTAGTTGGAAGGGCACTACTACAGGGCTGGATTTGCTGCTCAAAGTCCCAGTCTCCTTTTGTCTTTCCGCTCCTCTATTCTTAGCCTGTCTTGTCTCCCCACGGTTATAAGATGGCAGCGACACTACAGGCATGAGATTCTGTATTAGAAACAAAGAAAGGGAAAAGGGTAAATGGTAAAGATGGTTGGTGACTCTTTTATCAGGAAAAAGAAAATGCCTTCCCAGAATCTTCCTTACTCGGGAGATTCATGCTTATACCTCATGCTTAGAGTTATGTCACATGGTCACCACTACCTACAAGGATGCCTGTAGGTAAAATTTTCTACCTGAGCGCGTTAGTACCCAAAACCACTTCAATATTCTTTTATTAAGGAAGACCAGAATGCAACCTGCAGTGTTTGCCACAGGGCATGTTTAAATTTTTAAATGACTAACCACTGACTGTTAATACTACTAATATTGTGGAAGCAAACGTATAGAGAATTTTAATATTTTTAGCATTTCATATATTACACACTATGTTTAGCTTCTTTTATTTATAGATTGAGTCCAGTTTTAACAAGTTATTCTGCCCTGAAACTATCTTACAGTTAACAAAATAAAGGCGCATTTTTCTGATATAGTCCTCACAAATTTAAAGGCATTCTTCTAAGATATCAAGAAACAAAATAAACTTCTGTGCAGTTACCTATCATAAAAGCATGTTAACCTTTTAGTCAGATGCTGTTGAAATGTGTTTAAAAATTTCCCCTTCCTTTCAGCATATGGTAGTAATAGATGAATTATTTATAAAAGGGAAAAATGACAAGACTATACTCCAAAATAAGATGAACATCCCAATCTATTAGAAATAAAACAGAAACTTAATAAGATAGTAGGGCTAATGCTTGAGGCCAACTGGACGGCAACACTTGAGGCAAAACAAACAAAAACAAACAAACAAAAAATGGCTAGGAATTCATTTTCTGTGGCATAATTGAAATTGAATTATTGAAATGTCCCTATTGAGATTTTGGTGACCAAAGTCAGTTTACACAGTGGGCTAGAGCATGGATCATCTGTCCACATAAGATGGATGCAAATAGCTGAGGGCATTCATTGCTTGGGGCTGCAATTTCTACCAAGCTGTCTACCTGGGGTCAAGAGAAAGTAGGCAGTCTCAAAGCCAGAAATTTAGCCAAGTTACTTGGTAACTTAGTTATTATCTGTAATCTCCCCAACATGACAGTGGGGTTAGGGCCCTGAGTACCCTTGTTTCCACCCTGGGGAGTCCCACAGCTAGCATGGAGGTAATAAGAAAAGCACCGGCCAGATACATGGGTTCAGAGTTTCCCTGCAACCTAGCCTCCTTAGAATCATTCCTTAACTTCCATGGAAACTTCCCCTGTCTCCCTTTGCCCTTCCTCCGTCATTTAAATCTATGTTTTGAAGAATACTGATCTCAGAAACTCTGATAATCTAATAACGGAATTTACTGTTTCTTAGGGTGGTTTTGTTTCTTTTTGAATTTTTAATGTTAAGATGTCACTTCTGCCACCATTTTTAATATATGTCCTGTCCCCCTTACAAGGCACACTAATAAAATCAGTTATACATCATCAGACTATTCCTTCTACTTTACATACAATTTATTAAATTAATATCACCTAAGAAGTATGTTGAAAATAGATGACTTTCTTACCTACCAATGAGATGCATCACTGATTCAATTTGAGAGAAGAAAGTGTTAAACTAACTGACGTTTCAACACCCTCTAAGGTAGCAGAGGGAGTAAGTGAGCTGACCCATGAAACTAAGCTAGAGTCTAATCTTTGACATGAATGCAACTTTCCAAATATTTTCTTCTTAAGGATCCACCCTGGAAGTCCTGGAATCCTCTTTCTCTGACTTTTCTAAAAAGTCCTGCATACACTAAATATATATGTATATATATATATATGAGAGAGAGAGAGTCACTTTATGCAAAAGAAAGCTAAGATTTCCTAATCCAAATACTACAATTTTCCAACTAGATCTTAACTTATTTAGCCTACATTTTTTGCATTTTCAGCAAATCTGAGTTAACATTGGTGGTTCCTCTGATTTGTAATCCTATGAAAGAAACAATGCCTAAAGTTTAAATAATGATGTTTAGTCAGGCAAAATGCGCCTATGATTCTGGAACAAGAAAATAGGTAAATTTCACTTTTAGTCTGGCTGCCAAAATGGGCTACAGTTAAAAGCACAGATTATTTGTTTGTCTCATTGCATCCACAGACACAGTAAGAGACAAGACTATAATGTACTTACATTATTTTTGTGCATAAGCAGAGGTTTAATTTTTTTCCTAAGAGAATTGGAAATTGAAGACAAACATGCGGGCATGCAGGCAGGCACACACACGTGCACACACACACATACACACAAGGAATGGAAAGCATTTAAGCATTTTTGGTTGATCCAATACCCCAATCCTGTTCTTTTCAGGGACAGTGATAGCACCTATGAAACAGTTCAACAGACACCATGTTTAGATTTTATCTGAGATTAAATAGATTTTACTGTCACTTATCTGACAGAATCGCAATGTGATCCATTGACAGGTTGGTATAGAAAACTTGGGTTGCAATGAATGATGTAATAAACTTTTAATTTTTTTCTTAGTAGATGCAGCACTGGACATATTTTTAAAGTCTGTAAACTTTACTTATGGTGCTTTCCTTTCTCTTTATCAATCTGTCTCTCTTTCAGACTACTTACCCTTTGCCAACCGTATTCTAAACTCTTCTATCAGTCTCTCCTACTCATGAGAATTACGTCATGTTTTATTGCTTAATAGGAGAGTTTATGAACCATTGGCTCCAAGTCTTACACAGTTTTTAGATGTTTTGCCTAACGTTTGCTAATATATATATATATATGTGTGTATATATATATATATATATATATATACATATATATATATATATATCAACAGCCAATACCAATACTTAAATCTCGATTTACAGCTTCTCTCAGAAACAATTCGAAACTTGGAGACTCTTGACTCTGCCTTCTCACATGGTAGTAATTGTTGAGTGCTGAATAGAAGCTGCCCCTCTAGAAAGGTTAGGTGGTCCCCAGTTCACACAGGCTCTTCTAGCCTCTTTTGTATTATACTTGGATTTAGGCTGTTTCTCTCATTTACATTAACAGCATGGCCCCTGTGGGCTTTTGAGTTTGTGACCCCTATTATATAACTTTCTCTCTGAACTGTCAACTAAGCCCAATTAACATGTTCATTGATAAGACAATATCTCCCAGTGGTACATATTAATAAGAAATACTTGAAAGCCTTCAACACTTAAACCTTTCAAAATCTTAAAAAAAAAGAAAAAGGAAAGTGGTTAAATAGAACATCTGTTTATAGCAGTTGTTATCTGTGGACCAAGTATTTCCTGAAAACTTCTTAAATGTGGGATGCTGATTCTAGTTTCACAATTAGCTATATGATCCTCTTATTCCATCTTTTTGAACTTTTATGTCTATACCTGTAAATACAAAGAAATTGGATTGTTAAGACTCCCCCTTTCCCCATCTCATTACCTCCACTTCCACCATGATTCCTTCTACCTATCCCTTAGTCTCCTCTTAGTTTTAAAACTAAGATTTATTATTTCTATGTTTTGTGCATGTTCTAGCTCTATTTTTATTTAGACAGACCTCCCTGTATTCACAAGTATTTTATGCATACCTCCATTATAGCTATTATCACACTGCATTATCATGTTTTGGTGTTCACAAATGATGGGTTGAATTTTACTGTGTAATATGTAGTGATAATAAGTGTTCCATTTTAAAAATGTCTTTAAATTTGGTCTTTAAGCCAGATCATCTGTTCTAAGGCTCAACCTCCTGTTCAGGGGAAAATCCAATTTTAGGACTGCTAAAGAGGAACTTTCTCCTTAAAGCCAGGAAAGATCCCCTGGACAAGGACAAACATTCTCCTCAATCAACAGTCATCACTGCTGATAATTTTGAGGGAGGTTCTGCTGGTCTCTGTCAAGCTTGGACAGGAGTATCTTAGCTGAGGCCAGAAGTCTGAAGCCTAAAAATCCAGTCTCCATTAACAATTCATTCAAGCTAATCACCTGATAGCTTCTATGGGCCATTTCTCAATAATTAGTGAAACCACATAGCCATCCTCTCTCTTGCCTCAAGAAAATCACTTAAAAATGTTTGGTTTTTTTTCTCAAATTGACACATTTCCATCACTTCTAAACTTCAGCATTTTTGCCTTCTGGGACGTTTGAATTCCATCTGTTCTAGGATTCTGGATAGGGATTAAATTGTAGTTGCTTGCCAATTTTTCCCCTGTTCCTCAAAGATTAAGTTTGCTAACAACCTCTTGAAGGAAGAAAAAACAAAAACAAAGCCTTTAGCAACCTTATTAGGATGAAGGCGTTGCCGGTAGAATTCTAAGACGGCTCTATGATTTCTTCTCCTTGGTATCTTTCCTTGAGTGTCAGTTGGCCTGATCTAGTCAGATGAGACCTTTTAAAGGAAGGTCTAGATGTCCAAGACATGGGAAACCAGAGCAATTTAAAGCTGCATCAAATGATTTTCTGCTGACCTTAAATAAGCAAATTGCCATGTTGTGGAGAGGGCCATGTGGCAGACAACTCTGGGTGGTCTCTGAGAACTGAGAGGGACCTTCAACTGACACCTATCAATAAGACAGAGACTTCCATCCTAAAACTTCAAGGAAATAAATTCTAAAAATAGCCAATGAACTTGAAAGAGGACCCTCAGCTCCAGATGAGAACACGACTTGAGTAACATTGATTTTAGCATTGTGAAATTCTGACCAAAAAAAACAGTTACACTGAATCCAGATATCTGATCTACAGAAATAGTGAGACAATAATTTTTTTTAGGCTGTTGATTGTGGTGATTTGATATGAATCATAGAAAAATAATGTGGAGACTTCTTACAAGAGCTGGGGGAAAAGACAATATCTCAAAGAGTTACCCTATAGTATTCATTAATATTCTTTGTTACTTATTTGTAATTTCATTGAGGGTAGAGATTTGTCTTAGTTGTGTTTGTTTTCTCAGTATTAGCCCAATATCTGTATGATAATAGACCATACATTTTTTACTTGGATAAATTTATGGATAATATAAGCCAGCAAATGTTATTGTTCTAAGAACTTTAAATACTAAAAAGAGGGGGAAAAATGGGGGATGATCTGAGGAAATAGCAGGATTGGGTATAATGCTTTTACCAGAGTGTATATCTTAATAAATGTATAGCAAAAGAGACTGAAGTTAAATGGGTAAAAGGGCAAGTAAGGTAAATTAACATGCACTTAGTAGGACTTTGTCATCCCATAATGAGATATGGGCAGTCTACTAATTGCCATCTTTGTGTTAGAAAGAACACCTGAGGGCATGAGAAGACTTCTATTTCTTGAAATATTTATATATAATATATAAAATTAAGTCACTTTAACTTTTAACAGAATAAAGGAGCACACACAGATGCACACACACACACCTAAAATGAATTAACTGAAAACTAGCGTCCCTGAAAATGCTACATTTGAAGTAAGGTATGTGTGAACACGGAAGGCACAGGAGGCATTACAATCTAATATTATACAGCAACAAAATCTAATACAATTTGAGACTTCATACAGAGAGCAATCATATCAGAGAGTAGGAAGGTAATAGTTCCTCTTTACTCAGTTCTGGAAGAGCATTGGGAATACATTGCACGTTCAATCCCGGGGATCTCTGTACTGAAAAAAAAAAAAAGAAAAGAAAAGAAAGAAAGAAATTCATCAGCTAGAAATACGTGAGAGAAGAGGTACCAAAGGTTGGGGTGTTAGAAGGATTGAGGCTCTTTGGGAAAATAACAAAATAACTTATAACATCTAATTGACCTAAATCATCTGGAGTAGGTAAAATTTTCTTCAGTTACATGGAGAGTGTAGTCACAGAAGACACTGAAGAAATTACTAGGGCAGTGCTTCCCAAAGGTTACCTTGAAAACAATTTCTTTAGGAATCTGAATGGACTCGGAAAAGCAATTCAACCTTAAAATTTTTCTCCCCAATGATCTTTTCTATCACTTCCCACTCTTCATCTTGTTATTTAAAATTTTTGTACTGTCCAGGGCTTTAGCCTTTCTTTCAGTTATAAACTGCAAGCTACTTTACACAGAAGTCCATCCATTCTGTTGTTATTATTTTTATTATTATTCTGAACAACAATGAGCAGAATGATAATCTTTCAAATTTCAGGGAAGTTGAACATGTATACATTCTTAATCAGTGGAATGATTAATTTATTAATCTGATTTACACAAGCAAAATATAAACAATGTTGGTGATGACAAGTTGCATGTTTTTATGCTTTTACTTGTGCTTTAGGGAAATCTAGAATATATAAATGTATTTTTAAGATGGTGAGATGTAATTCCTTAATATTTAATTCTTTCCAAAGTCCAAAGTGAATGCACTAAGCCATTGAGAGATTTGGATGCTCTTTGGCTTCATTTTCATAGCCATACCTCTCTGACAGCATTATTTGTCCCAGTGAGATTTCTTTCTTTTCTGTCTTTAATTAAAAAAAAAAAAAATACTAGAACTACCCACATATTGAATGGGTCTTTATCAGAGTATTTTGTAAAATTCTTAAAAATACTTTAAACAGGGACATCTGGGTGGCGCAGTTAGTTAAGTGTCTGCCTTCGGCTCCAGCGTCCTGGAATCAAGTCCTGCATTGGGCTCCTTATTCAGTGGGGAACCTCCTTCCCCCTCTGCTTACCTCTCCCCCTGCTTGCGTTCTCTGTCTCTCTCTTTCTCTGACAAATTAATAAATAAAATCTTTAAAAAATACTTAAAACATCTTTTCAATAATTTCCTTCATGTTTGTGTTTAATATTTGGTGTGCTTCTTTTATTTTTGCACACTTAATGAGTTTGTGATTATGTCTCTTCAGAAACAAGTAAGCTTACTCAATAGGGACTTGCCCTGGTGAGGATCTTTCAGGTTTCTGTGAGATGAATTTCTTGTATTCCAGTCTACTAATAAATGGGTATGTGCTGCATGTCCACACTCTACCTGGCCCCATCCTCCTCCTCCCAATTTCCCTTTACAGCTTACTCTTTGAAAGAAGAATCCACCCAGGTATGTTACCCCCTTCATTGAGGCCTTCAGAGCTAGGAGTTGTTACTAATGTGTCTGCAGTGACTGATGTGAGAGAAGTGTAAGAATTGGATCACAATCTTTCAAGAGCAGAAGGATTTGCCTGCCTCAAGAGGGCTAACTGGTAACCCTCAATTCCTCTTACTGAGCAACTGTGTTTCCACTCAATAAGCAGGTAAAAGCTTTTTAAACTGCATTTTCTTCATAATAACTAGTTTTCTTTTTAAGTCAGTTCATTTTTATAAGGAAAAGTTCAATAGTATACCCTAAGCCATTACACAATACAGGATTATGCTATTTCTACAGGTCGCAAAAATTGATAGATACAGAAGATTGCAGTTGGGATGAGTAAAGATGATTAGTACTTAATTAATCACATTTTAGTAAATCTTTCTAGTTGATTTCACAGAAGTGTTTCAACCAATTGGAGGGATATACATAAAAATGTTTTACTCTTTGGTATAACTGCTCATAGCTATACAATGTTAAATCTACTTTGCTAGTGGGAAATGAGTTTCCTTAATACATTTCACTTTGATTACATTTTTAAAGGTAACTTGGATTTGGAATTTAGTGTAGACAATTCTATTTCAATCTGATATTAATCTTTTTAGTAATCCCTCTTACCACAGCTGAGGTGAGACTCATAGCTCTGAACTGAAGGCATAGGGTTGGTTATTCTCTTTCAATTTCTTCCATCTTCCCAGGGCTTGTTTCTTGTCTATTGGTGAGAAGAGAAAAAAGAAAAGAAGATTCCTTATACCACCACCCTTGATGAGTAGGTTATCTTTCATGTTGGTAATAAATGCTATTTATTTTGTGAATAATTACAAAGCTGTAAAGGCAGAGGTGCGACTCCTCATATTGACCTCAATCATGATATAGTTCATGGCTCAGCCTATGGCTGGATGTGGGTGTGAAACCCTAGCAGGTCTTGCTGGTGAGCATCTCCCTAGGCCTTGGTGATTCCTTTAGAGATGGGACTATATCATATGGTTTCCACATGGTAACATCACACCACATACCTCAAATGGCCTCAATCCCCACCAATTCTATAGTCCCTGATCTCAACCAGTTCCAAGTTTCTAACTCAGAGGATAGCAAGCAAAAGTAGAATCAATTTTTCTTACCTCTTCAAGACAAGAGAATTAGGACTGATAATTATCCTCCATCTGTCTCATCACAGTACACAGGATTTGTCTAGAGTGTTCTTTTCCTGCATGAGGAGAGATCAACCTATGCTGCATGTAAGCATATATCCAACCAGACTGAGATGTTGGTACTAGTTTTTGAAAGGTTTTGGTACAGTTCTTCTTTGGATTTGGAAGGGACTACCAGTTGAGTACCATCTCCAGTTTCCTTGGGGATGTGAGAAAAGAGAGTAGCCTTCTTTTATAAACATTATACTTTCCCCAATGTCAACTCTCTACCTCCTGAAAGTTAGGAATCTTTACTAAATGGCAGGACCATATCAAGAGGTCTATAAAATAGCCCAAAGTGGGCAACCTCCTCAACAGGAGGTTTAAAAGCTCAGCAAGATGTCCACATCATTAATGAGCTGGTTGGCATTCACAAGTATCTACTCTACTCCAGTGTATTTTAACCCAATATAATTATTTTATTATTTAAAAAATGACATGATTTTATGGATTCCTAGATGATGCTAGAGTTACTATATTTCCAAAATCAAATTTCAGTCAAAATATATTTATCATAAAAGGATTGATCCTAAGAAAAATATCTAACCATAGAAGAATATTAACTACTAATATAAAAGTCACTGATATTTGTGCTGCTGTTTTTACTCCCTTAACAGACAAGTCTTCATAAAGCAGTTTGGTTTTTTTTTTTTTTTTTACTTAGATTAGATCAAACCCTCCAATAGCTTCCATCAGTCTAGAATAAAGTTTAAACACACTGATAACTATTTTAATAAGCCCCACTGTAGTTTTGGCTAGGTTATGTATTCGACCTTACACCTTTCTATTTCTTCCCTATCATTTTTCTTCTCTAGCCACATGGGCTTTTTTTTTGTCCCTGGCACACATCAGTTGATTCATGTCTTTAAGTTTTTGTCTTTCCTGTTTCCTCTTCCTAGAATACCATTTCCTTATAATAAGTAAATAAATCTTTTAAAAAGGGGGTTGTGCCAGGGTGGCTCAGTTGGTCAAGTGTTGGACTCTTGGTCTCGGCTCAGGTCATGATCTCAGGGTCCCAGGATTGAGCCCTGCATCAGCTTCCATGCTCATGGGGAAGTCTGCTTGAGGATTCCCTCTCTCACTTTCTCCTACTCCCTCTCCCCACTCTCTCTCTGAAAAATAAATAAATAAATTTTTAGAATATTATTTCCTTAAAAGTTCACAGTACACTCTTTCATCCCTCAGGTGGTGCTGTGAAATGAATTCTGCTCCCCCCCCCCCCGAATTCATATATCGAAGCCCTAATTCCCAGTGTGACTGCATTTGAAGATAGGGTCTCTAGGAGGTAAATAAAGTCATAAAGGTGAGGCTCTAATCTGATAGAACTAGTGGTCTTACAAGAGGAAGTGATAGAGGTATGTTTCTCTCTCTTTATGAGCACCAAGGAAAGGCCAAGTGAACATACGAGAAAATGGCAGCTAACTATTGGCCAAGAAAAGAGACCTCGGAATGACACTTATTCTGATGGCACCTTGATTTTGAAATGCCCTGCCTCCATAATTGTGAGAAATAAATTTTTGTTATGTAAATTACCTAGCGTATGATCTTTTATTATAGCAGCCCCAGCAGGGGGCTATATTTCGTAGTCCTAATGCTTGATAGCACTTTTCTATTTCTTTTCCTTCAGACTATGACTTGGATTTTTCTGATCAAGCCAACTTTGGCCCACCAATGGTATTTATTTCCTCTGATCCAGTATAGTTCCTGGGAATGCTTTGTTTTTTTGTGGGTGGATCTTCATGGGACCTACTCTTAACAGGTGTTCCTGTGGCACCCTGAGCAGGATCCAAAAAATGTATGAGTGAACTTTTCTGCTTTTCTTCATGAGTTGTCATAATTGCCATTACAGTAATACCCCCCACCACCAAAAAAAAAAAAAAAAAAAAAGTGCTCGTTAAGTACTGATTCTTTATAAGCTCTTCAAAATCTGCCAAAATATCATTTGGAATTAAAATTAAATAATTATGCCAAACAAAATATCTCTGTCATTATGTTGCCCTTTATGCCCCACTGGAGCACACCCCTCCCCCCCCAAAAAAAATGATGTGAACAAAAATTCAAATATCATAAGAAGTTAAAAATGCAACATACAATCCATACTATTTAACTAATTCTCCAATTTGTTACTTTAGTTTTGTTTTCTAAAGTAACAAATTAACAAAAATAAATATTAAACTGTATTTCTAAACTTAGCTGTTAATTTGGGAATCTCCTGCTCCTTCACTTTTCTCCCACCTTTTCTAAGCCTATCAACTTACTTCTATAAATATGTGGTAGTATGGTGCTCTTAAGACTAACTATATACTCTCTGTTATTGAATATGAAGTTAAATGAATAAGTGTTTCCTGAGATGATAGTGGAACTCTTGAGTGTCATGTGGAAAATTAATCCAATGTAACAGTAACCTCCAAGAATACTAATGGGCATTGTGTTCCAGAGACCATGAAACAGAAAGTGTTTCAGATCAAATTTAGATCTTAAATCTCATGTTAATTGAATCAATTTAAAACACACATCAAATAGTAAGAAGAAAGAGTGTAGGTGAGTTAACATTTTGAATAGGATGCAAGCTGGGTAGAAACAACTTAGAGGCAAACACACATACAAATTAGTGAATAATTTTGTAGAATTTGTTTAGGTATATATTCATGAAAAAAAAGTGAGCTTAACACTATAGATACTCCTTTATTCTCTGCTTTTTTCTATTTAACGAACAAAATCAAATTGTCTCTACTATTAACTGTAGACTTATGTGATAATTTTAATAACTTCCTAGCATTATATTATACATATGTAAACTAATGATTTAGTGATCCCATATTATTGAACAGTAGCTATCAATGTCTTTTTATTATTGTGAGCAATGCAATGTAGAAACGTGCAACTGTTGAATTATTTCCTCTGAGTCAATTTCCTGATGTGTAGTCTGAGCAAAAAGATGTATATCTTCTTCAGATTTTGACAAAAATATTTGAAATTATATGTTGTGCTGCTTTACAATGCCTATTGTCATCACCAGCATAGCGCTTTGGAATGATTTATTATAGAGTGGACATTCATGGAAATGACTTTTAGTAGGTCCTCTTGCAAGCCCAAAGTGGTAAAGGATTTTGTTTTAATTTGCATTATTCCACAAACAATATTTTAAACTTAGCAATTGATTTCTTTAAAATAACGATCACTTTTGAACTATTTCTACAAATTTGTATTTTGGCAACCCTCTTTTGGGTTCCAGATTTCTTTTTTCTCATAAAATATAATCTAAAATATATTTAAAATTTTTTTCTCTTCCTTTCACTTTCTTTTTCTTTCCCCTACCTTTTTTTTTCTTTCCCTTTTGAGCCATTTAGTCCTAAAAGCATTAGTAGGAATAAAACAACATAAATGTCCATGGTATAGGGCTCTGGGGGGTCAGAAGACACAGTGACCTAGAACAGGGTATAAGAGCTTGCAGGAAGTGGGCTGGGAGTCCACACAGAGTAGTAGGCAGCCTGTATAGGAAAAGTAGTTTGAAGAAGATGGTCTGGTTTGGTTGTCACACTCCCAGGCACTGTAAAGAAGGTTTGCATGTGGGAAGACGGACTGTTTTGAGATATTGGAGTCCGAGAAATATGCACAGGGACCTCTGTACTGAATCAGTGACCCAGGATAAGGTGTTCTAACCTGATCAGAGAGAGGAGACCACCATGTGATTATAAGATCTTGGATTGTGGTAGGGAGCATAGTTTTGGTACAAAGAGGTCAGGCTGGTATGGTGACTGTGAGCTCAAATGGGGTGAGAAAGTCATTCAACCATTAGTGACACCGATATGGGGTGTCAGGCACTGAGAAGTGTGAGGAGGGCATTTCCACAGAAAGTACTCAGTGTGAGTGGCAGAGCCCAAGCAAGGTGTCAAGAGTGTCTAAATGATGCACTGTCTGGCACAGGAGGCAGAGCCACACGGGGTAAGGAACATGACCACATGAGGGGAAGAGGTGACAATGAAAATGGGACATTTGTTACATATGAGGGAATTGATCAAGTAATTAAATATAATAAGATAATGACCAGATTTCTTACTGTTTAAGAAAGAACTTCCAGTTATAGAAAGGCAGAACACAGAAATTGTAGTGTTAGTTCTATATTTGTATATACTTGTTGGATACATTTATTTGTTGGATATATATTTCTATATATTTTTGGAATATATATACATGTATGCATATGTGTGTTCATATGTGTATACATATATACATACATACACATAAAATCTTGTAGATCTGTTTATTTGGAGATTTGGGGAATAATCACACCTCAGTAGCAATGTGTACAGTTCTGTCATTGTGAAGGAAAGCAGGGCTTCCTATAGAAATGGCTAGTTTCAAGATTGAGCCAGGGAAATGATGAGACAAGATGAGCCTGGAACATCTTGTACCCCGAAACAAGAAAGTGTTTAAAGAATGAAAGAGATATGCCTAAATAACACAAAAGCCAGGTATATTTGGTTCTTTCTGGCCAAACTAGAATAACTCAAGCATCAGAATAATAGTAATAATAGATTATTTTGCACTGAATAAACTAAGAAACCATGAGTCTATGTAGATGTAAATAAAGGAATAAATATATTGAGAGTTTGATGATGAATGGGATGTTTTTTACAAATTCAAAACATTGCCCCATAAAAGACATATTAATTACAAAGGAGTAGAAGAGTAAATTTATACTAGAGAAACCTGGCAAATAACATCTTAAGTGATCAAAGTGAACATCATTAACAATGAGACAAATTGATATTGCATACCACTTGATAGAAGTAGTTAAAAAAAGGTAACATCACTGCTGTGCTGTTTCTGCCAAACATGTATGGCCTACATCTTATGAGGAAATGTTAGACAAACCCAAAAAAAGAGTTGTTCTACAAAAGAAGTAGCCTATAATCTTAAAAGTGTGAAGGTCATGAAAATCAAGGAAAGACTGAAGAGATATTTCAGACTAAGAAGACAGGATATTTAACTGCAGTAGATGATGCTAAATGGAAACTTTTTGCTATAAATAACATTATTTAGATCTTTGACAAAATCTGAAGACAGTCTGAGGATTAGATGGTATACCAAACAGTCGCCAAGATGTTCCCAATGACTCCTGGTCCTACTATTCACATCTCAGTGCAATCCCCTCCCTTTAAGTGTGAACTGGACCTAGAACTCACTTTTAATGAAAACAGTATGGTAAAAGTGAATAATATGCTTCTCTCAAGAGTAGGTTACAAAAGGAATGGGGCTCCCAACTTGCCCTATCTCTTGTTTTCTTACCTTCTCACTCTGATGGAAGTTGCCTGATGTGTTGTCAATTGCTCTTTGGAGAAGCTCATGTGGAAAGGATGTGAGGGAAGATTCTGATCAATATAGCCAGTGGGGACCTGAGTCCCTTAGTCAAGAACCTGTGAGCACCTGAATCTTGACAACAACCACGTGAGTGAGCTTGGAAGTAGGTCCTTCCTCTGCTGAGTCCTCAGATGAGATCACAGACCAAGATACCTTGCCTGCAATATTATGACCCAGTGGAAAGATTCAGCTAAGCCACATTCAGATTCCTGCCCCACAGAAATTGTGAAATTAAAAATGTTATTTTAAGTAATTATATTTTAGGACTCTTTATGCAGTAAGAGATAACTATTACACATAGTTATTAACAGCATATCCTTGCTAAGTTCTTGATTTTGATGGCTGCATTATGGTTATATAAGAAAATAGCCTGTTTATAAAAAATGTTTATTAAAAAAAAACACAAATGTTTTGGAGGTCAATGAAGTGTCTGTCAGCTTGGCAATTTCCTCTCCAGTGACTCAAGAGAGAAATATTTCCTTGTATATTTCCAATATTTATTATTTAAAAAATTTGTTTGAAATTAAAAAAAAAACCTAATAAAGCATAGGTTTTCCTTATTATTTCATCTCTTTCTGCTTGGAAATATTGTTATTTTCCTAGGTTTATCTTTGATTACCTATCAAGAACATAATATTTACTTCTCTGGAAGCCTCATTGTTTTCCTTGGATTTAAACAAAGGGAGTTCAAATATCAAAGTAGATGAAGGGAAATATGTAAATTCAATAGCTAGACCCAATGTCTCTTTTAATATCTGGGTGAAGAGTTAAGTGGAAAATACCTACTAGAATACATACTAATTACATATTCCACAGAAATGCATTCCTCTTGATTAGTACAGATAATCAAGAATTAACTGAGCAGAAATAAAATTCTATATAGGAGATGAGAAGACAGTTTCATCACCTGCAAGGCAAGCTCATTATATTCCGAGTTACACAATACCCATTGTTATTTGGGAGCACACATTTGGAATTAATGATATTTGTGATCAGGCATTAATCTTCAGATTAATTATTTAGAAATTTTATTCTCTGTAATTATATCTTATTCCATGCATTTCTCTTCATCTGTATTTAGAATTTTACTCAAGCAAACACTTCTCTTTAAAAATGTCCGTTAGATGATCTACTTAAATGTCTACATTTTATTTTATTTATTTATTTTTATTTAAATTCAATTAGCCAAGGTAGAGTACACCATTAGTTTTTGATATAATGTTCAATGATTCATTAGCTGAGTATAACACCCAATGCTCATCACATCACGTGCCCTCCTTAATGCCCATCACCTGGTTACCCCACCCCCCACCCACCTCCCTTTCTACAACCCTCAGTTTGTTTCCCAGAGTCAAAAGTCTCATATGGTTTGTCTCTCTAGCTCTGATTTCTTCCCAGTCTACATTTTCATCATAAAACAAAAAATGAAGTAGAATTCTTAATGTACAATAAACTCGTAGTTATGAAATTTTTATTTATAAGGCTATAGCACTATTTTGAAAGTATTTTTACAAACAAAACATCCCATGCCAAGTTTTTCTTTCTTTAATTAATTATTTTTAAAGTAATTTTACTAGGGGGTTGATAACTCATTACCACCTACTGAGATAAATATTTCTAGTTAAATGAAGAGTCAATGAGACTCTTTTGTGGTCAGCACAAATCCTATAACATCTATAAATAACATGAACAATCAGATAATCTAGGTCAGGCATAGGCAACATACAATTCTTGTGTTTGCAAAAGAAACACAAGTCAGTTCTGGAAATAATATGCCTATACACCATGTGTACTTGATTTTTTTTTTCTTTCTTTCAGCTTTCTTTTTTTGCTTCATCCTCTGCTTTCCTCATTCAATACATTCACTTCTAATTCTTTTTATTCTGTTTTTGTTTTCTGAGCCTTACCATTTCTGCTCTTACTTCCTGCCATTCAGCAAAGTTCTGCAAAGATGGATTCAAGTCAGATGTTTATGTCTTTTTCAAGATTATCTTCCTTAAAGATATTAAAAGTTTTTGTGGAACCATATGATTTAAAAATCATTAAAGAACTTAAGGAAGTTAACACCAACTCTAAGGCCAATTGTAATATAAGATTTTTGTATATGTTTCTATGCTATTATTATGGCTTGCATTTTCAACCCACCAATATGATCAAGACCACTTCTTCTGATATCTGGGCTGCATGATGTAATGGTCAGAGAGAAAAGTCATATGGAATAAGGAAAATGTACATTAGCCTTCATCTTCAGTGGAGTAGAAAACTCCAGTCATCTTGCTCTTCTCTAGAAGCACATAGTGCTACTAGAATTTTGAAACTTTTTATTAGAACCTCAGTCTTGAGAAATTCTTCCTAAAGCTGTGGAAGTCTGTAAACATCTTAATTTTAGAAAATTTGGCAGAATGTTTAATTACCAGAAGAAGATCGTGCTATTAATCAAATTTTGGAATTGCTATTATTACAAATAAATGGTTGTAGAGAAATAGAGGATTTAATTACTTCTTTCAGATGCAACGTTCTGTTTGCTTTCTCTTTTGAAATTGTCCCCAAATGAAGACAACACAATAACATCTTGAAGGAAGTACTGATAAACCTCATTTAATTTGTTTCCATCCCTTTTTAAGATTCTACTTCTATTAAAAAGGAATGGCTTGTTGATAAGAAAGCGGTCCAGTATTATGACAGATTCAATCTCCCCAAACTACTGACTTTCAGTTTGGCTCCAGAGAAAGATTATTGACTCAGAGATTTATTTTGCTGGCTCTCATATACTTTAAACTCCATAGTTGAGTCAAAATGTTAAAAGAATAAAATGGTCAGAGAACTCTGAGAAATCTTATTAATTTTGTAATGGTGTTGAAAGCTTACCAAAGGTTTTTGTTCCCTAAAGCTACTGCTTTGAGTAAATCAGAGGGGATTTCTTTTTAACTGCTGAAAAGAGGCAGGTCTTTCTCTGGTTTGCCGTGTATGAAAGGACAAATGTGGAGTTTAGGCATGTCTTATGGATGCTTGTCTGACTATGTCAGTTGTGATTCTTAGAATACACACCACATGTATACAGACAGATGTATACATGCATACATATGAATTTGCACAGTAAAAATATGAGGGAACAGAAAGTATAAATGCACCAATTGATGGAAATTGTGATTATGACTGTGGTAGGTACATACCTAATCTTAGCTATCATTAAAAGGTATAGAATTGGGATGCCTGGGTGGCTCAGTTGGTTAAGTGTCTGCCTTCAGCTCAGATCATGATCCCAGGGTCCTGGGATTGAGTCCTGCATCGGGCTCCTTGCTCAGCAGGGAACCTGCTTCTCCCTCTGCCTGCTGCCCCCCTCCTGCTTGCTCTCTCTCTTTCTGACAAATAAATAAAATCTTTAAAAAAAAAGGTACAGAATTTCCACAAAGTTTTCATATTTTAAATTAAATATTGGGGCATGAAATTAAAAAAAAGGAAAGAGGAAGAAGTATGGCAAGACAGGTGCTAACAGGCAGGGAGAGTTACAAATAAAATCTAAGAATAGGATTATCTGTCAGTCTGTGGTAACAGCAGTCTGGGAATTGATAGAAGGTAAGTAAAATATTTAAAAAGAAATTGATAAACATGCACAATAATTATTGTAAATGAAGAAATTATGTTCAACACTCTAGTTGACTTACCTCATGAAGTTTTTACTCAGCTAATTGTCCAACAAATATTAAGTGAGTGCTTACTATGTGACACACCCTACTTTAGACAGTTCAGAAAAGACAGCAAGCCAAACAAACCAAAGTATGTTTTCACAGACATTACATTCTAGAGGGAGGACTGACAATGAGGTGAAATATATGGTAATTTATATAGCATGTAGAAATAGTAATGTATAATAGTAAAAATTTGCCAGGAATGGCCAGCATTCCCTGTACCGTCGGATGAAAGATTACTCCAAATTTTGCAGGGAAAGAGAGAAGGCACGGGGGTCAAAGCTCAGAGAAGAAGATCCTTTGCTCTTCTTTGCTCTGGCTTTTACTGGTCCTTCAGGATAATCACAAATCCTTATCACTCTTCCTCAAGCACGTGATGTGTGACAATGGGTCTTACTGAAACTGGGAGGATCTGTTTCCAGGAAAGATACGATATGCTAATTGGTGAGTTCTGCTAAACATAGCCTAAGGGACAATGCCTACCTCTCTTAGATCACAGGGTGGCTGTTGGAGCTAAGAAAGCTTTGGGGAGGCCACTCCCCAAGGTATTCCAAAGGCAGAGTGGTCACGCAGGCTTCAGCATTCCAAAGGCCTACAACCTTCTATGAAACCTTCCCTTGCCCGCAGGGGCCTCAGTGTTAACATTTTTTTAGCAAGCCAGGTATTATGGCTGATTTCATGCTCTACATTAACCCCAACAGAAATGTATATAGAGTTGTTATGGGTGAGAGAGAGTCTGCATTGTGTGAATGGAGGTCTCAGTCCTTGGATTTCCCCGTGAGAAGATTTATATGGGGATCTGTGCTCAGAATAAAGACAGCCAGAAGGAAAGTAGCAAGTACAAATCACTCTCAGGGTGGAGTGTTGGCAGGTTCCAGGAGGTGGAACCTGCCCTAGGTTGTCTGGGGTCTCGATATTACTGGGTGTCTCTGGGCTGGGAGGAGCTGTGACATACCGTGGGGTGGTATCTAAGGGGGCTGCTTCCGATCATTTGGGAACCACCTCCCACAGATTGCAAGGGGAGTTTTTGACCTTACAAGATTTGTACAGGAACTCTCATGGCAGCCTTTCTTCACGGTTGAGGTTGTTCCCACAATGCAAATGCTTTATAATGAGTCTAGGGGTTGCCCTGGAGCAGAGGTAGAAGAGGAGAGCGCATGCTCTGCACCTGTGGCTCTTGGTCTGTCAGCCCCAAGGTCTTCGAAGCCACAAGTTCAGGATGTTGTGCTCTCAGGCTCCCACTGCTCCTATCTAGCTTCTACCTAACAGAGTTATTGTATATGGTAAATATATAGTAATTAAATACTGATGAGTGTTAAATAGAGAACACAAAGCAGGGAAAGGGTATGGGGATTCAATTTTACCATGGTGGTTATGAAAGCTGTCACTGAGAAGGTGCCTTTTGAATGAAGACTGGGGGCAGTGCGGGACTAGCTCTGCAAGATGTGGGAAAATAGTATTCTAGATGAAAGGACGGCAAGTGAGTAGGCTCTGAGTGAATGGGCTATGTTTAAGGAAGAGTAACAAGCAATTGTGTAAAAGGTGTGTGAAGGAGGAAGAGAGCAGTAGAATAAAAAATGAACTCTTAGAAATGACAAGACAAATCATGTAGTGCCTCCTAGCTCAAAGGATTCCAGGTGTTACTCTTCGTGAAGAGGAAACCATATGAAGAACATAATATGATTTATGTTTTAAACAGATCCCCCTGTTGATTGCAGTGATGATTTCAAAGGGTGTATACATATGCCGAATCTTACCAAATTCAACATGCCACAACACCACCCGCGGAGCCGTGGCGTGATTCAGGAGAAGGATGAGGCACAGACAGGTTAGCTTGCGAAAGACAGCGTGGGTGCAGGGGACGACCGCCAGGCGTGCCACCGCCAAGAGCGCGATCGCCCTGAACAGCTGCAACCTCGTGTATTTATTGGCAATAAACAATCAAAGACAATCAAGGAAATGATCCGTATTACATCCTAGTGAATAGTAGTACATCACGGGGAGGGTCACGGGATTAGATGATGTAACGTTCAGCAACTGAGGCCTATTCATAAACATGTTTCTATGGACCCCGTGGGCTATCGTCAAGAGCAATCGCCTTTCGGTTCCAGCAGCGTTCTGCCCTTTAGCGGACCAGGCATTCCTGGCCGCTGGTTATCTGAGGGCAGCGTTCCACCCTGAGCGAGCTGGGCGTTCCCAACCGCTGTGTAAGCTGGGCGTTCCTGGCCGCTGGGCAAGCCAGTTGTTCCCAGCTGCTGGGCAAGCCCGGCATTCCCGACTCTGTGCTCTGATGTTTACGCTAAAGCCCGCAAGGTCACAAACATGTTTTCCTATTATATCCTTAGCATAAGTTCTCAGCCAGGGGCTGCTGTACAACAATTTAAATATGTGTACTTTTTAAAAGTCAATTATGTTTCAATAAAAGCTGTTATAAATTCCATCTGGCTGCAATGTTGAGAATAGAGCGTCCCAGGGGCAAGGCAAATTCAGGGAAACTGCCTGGCACTCATTCAATGGTAAAATTGTGGACCAAGATGATAGCAGCAAAGATACTAAGAAGTGAGCATGTGCTGGATATATTTTAAAACTGATGCCAACAGGATATCTTAATGACTGGATGTTCACCATGAAAGAAGGGGGGTGCAAGGAAGATACCAAGGTTTTGGCCTAAACAACTGAGAAGATGGATTTTCTATTAACTAAGATGCAAAAGGTCAAAACAAAAACATGTTTGGATATGGTCTAACAGGAACTCTGTAAGATTGAAATTTCTATTAGACACCCAAGTGAATCTGTCAAACAGGCAGTTGGATAAATGTGTCAAATTCAGTGGAATAGTCTGTGCTGAAAATATCAGGGTGGACCTATCTATCATCTATCGATCTATATCGTATCTACCTATATGTTCACATATCTATGTATCTGTATGTATGATATTTAAAAGTATAAAGCTATGTGTTACCCCTTAGAAAGAATGTATACAGTGAATGAGAGACAAAAATACTAAACAGTGGGGGCATTCTCAAAGTTAGAGTTTGGGGAGATGATGCAGTGTTAGTAAAAAAAACTGACAGAGAATAGACAGCATATGGAGGGGAAACAAAGGACAGAGAGATTAACCATGTAAATTACACTAAGATGCCCATAAAGTGAACCCTGACAAGCAACATTTAGCAACATTGAAGTAAGGTTAATATTGGCCGCTTAGAAGAGAAACCCTATTTGAAAGAAACTGAAGATGAGGAGAGAGAAATTGTAGAAACTGAATAAAAGCAATTCTTTGCCCGTGTTTTTCTTCCAAAGGGATAAAGAGAATTGTAGCATTATCTGGAGAAGGAACTAGGCCAAACAGTTTGTTTAAAGTGGGAACAAAGAGCTTATTGCTTTGTTAATAGGAACGAACTTCCAGGCTGGGAAACTTGGAAGTAACAAGAAAAAAGGGAAAAATCTTAGAATCATGTCCTTAAGTCAGCAAAAGGGGTAGTGTGCAAGTGTACAAATATAGGAATTGGTCTTACCTAATGCATGGACAGCTCACCCAAAAAGGAAAGAAGGATTTATGCCTACAAATACAGACAGGTAGATAGATATGGCTGCAGCTCATAGAAATCTTTATCTGGTTTCTTCTTTCTTTCTTTCTTTCTTTCTTTCTTTCTTTCTTTCTTTCTTTCTTTCCTCTTTTTTTTTCAATAAAATAAGACAAAAATTCATTAGCTGAGAGTGAGGTTGGAGTAAGGGAGGTTGGGAAGTTTGAGAAGAGAGGGATAATTATGAAAGAGTCATTTAAGAAGGTAGAAGAGTAAATAAAGTAGGGATGTATACCGTGGCCTGGAAGCATGAGGGCTAACATGAACTTCATGATAATGGATATAAATGCATATAAATGCAGACCAGTCAGCACAGTATCATCATTTTTTACTACAGCCATGTTCAGACACATGAATGCAGCTATTTGATAGAAAGAGCTTTACATTTAACCAGGATTGTGGTTTAATCAAAATGAGAACGATACAAGATCAGAGATCTTATTCCCATTTGTCTGCCTTCAAAGCCCTTTTGCTTAATTATTCTGTTAGATTCTTTCCACAGCAACTATATAGATTCTGAGGAAAGAAACAAAATATTCTAGATGCTTAGAATGTGTAAGAATATCTAGATACCAGAAATTCAAAAATTAACCGTAGCCAGGTTTTCATTTAATTGGATTCATGGTACTAGATATGAAAGTATTTTATAAGTTCCTTCTAGTTCCATTAGACAAAAGTAGGTAAGCATTTTAAAGGGAATCTCATCCACCAGATTTTTCAGCATATAAGCAAATATATTTTTACAATATTTTCCTTATTAATACTGTAGAAAAATTGTGTTAATAGTGGGAAAAATGACTTCTGTTATTTAAAAGTTTGATATATTCTTTAAAAGACTATTCTTGATGTTGTTATTGTTGTTCATATATGTGACAAACAGAACAGCCAGTGAAAAATCACCATGATATTTTAGATTTAGTTTTACAGATGGTGTTTCTTTCAGAAGTATTATAATGTTTGGCATAACTGCTAGATTTATGTCTAAAATTGATCCAAAATATCTAAATTTTAATTGATAATAAGATAAAACTGTATTTTTATATAAAATATTAGAAGTCAACCTGAAACTTACTATAAAAGAATGAAAATTCAGCAATTAAATTTGATCACTCACATTCACTGAACTCTCATATTCCAGATGCTGTTTTTCAGCACTTTTATAAAAGTTTTCTCACTAGAAGTACACAACAATCTGAAATAGGAGCTAAAATTATTCCCATTTTATAAACTAAAGTGAAGAGAGGTGTAACAACAAGCTTATATCCATAGTAAAAATTTATGTGCAAATGTCTATATATATGAATATGCATTTTTTTAGTATACAACATTGCACATATAATTTTAAAAAGCAGCTTATTAGTCATTTGGAATTTTGACATTTGCTAAAGAAATATCACAATTTAATTTAGTTGAAAACTCCTTATTTAAGGAAAATTCTGTTCATGGTCTAATACAGAGGATGTGGGAAAAAAGAGGAACAGATACTAGGGAACATTAGTTGGCAAATAACATAAAACATGGTAAAAAAGTCAAGTTGGCAAATTTTTGTGGAATTCCTTTATAACCTGATATTGAAAATGTTAATGACAAGACTTACACAAATTTACATACATACATATGCATATACATACATATCCTCTATTCTCTTTACATATAGAAAAATATATATGCAATTTAATAAATAAGGAAATTCAAATATTAAATGAAATGTAATCTGCCTTACAGCAAGAGATATTTCTTATATTATTAAAATATTTTAAATATTTCTTCAATTGTTATATTTTTGAATTATATGAAACAAATTCATTGTCATTTATATTTTTCATAAAAAGTAGGGGCGCCTGGGTGGCACAGCGGTTAAGCGTGTGCCTTCGGCTCAGGGCGTGATCCCGGCGTTATGGGATCGAGCCCCACGTCAGGCTCCTCCGCTGTGAGCCTGCTTCTTCCTCTCCCACTCCCCCTGCTTGTGTTCCCTCTCTTGTTGGCTGTCTCTATCTCTGTCGAATAAATAAATAAAATCTTTAAAAAAAAAAAAAAGTAAAGTAAAAATGCTTAGACGTGTTGCAAACCTTCTAGTAAATGCCACCATTTTGGAAATGATGAAAAGGCAAGAACAGACAAGTTAAGATATGGTTATAAAAAGAAAATACACTTTACAGATTTAGACTAACATATAATATCTGGACATTCATTTAATTAAAAAAATTTAAAATGATGAAGTGTAGTTTCTTGAAGGCAACGTGTTATTTGACAGTTATCAAAAAGCTATTTTGTTATTGTATGGACTCTGATTAGGATATGTAATGCATTATGCAAACATTAATTTAAATTTACATTCAACTAATTGTTTTAGGTAATAGAAATACAGATATGGAAGAAAGCATTCCTGATTCCAAGGGGACCATAGTCTATAAAGGGAAACAAATAATAGATGACAGTAAGTTACATTCTGACAAAAATAAATGCAGGGTGCTAGGAAAGCCCATACAATGAGTGACTTTATCAGATGTATGTGTGCCTGTATGTACACTGACATCAGAAAAGGATTCACAAAGGAGCTGAGGAAGCAGAATCTTACAGGGAGAGCAACTAGTGAAGGTAAGGTAGACTGTAGGTGAAACGAAAATTGCAGAACGAGGTATTGCTGTGAACCTCGTTCAGATCACCAATATCTTTCTCTCAGATTATGGCAACAGCCTAGTATCTGGTCCTCCTGTTTCCACTTCTGCTACCTACAACCAGTTCTTAACACTTAATATGTAAATTGACGTCTCTCAAAAACTCTTCCCATGCATGAAGAAGTCTTTACAAGGCCCTCTGTGACTCCTGTCCCCTCTCCTTACCTCTCTGTTTCCAATTTGTTCACATCACTCCACCCAGACTGGTCTGTTTTGCCTCAGACACGACAGGTAGACTTTTCCTCAGGCGTTTGGACTTGATATTCTATTCGCTTGTCTTTATTTGATTTTTTCCTCATTTTCTTTACTTAGATGCTACTTCTCAATGCTACTCAATTTGATCACCTGAATTTACATCACAAAGTTCCTCCTGTGGTACTAGTGTTCTCTTTGATCTTTGACCTTGCTCTATTTTTGACCCATAGCATTTTGTACCAACTAACACAGCATACAATCCACTTGTTTATTATATTTATTTACTTTTTTGTATGCTTTATTTCCTACCCCCAAGATTTTAAGCTACATGAAGGCAGAAATATTTCCTTTATTTTTTATTATTATTTGTGCATGCCAAATGCCCAAAGCAGGTTTGTTATTATTTTTTTTATATCGCCTATAGTAAGTGCTCAATATATTTATTATATATACAACGGAATAGAACGCTATGTGTAAAAATTTACGGAGGAGTGGCCATGCGACAGTCTGGAAACTTCAAGTGGTTTAGAACTGCGAGAATATCTGAGCTTGAATGTCAAGATTGGAGAGAGATCACTCTTAAAAACTATGCAAAAGCTTTTCTGGCTCATAGGTCAAATGTAGGAAATATATTTATCTTAGGTAAATAAGATAGAAAAATCTAAGGCTCACATTAAAACATGAAAAATGTATGCCAAAGGATAAACATTAGTACTTTTAAATACCAAGCATCACTCAGAGATGTAAAATGGTCACATGACATAGACTAGTCTCAGCTTGTTTAGTACTGGCCAGAAAGAAATATTTAAAAGTCAAACTCCTTCCCCCATAAAGAAAGAATGTCCTAAGGATAATTAAATGCCTCGCCTCATACAAAAGTATGAGTATGAAAAAAATTTAGGAATTTCTTCTCCTTGGAGCCCATGCAAAGAGCTAAGCCTACTCCTGTTAAATAAGTCTATTATATCCCTGCAGGACTCAAGTTAATTGTAATAACAAGCTATATATGATTTTATAATAGAAAAAAATTCCTTGGCTTCCTGTGAGGCAAAAAGATAAATAGACAAAGAAAGCTTCTCATCATACAGACTCTTTCTCTTTCTCTCTCTTGCACTTTTTCTGTTATAAATTAGAAATAAAGTTTAAATCACTTAGAAGATTATTTTTTATACCCAAGAAGCCAGGCAGGAGTATAATCTATTCTGAAATTCATGAGAAAATCCTTTAAAATGTCAGACAACAGTTAAAACATTCTATGATTAGGGCATATTTTAATTTTCTTAATGTCAAAACTCTGCTGTGGGAGAAGCTTATGCACACTCATTTGATATTCACACGAGCTGATATTAAAATGGAGCCACACTCAGAAGTATCGATATCGGGAATTGAGGATATTTTTAAAGGGAGACCAGTCTGACCTTCAGGAAAGACAGTGCAGAATAAGATGAACCAGAAATAAAATTATTTGAAACAATACATAGCATAATGTCTTTTAAGAGGAACTGGGCGAGGATAGATAAAATTTTTCTCATGGATATTGCTCATTAAGTACATTTGCATTCAATTAACGGGATTGACCTGGGACATGTATTAAGTGAAGGTTAGACAAGGTGATCTTCAGTGTAAGATGTTTGTATCCTTTCAAATAAAGCTTGGGGACAATGGAGGGTCATGTGAACGCTTCCCAGACACAGATAGTGGCTGATGAATTTAGTACATTCCATATTCTATAAATACTTCTTAAGAACATGCAATGTGTGAAGTCTTAAACATTAGGAGATTTCTTTCTTCACTCAGCATAGGTTCCATGAGTGCATTTTTGCGGGGCATTGTACTATGTATTGTGAATACAGGAGTGAACATAGGACAGACCCTGCCCTCAAGGGGTTACATAGTAGAAAAAAAGACAATCACATATAAATCAGTCTTTAATTTAATGTCAAGCAGTAAACAGTGCTGTAAAAGAAAAGAAAAGCAGAATACAAGGATAAAATATGACAAGGAAATTGCTCTTACTGATGGCAGTCAAGAAAGTTCTCTTGAAAGAATGGGCATTGGAACAGTGGCGCAAGAAATTGGAGACATGCTATATAAACATATAGGAGAAGAACATTTGTGGAAGAGGGAATAGCAAGGTCAGAAACTTTGAGATGGAAAAATGCTTTGCATATTTGTGGAAAATTAGAAGCCGAGTATGGTTGTACCAGACAGAAGAAGGAAGCAGTGTGGTAGGTTTAAGATAAGTGCAGAGACATAGCTCCATGTCACATGGAAACTTTAAGCCACTGGCAAGGATTTTAGACATTATAATAATTATGAAGAAAAGGTGTTGGGGGACTTTGAGCTGGACAGTACTAGAGTGATAAAATCTGATTTATACTTCGAATAGCTTCAGAATAAATGCATAAACTATTGCTTATATTCTAGTGGCTTTGACTATGAAAAAATACACTTTACTTTGGGGTGGTGATAGCAGCAACCAAACAGCAAACTATATTATTAGCTCATATAATATGACCGACATTGCCACATGTCAGATCTTTCTATATGAGCTATATGGGGTCATAGTTGGCAGAGAAATCTGTCTTTTGCACATACTATTTTTACTAAAGAGAAACTTTTGACCATGGCTGGACTGATGAGGTCAAAAGAAATGCAAAGACAGCACACTGCATGAAAAGTGGAGAAGAAAAGAATAGTGAAGACCTTATATAGTGGACAATTATCAACTTAATTGTCAAGAGGTTAAAATAGAGTATATAAAATACAACAGAAAGAGATCAAAAGCAAAAAAGCATATCTAATGTCATTCCTGAAGATACGTGTAATATAGATGTAGCAAATTTAGAGTACTGTGGTCTACTTAAAATAAGGCACATATATCCCAACTCTCTTCTCTGAATCATCTCCCTTGCTGTGGTACAAACGTAAAGGAAATGCTCTGGCAAGTGGCAGCCATGCTTCTTGGCAAAATACTGGTCAGAGGTCTCAGGAAACACTAGGAACATGCTCATTTTAACGTATGAAATAACAACTTTTGGAATTCCCAATAGCTTACTTCATAGGCTAATAGCAAATATCTCTTAGTTATACATAAATTTGCAATATAAGTAATTATTATTTACTTATAAGAATAGATGAAGGGCATACATTTGGGGATTATTTTGCAGCTCTACGGGAGATATTTAATTGCTATAGACCCTACCCTGAAAAATACTATTCGAGTCCAAAAAACAGGAGTAATACTTTGGCATTTGAATGGGTATTTTATTTTAATGTTTTGTGATGAACATAACAAAAAGGTAATGTAGATATTAGGAATATTTAAATGCAACTTCAGATGCACAGCACTATATTTTTCTATATGTAAAGTTAAAGACAATGATTTTGTTAAATCTTCATTCAATATATGTGGCACTACAATTATGATTTATTGTTTAACTTGCATTGTTTTTCCTTCTGTATTAAAACCTTGATTTTCCTATAAAATAACAAAAAAAGGTTGAAGTGAAAATAAATATGCTTAATCAAATCCTAAATCATACATATTCAAAATAATGAGTTCTATTCATTTGTCTGATGTTACTTGGATATACACATACTTTTTTTTCACTTCTTAGAAGTAAACTCGGAACACAAATAAAACTTTAGGTACAAAGTATTCCTATTTTTGTTAAATGCAGCCCTTAATTTTTTCATGCCCTAGTCATTTGTGTTACTAATTTTACTGCATTAGGAAAACATTGAATATATTTGAGAAAGATATTGCTAGAAGGATTTTTCTAATTTTATCTCATCTATGCGTATATGACAAATCATTGTTTATATAGAAAATTTTTAGACATTAAACTAAGCGTTACATGGTTACAGGAATATAACCTCCATGAAAGGACGGACTACAGATCTTGCACTTATCCATGTGTTTCTAGTGCCTCGAATAGATATCTGTTGAATAAATGGTTGAATAAGTGATTATTCTCAGCATGTCTTGGCTCTGTTCTTTTTATTTACACTGCTGCTACTATAGCCACAGCTTTTTAAGTTCTGGCTTACTTTACGATCTTCCAAGGCTGAGTCAATCTTTATATATCTTTATATATATTTTCCTTCCAGGGATACCTTTCCTTTTGATTCTCCTTACATATTATATCCATTCTTGTAACTTTAAGTATTTTCTATGCATCATTGACTTCCAAATTTTTAATCTCAGGCCAGACCCTCCTCTAAGCTCCAGGTTTTCAGCCATACTACTTACTTGATACCTCCACTTATATATTTCTTAGGCATCTCAAATTTGCTATGGCAAAATTGCAGTATTTGCATCTAACCACCCAAAATGTTTTTCATCTATTCATCCTTATCTTGGAGCTCAAACTGGAAATGTAGAAGTCTCCTTTGATGCTTCTATATCTGCCATTTTGTATGTCCAAGATATCAGCAGGTCCTTTTGGCTATTTGCCAAAATATTTTGAATCAATGAATGTTTTATATTTGTAGTATTGTCCTCTTTATCCAATCAACCATCATCTGTCATCTCAATCACCATAATATACCTCTAACTCATTCACTTCTCATTTATGTTCTCATTTCCCTATTGAAAGAAATGAGAATATATCACCCCAAACTATGCCTCTTTGATACAAAAAAAATATTTTGAGCTGAAAGGCAAGTAAGAAGCAGTGAATGCAGAAAAAGCTTCTTTTTTTTTTGTTTTTGTTTTTTTTAAAGGCAGAAAATAAATTCTCTTTTTACTGGAGATAGACATATCATCCCAGAGAGGACACCAAAGGAATTTGCAGCAAACCCTATCTTCCTAGTTAAGGAACAGGACTACCTAGCCCTAGGCCCTAGGCCCTGGTTGGACTACCCAGAACTCAAACCCTTATGTCTTGTTAATTCTTCACAAATTTATTGTTTAATGTGTTAAAGGTATAAAAGCTTCCTGCTATAGTCACGTCTATGGGTCTTCATTCTCCTGTGAAGTTTCCCATGTACATGGATTTTCTTTTAAATCTGTATACTTCTCTCCTGTTAATCTTTGTCATTATAATTTTCATAACCATCCAGTGACCCTAAGAAGGTTGAAGAAAATATTTTCCTCCCCTATACTATTTAGTACATAATAGAATGATTTTTTAAGTATTAACACTGCACATTTAAGGTGTACAGTTTGGTGTTTCAACATGAAAACATCCATGAAGCCATCACCACAATCAAGATAATACACATACCCATCAGCTCTAGTAGAGTTCCCTTTATAAACCTCCTTCGTGTTCTGCCTTCTCCACTTTTCTCCACCCCAGTCAACTACCGATCTGTCTTCTATCCCTAAAGATCATAAAGTGATTCATAAACAGAGTAATAAGTGAATTAGAGTTATGCCCTTTGGCTTTTTTCACACAGTGTAATAATCGTGAGATCCCTCTGTGTTGTTGCATAGGTCTATAGTTGCAGTTGTTTTTTAAGGAACATTTTATTACTTTCTTGTTTAAAGACTTCCACTATTTTCGTGTTCACAGTGGATATCCAAGCTAGTTATGGCTGTGAAATTTGTTTGAACATCCTTATGGTGTCCAAAGAATTCTTCATTTTGTGAGTTATATTTTTTCTGTTGCTGTTATAACACATGAGCACAATGTGCTTATTGCTTAAAGTAACATAAATCTATTCTCTTACTGTTTTCGAGGTCAGAAATCTGAAATGCATCTTCAGAGCTGCATTTTTATTGGAGGCTCTAGGAGGAACATACTCCCTTCCCCTTTCTAGCTTTTAAAAGCCCCCTTTATTTCTTGGCTTGGGTTCCTTCTTCCATCTTCAAAGGCAGCAATGTAGCATTATCTCTCCTTTTTGAATTCTCCTTCTCTTCTTACATCTCTTTCTCAGTCTCTTTCTGTCTCTCTATCTGTGTGTGTGTGTGTGTGTGTGTGTGTGTGTGTGTGTGTGTGTGACTCGCAACTATAAAGTTCCTTTTGCATGTAGCAACAAAACATATCCACAGGTTCTGGGAATTAGAATCTGAATATCTTTGATAGGTCATTATTTAGCTAGTACATGAATCCTCTAACCTTCTAGTACAATTAAAATTCATTCCTCTAAGCCTTCTTATGGCTCAAGTGTAGGCATGTATTTTAGGTTCCACCAATCAGAATCATTCAGACAAAATCGTAATTTGAAGAGAAGAACATGAGGAAGTAAGGGCAAATTTATCTTTTGTCATACATGATGGGATATATTTCTAAATTCTAAGATCCCAGTCCTGAACAATGTCAACGGTCATTTCTTTGTCTATAGAAATTGAACTACTAGTGTCAGAAGAAAGTAATAGTAAATTTCTGTTATAGTAAATCCATATATTGTGATGTGGCATTTTTTCCTAGGGAGCTCTGCTCCACTCAGTTACTCTATGAGCTATCTGGAAACGTAATTCATTATTTCCCTGAGTAAATTCGTGACAAATTAGTAATATGGACTTTTTTTCCAACTAAAAAACTCTTACTACTATGGAAATTGGTAATTCAAGTGGTTTCTGATGAAAGATCCTAAAGAATATGGGAATCTGGAGTGATTATCAGGTCTGTTTGGGTCCCAGAGCAGTGAGATGGTGGCTATAATTAAAAAATTTGACTTTCGTCAGCCCGTAGGATGAAATGGTATAATAGTTAATTAAAGTGTTCCCTGATTTATCTGGAAAGGAATGTACATTGAAGGAAAAGCTTTTGAAGCAGTATGATTAGCATGAAGAATATAAGGACTATGGAGTTTTGTGTATAGCTTGAATATTGAAAGTTATGAGCTCCAAGTCCAAAATCTTAGCCTCAGGTGCTGTCAGAGACTAAGGATTTTCTAAAATTAGTGTAAAAGAATTTCAACTGTATGGTGACTAACATAACATAAAAAATTTTAAAACATAAAAAAATAAAGAATTTCAACTAAGATCGAAAAGGTGACATGGTCAAAAGTCAACCTGAAAATATTCCATGTTTTATTTTTTAATTAGGACATGATTTGAATTCAGACTCACCAAATTTCACTTGTGAAAAAGAAAGCATTAGTAGGAAATGAATGGGACCCTCTGATTTGTAATGGGGGAGTGGGAGTGCTCAGTTCACCCAGAGTAGTGTAAGCCCGCAGACCTCCCTGATTCTCCTCTGCCAGCAAAAGCAGCGCCTCTTCCCCTTGCTGATGATGCTGATTCTCCTTTGCCTAATGACCCTAATGACATCCCATGATATAGTTAGTCTCTTTAGAAAGCCGCTTCTTACTTCCCACCCCGATGCCTTTTATTGACCTCATAACTAGAGATAATTGCCTACATAACCCATGAGGCCAATTATCAAGTCAAATCTTAGAGGAAAAAGGCTTACACATGGAAAGAATTATGAGATTTTACAACAATCAGAAAATATGTACCTATGAATAGATTCTGAAGACCAGAGGAAAAAAAAAATTTAATTTAATTTTGATTCAGGTTAAATTTAGCCATAAGGGTACATTTACCAGACATCCCAGAGTCAATGTTTATTTTTTTATTTTTTTATTTTTTAAAATATTTTATTTATTTATTTAACAGAGAGAGAGACAGGCAGTGAGAGAGGGAACATAAGCAGGGGGAGTGGGAGAGGAAGAAGCAGGCTCCCAGTAGAGGAGCCTGATGCGGGGCTCGATCCCAGAATGCCAGGATCCTGCCCTGAGCCGAAGGGAGACACTTAACGACTGAGCCACCCAGGCACCCCCCCTCCAGAGTCAAGGTTTAAACTCAAGCAGCTTGTAATAGTTATTTTCTTTTTTCACAGTATTTTGAATTAAGCATAGATTTTTTTGTAACCTATGAAAAATAAAGTTGATGTATTAGAAATCTTGTGATATAGTGGAAATGAAGGCATGCAAAGCTTTAAAGATCCAGGAAGGTTAGGATAGATTTATCTTATGCAATCTGCCCAACCACCCACTCATCCTAATTCTATTCCTAATAGTGTGTCAGATGAGCCTTTATCAAGATATTGAAAAAGACTTCATTGGGGCAAGGGCAAACATCTCTGAAATCCATAATGACTACATTCAGTAGGCCAGGAATGCTGGTGTGAGACTTTGTCACTGAAATGGCTCTCAGTGTGGGAATAACCATGTGGCAGTACTCAAAAAAGAACAATCTCCATGTGGTTCCATAGCAGATAGTGAGCCTGCAATGTTAGTGCACACTAACAATTTCTTCTACCATTTATGTATCTGAAACCTTAACATCGTTTACTCTATGTTAAATATCATAGGAAGTGTTAGAATAGTGCTTTGGAAAGGAGTATGTGTATTCCCTGCCCTTGTTTACATTCTAAGACAATAAATTCAAACAGACACTGTAATTAACCAAATCTATTGCATTAAAAATCATCACTATACATTATAATAATGTGCACATTTCTTTGCTCTAGTATTGATCTGTGCATTCTTAATAGAACATCAACATAGTACCATGAAAATAATTGTCATTAAATTGTGTATATCACACACTAATAATCTGTGTTTGACTTAAACAATATTTACTACCAATTTTGAGAGGGGATGGTAAAGAGAAAAATATAAATTTAAGGAAAAGGTTTCTAAGGTATAGGTGCCAAGTATGAGGTTTGAAAAGATGATAAAAGGTAGGTGTTTTGTGGGTTGAGAATAATAAGATCCTGCTTGAGATAGTTTCTTTTGGGAAGTAATACCAGGAGATAGAAAAGTATGGAAAACTATGAAGAACGAAGGCTGCAAGTAGAGGAAACCAGTACAAAGATGAGCTGGTCACTACTGGGGGGCCATGGACCCAATCCCATTCAGATCTTTCAAAGCAACTGGGCATGAACCTCAAAATCGTCTGCATAAGGAACAGAAGTTTCTATCCTCTTTATTCAGGGATTGCTTACGGTGTTAATTCCCTTACACTTGCAGGTTTGCTCTCACAGAAGAGCTAAGCTGGTTTCCTTCCATACCCTGGAGTAGCATTTCCAAGAAAGTTATTGGTCTCTGATCTTATCTCAATTTAGGCTTCCCATAATTTGGATTCCAATGATTGTATGCTCCAGGGTAGTGGTCTGGGAGAGCGGGGCATTGATTTCTGTCTTTTCCTCAGTCTCAGGAATGCTCTTAAAATTATGCAGTATTCACTCAGCTGATTTTTCTTGAGTGAAAAATTAATCTAGATGCCATTAGAGTAAAATATACTTAGAAATGCATTTCTGTTTGAATATAAAACTGGTAATTAGAGAACTTTGCATATAAAAAAGAAAACTCTTCACCTGAAATAACCCACTGCCTGCTGTTCATTTGCATATCTTCACTTTAACAGTTAGATTCAAGCAGTTAGAATATGTTAATAGCTGCACCCATTTCATATCCTAATGCAGGAAATCCAATAGCTCAATGATAGGCATATATGCGCCTTAAAGAGAATCTCTAAAATTACTTGGCAAAGGAAAAATATTTCTTGCTGCTCTGCACAAGTTCTCAGGAAGCCCTTTCAGGAGCTCCAGTGAACAGTCCATCAGCACCAGTTTTAAGCTGCAGAAATGGCATCTTTCTACCACAGGCACTATGTAATCTGAATTTTAATCACCTCCTTTTCTTACCATGTCTAATCCTTTCTCTATCCATTCTCAAACAGCCGATCAATTTAGCTTTACCTTATAAAGAAATCTGTTACATAAGTTCTATTCTGATACAGAAAAAGAAATCCTGTGGCAGCTAATGAAATGTTCTTGGTTCAAATTAGGAAGTAGAAATTTAAAACTTAGTTAAATAACCTCATATGACTCCCTGTTATTATACTAAATCTCTATTTAATCTCATCCTTCAGAGTGCCTAAGCATTACCCAAGGCATTGTTCAAAATGAAGGTCTCCACACACCCAAAAATGTAAATTTAGTCAGCGCAGATGTGGCCTCTGTTTCAGTGTTTTTAACAATCACAAAGGTGTTTTTTGATACCACTTTGAGAAATCCTACTTTATACTGACAAAACACCCGACTTGTATAGTGTATGTGTAGTAGCATAGGGAAGTTATTATTATATACCTATATAGTAAATGTAAATCAAATATTCTCATATATCCTGATGACTTCCTTCTCCCCAGTTCCCAAACAGATATAGCCAACATGAGAACATAATAACTGCCAGTTGTGAATTGGAACATCGTATCCCAAATACAAAATGCTAGCAGAAGCTGCCAAATGCTTAACACCTGCATGGTTATTTGGGGTAGTGTATCATGAAGTCAGTGTATGAGATCTCTCATTGGCCCAGTAGGAAATACTGTCAGTCTGTTAAGATCAGCTTTCTATATTACTTGACATAATCATCCCCAAATATGAAAACTTAGTGCATGCATTCACGGTATGTACGTAATATTTCGTATATGATTAACCCCAACTCTATTTTGTGTTTTGTGTTTTTTTTGCTTATTCATTTCTACATCTGCAGTTTCTGGACCTATGAAATACTCAGTCAATGTTTGTAGTTGAACAGATGTATGATCGTAAATATATTTTTGGAAACTACAATATTTACCTGATTTACTCAGATCCAAACGGTATCTCTCTTTACTTCCTTATTTCATATGTCACAGCCATTTGTATTAGAAGCCTATTTTGATGGGGCTGGTGGCAGCATTTCAAACTGAAGATCCCTGCTCAGTGAGATAGTTTTAACACCTCGTTTCTTGAATGATATTTTGGAAAACTTCCCTGTTCTACCTCCAAAACAGGTGGGATTGGGAAAAGATGTGTCTGTCAACAGGGCTCTATTACTACTTCAGTTTCTGTCAAGTAGTCCACTGGTGCATTTACTTTCCCTTCTTAGCTATTCAATATCCAAACACCCGGCTGTTGGCTGATGAACTGCTCGCTTTCAGTGCAAGCAGCAGTCGAGCCAGAACACGCATGTCTCAGCTGCCTACACTGTGGAGAAGCACACTGCAACTATTCTCTGTAAGAGGAATAATTAGTGGCAATCATTTAAAAGGGTCAAACTGAGTCCAAGTGAAAGAAAGAGCATCCCATCCCATTGTGTTCGAATCCATAATTTAAAGAAAGTCAAGTTCACTTTTTTAAAGAGTGTTTCACCTCTGTCTGGTTGAAGGTGGTTTAATGACTGGAAACATAAACCTGGCACATAATGGCCAGCATGTCAAATCCACAGAAGCCATTATTAGACTGAGCATTTTGATTTAGATGCCTAAATGGGCTATGTTTTACTGATCAGCCTTTCAGTATGAGTTCAATAAAACACTCATGTGACAGAGAGTTTCCCAAATAAAGGACATTTCATTCTTCGTGTTTCAGTGTATTAATATTGGTTTAATAAAAACACGTTTGTTATAGTTGCATCACAATTATTTATTAGCAATGGAATAAAAACATGTTTTACATTGATATGTCTCTAAGAAATAATTAGAAGAGCAACTGGGCATTCTGTTTTTTATAAAGTTTTTTTAAGGTGTATTTATTAACTTTTTATCTACTTTTTTGCTCCTTGTTTCCCATTTATTATAGATTTATGTTATTATGTATGTTTCATGAAGTGGGAAACTAAATTAAAAATTAAAATGTATTTTAAGTATGGACTTCTTACTGATTTTGCTTTCCTAAAAAGACAATATTTAACATATATCGTAGGAGTCATCTTTGAGAAAGCTAAGTCAAAAAACATTTTTCTTAGCATCAAATCAGTTTCTGAATATACACTGAGAAATTTAGAGAATTATTTAAAAAATAGAAACAATAAAATTGCACACTTCTGGAAGCGATTTATCTTTCTTTTTGCTTTGTCACAGTGAAACCATTCTTTTTTTTTAAATTTAGAGAGTATATAATTTAAAGTAATTATAATAATGTTGATGTGATATGTCATGTATGCTAATATTTTTGACAACTTCTAGACAAATGGCCAAATCTTATAAAATTATTTTTCAGTTTTAATTCTAGAAATTAATTGAAAGAATTATGCTAAAATATTCCAATACAAGTTGAAATAAAATGGAGAAGGAAATGGATTTTTCAAAAGAACATTTCTATTTAAGTTGATATTAAGAAATAATATCATTTCACTAGTCAACACTTTTATAATGCTAAAATATAAAAGAGACTTGTTATCTATAAGGAGGCAGATGCTCCTGAATTAATTCATATATATCACTGGGCTATTTAGGTGAAATAAAATTTATCATACAAGGTATAAGGCAGAAATATTTTTTAAAAAACCCTATGTAATTTTTTAGGTTCTTAGAAGTGAAGAGCTAGAAAAAGCAGGAATGACTCTTAATGAAGCATTCTTGTTGATGAGTTATTTTTGTTCTATCAAAGGTATCAGTGTTCTCAATTTTAATATTATTTTAATAAATTATATTTAGGTAAAAATAAAAGAATTTGAAGATAAGTAAAACATGTTTAGGAAATTTAATATCTATTGAATAAAATGTCACCTAATTAGAACTGCATAAATTAGAAACTACCCTACGAATTAATACTAATGAGCTCGGCATTGTGCTAGAACCAACACAGTATCCCCAATTCATTAATTTATAATCTACTTGGAGAGATAGGATAAATTAAAAATAAATTAAAATTGTGTATTCAAGTAACTACGTTTTTGATACAGGGGTAGCTCTGTGCCAATAAACTATACGCTACTACTATAAACTAGTATAATTCTACTCAGTAAGAGTCAGACCTCTAAGTAAAAGGTTGAAGAGTAGAAGTGCTAAGCAATGGCTTCATGGAGGAAATGGATGCTGGAGATTCTTGGGAATGGAACAAAGAGAAGCGAAGGCATCTCAGAGATAGGACAGAGTGCAAATATGTGGGGGGAAACTTAATAGGATTATAGAAATAAGAAAACTGATATGACTACATGTATCTAACTGCTTCTTTTTTCTAAGGCTTCTTTTGGATATAAGATATGAAATCATCCTGGAAGAAACCAAAGAATATAGATTCTAAAAACTGAGAAAACAAAGATGTTTTCACACAAAGTATTTCAGAATAGGAGGGTTACGTCTTTGTTTAATGAAACACTGGTTGAGTTGGAATGAGCCTTGGAATGTTGCCAAATTTGCTATATGAATTCCTATCATTAGTTAGGAAAAACACCAATAATCTGGAATTGCTGTCATTTTACCCTCTGACTGTACCACCCAGTTTTAAATGTTCTTCTTTCCACCCAAAGTTAAAATTAAAAGACAGTAGCATGACATTTACAAGGAGTATCTTCTGTTTCCTTCTTCCAATTAATCTTTGTCCAGCAGCAGACTATTTTCTTCAAGCTTCTAAACTTAAAGATATCCCTATCTCCATATATTAACATGGTTAATGAAATAAAATGCGCCCCTTCTTATTTTATGTAGACCATTTTCTTCCTCTATTGCTTTATCTTCATATTTTTTTTCTATTTTTGTCTCCTATTTCAAAGCATTAAAACAATTATTTCTTTCTCAAAATGTCATTTTATGGTACTGAGAATTCACAAGTATTGAGAATCAAAAAGTAGGAGAGTGGGAAATTAAGGGAAAAAAGTTAAAAGAATGAACCCATTTTTTTCTCTTTGCCATTCATTTTAATAAAAAGTCAAAACCATTTACTGTAGCTAACAAGGCAGTTCTTAAATATAGCAACAAAAATTAGAGGTACCAAGAAAGATAACCAGAGAAATATTAGCTGAAATAGTGTTTATATTCTTCTAATGCTTAAGTTAAACACACTGTACTAAATTTGTCTTATTCAGATATGCAAAGCAATTTTCTAAAACTGCAACAACGATAGTGAAATATCCCTCATTAAAAATATCTGTTAGTAACATATCCTCTATTTAACAAAAGAAAAAGAAAAATTCTCAGATTTCTAGAGCTGGAAGAAATAGAAGAGATTACCTGGCCAATCTTGAATTATAGGTTAAAAAAAAAAAAAAAAGAAGCCTAGAGTAAGTATTTGTATCTTTTCCAAGAAAACTCACGTAATACAAAGCTTAAAATTAAAAAAAAGGTATATAACTATGTCCTATATATCAATATCTGTCTATCTGTCATCTATCTATCATCTATCATCTATCTATCTATCTCTATTATCTCTATTCATCTACATCATCCATCCATCTATTGAATCCACATTTCCATTTTAGTGCTTTTCTTAATATATCCAAACACACTTTTTATCCAAAGTAATACAGTTAATCTAATATATAATATCTTACACATATGCAAAGAAGGAAGAAGAAGGAGGAGAAATAGGAGAAGAGGAAGAGGAGGAGGAAGCAGAGGAGGAGAGAGGGAAGGAAGAAAGGAAGGGTGGAAGGAAAGAAAGAAGGAAGGATGAAAGGAAGGTGGGTAGAAAGAAAGAAGGAAGGATGAAAGGAAGGTGGGTAGGAAGGAAAGAGGGAAGGAAGGAAGCAAAAGAGAAGAAAAAATGAAAGAAATAAAGGGAAGGAATTTTTAAAAATCCTTTAAGTGTTCTAAGGAAATGTGAGAAATATTCTACTATATTTGCTTCATATGAAGAGTTTTTTGAAATCTCATGTCCAATGAAAATGTTTAATACAGAGAGGTATCTAATAGGAGGGGTCAAGTCTTCATTGCATTTCTACATATCTTGTAATAACATTTGCCCTAGAATATCTTTTTAAGGATGTTTGTATAATATCCAACTTGTTTGCTCTGCATCACCCCTATGGGACTTGGGCCAGCAAGGGGAACCAATGAGAACGTAAGACTCATGCTGTTTGTTATGCCATACGTAATAGTTCTCCGTCTCAGACCCAGAAATTTCATGTCCTCTAACATCATCTATGACACTGTGGCAGGGTAAATGTTCAGCTTGCAAGTGTGGTTAAAGCCTCAAACCCTTTACAGTTTCTGACTGAGAACTGCTTCTCCTTTGGGGAAGGTTTCAATGAGGATCTTGTAGAGATGCAATAGGGATATTAGATAAGTTGCCATTGTCCTTTTTAATGAAATGAAACATTAACTTACTGTGCAGTCCTATGTGGCCAAATCATTTTATTACTTCATTTGATGAATGGTGTGATAGATGGTGGACTCTTGAGCAAAAATAAAGCATATCTGTAATGAGAACCCAGATGATGGGCAAGCTTGGTTTTTGATGTTCCTGTGGTTCAGGGCAGAACTTCAGTCTCCAAATTTTTCAATCTGTGCCATTTATTAGCACTAAAGTTTTTCTAGAATCTAGCATCCAGTTGAGAGTAATTGGTAGCTGGTTTGATTGAACCTGCTGTCACTCATGTACCTGCTTTTTACAGCAAGACTGCAGATGTTAGAATATTATTTGTCAAGCACATAGTGAGATAAAGAATCTGGAGATGCTATTTTTTCATGCCACAAAAATTAGAGAGGATATGCTGAAAAGATAATATACTGTACAGCTGGGTCAATCTTCCAGGCCAAAATGGAATGTCAAAGTGTCAGTTGTGATAATTATAAGATACATTATGATTAAATGGACTTCCATCTGGAGCTCTGGCAGAAGAATTATGCCTTGAGAAATTATGCCTTGAGAGATATAACTCAAAGGGCTGATGGCACTTGGTACTGAGTAACCCCTGAACACACTCAATTGGCTATATAGTGGGATTCAGATTGATGGTCACTGACCAAATTTGGCACTCTGCGGAGACACTGCTATGATAGGCATTTCTTAATCGACTGTTAAAAAAATAACATAGGGTCTTCCAGATAAGGTTAGTTAACTGAGAGAGTTTAAAACTTAGGATGCGCACTTTTAATTTAACATTTAACTTAGTCCTAAACAAATTTTCTTTCTAATCCCTCAGTTAGAACCATCACTATTTCTTTCCCCAGAAGCAGGAATTACATTCATACATTCAAATAAAATATTCATATTTCTCATCCTGAAATGACACTGATGTGAACTTTAGGTGATCCTGTCTCCTCTAACAACTAAATATCATCTTAATTAAATTTGTACTTATAGTTCATGACAATTTTTAAAAATTTAACATATAATTTCACTCAGTCAATAATATGTACTATACATATGCCAATTACAAAATATTTTATTGAAGGTGACACACGAGGAAGAAATTTTATGGTTGCTCATATTAAAATAATTACAGACAAGTTTAGGATACATAATATATGTGTTTGAAAGGAAGCAATTAAATGTGGCTGGGGAATGAGATAATTAGGGTTATATGTGATTTCAAGTTATAATAGTCAATATATACTGAATATTATCTGTAATAGTTCATTGAGAAGTGCATGAAGAATGAAATGATAACTTAAACACAAACCTTAAAACCATATGAATATTTATGACTTTCTTCTCTGAACACTACTGTTACATATGATTTTCTTGACTGGAAGGCTTAATTTTAGATATAACTTTAAAGATTATTTATTTATATATTTGAGAGAGAACAAGGGCAAGAGAGATCACAGAGGGAGAGGGGGAGGGAGCAGCAGACTCCACACTGAGCAGAGAGCCAGACACGGGGCTCAATCTCAGGACCCCAAGACATGACCTGAGCCAAAGGCAGATGCCCAACTGAGTGAGCCACCCAGGTGCCCCTAGATATAGCTTTAATACGCAAAGAGATGCCCTTTAACAGATGAATGGATAAAGAAGATGTGGTTCATATATACAATGGAATATTACTCAGCCATCAGAAAGGATGAATACCCACCATTTGCATCGACATGGATGGAACTGAAAATTTGTATCCTTTGACTAACCTTTCCCTAATTCCCCTACTCCCAGCCCATGACAACCACTTTTTTACCCTCTGTTACTATGAGTTTGACTTTTTTTTAAAGATTCCACATAGAAGTGATACCATGTAGTATTTGTCTTTCTCTGTCGGGATTATTTCATTCAGTATAATGCCTTCAAGATCCATCCATGTTGTAACAAATGGTGGGAATTCCTTCTTTCTTGTGGCTGAATAATATTCCATTGCATGTATGTATCTCATATCTTCTTTATCCATTCATCCACTGACAGACATTTAGTTTGTTTCCATACTTGACTATCATAAACAATGCTACAACGAATATGGAAGTATAGATATACCTTCAAGATAATGGGTTTGTTTCCCTTGGATATATACCCAGAAGTGGTATTGCTGAATCATATAACAGTACTATTGATTGAGTGAGTGAGTGAGGAAACTTCATACCTTTTTCCATAATGACTACACCAATTTATATTCCCACCTACAGTGCACAAGTCTTTTTTCTCCACATCCTTGCCAACATTTGTTATCTCTTGTCTTTTTGGTGATATTCATTCCAACAGGTGTGAGGTGTGGCTTTGATTTGCATTAAATCTCATTTGTAATAAGCTAACATACGTAACTAATTTTCTTTCTGGGTGTTTTTATTTTCTTCTCTATCTCTTCATTACTTAAATTAGTGGGATTTGATTTTTACCGATTGTGACATCTTGCTTTTTTTCTCTTCTTTTTCTTCTTGAATATTGTGTTCTACTTGAAGAATGTAGAAATCCACTGACAGATGAAAATTACATAAAATATATCAAGGGATTGGCACATTTTTTAATAGTTCTTAAGCATCTTTTTCTCCCAATGCTTTCTTTGGATATATGCTCTCTCCTCGGCAGATCCATTTATTAAAAGGCACCTTTTCCTATCCTTTATATTAAATTTCCACCTTGTTCTTTTGAGTTTAGCTCTCTTTGCTGATTTTCTAAAGCTTGTAAGAAATGCTGGCAATATGGAAATGAGGTCTGGCAGAGGAGTGTTGAGATCTCCTGCTACTCAGAGATATAAAATAGATAAGGCCATGAAACAAAATGTCCTTCTGGGTATTGGCAATTGTAGTGCAACTTTTATTGCAGTTATTAGCCTCTAAGTACAAAGACTATTTTGTGGTTGTGCAGCTGTTCCAACAGATTGTCTTCTTCAGTGAAGTGCAAGAAGTGATAGGAAGTTGGTATTTTAAATGAAATCTGAATTTAATTATTTCTTAATTAAGAAAATGTTGTTCCATGATACCAAAGCACAATACAAGAAAATAGAATCAAATGGCTGAAAAGATTTAAAAAGAGAAAAAAAGCAGCACAACATGAAACAAAATGTAGAAAGTACGTGTCAGTGAAGATAAAGAACAATGAGAGATTTAAAGAGAGACCTGACAGAAGATAAGTTATATCAGGTGCAAAACTCGTCATTTTGTTTTATTGCTTTTCTGACATTAATTATAAATGACAGGTGACCTGTCAGCTAAGTACAGGGTGTTCATAGAGACTAAGAAAGTTTTAGATCCTCCGATAACTCGACTGGGAACAAAGCACAAAATTCAAGTTAATTTTAGCAAGACTATATTATAAATAATGGTGTTAACACTAATCAACTATTCAAAACATTTTACAAACATTTGCTAATTAATCCTTGCACTGTTGATAAATAATGCTTTCATTTACCAAGGAACAGAAACAACTTATATTACTAAATCTGCAGTTTCCGAATTTTGGGTAGTACTAAAGCCTTCCCTTTTTTTTTTTCCTTCACGTCCTCATAACATAAAAAACACACAAACTGGGACTCCAAAAATATAAATAAATAATGCCATGGTTTTTCTCATCACAGAAGAATTACTTTATAAAACTCAGTATAAAAATAGAGAGAAAACCTTCAGCCTATAATTTTTCAGCTCCCATCTCCTCACCTTCTGACCTTCCCAAGTCCAAATTAGATGGTTTCTTACTCAGGTAATTTATTAGCACTCTATCATTCCTTCTCTATAATTTATATCAATTTGTAATTTTGTTTTTATTTGAGATTATTTAATTGTTGCATGTTTTCTCTATTAGAAAGCACAGTCTTTGAAAAGACTATGTTTATTTTGTTCAGCACATAGTAAGAGTTAAATAAATATTTATTAAAGAAATAGCTCACCTAGTGATAAATGCAGGTATTACCCTTTATACAAGAGGACTTTCTCATGTGTACTAAAACAGAAAATGTACTTTATTAATGTGTTTGCACTTAAGTATTTAAGTAAATATGCATATGTGCATATATTTCAAAATTAATATGAGTAGAAAAGAGCAAAATGATTTAAACATATTTTTAAATCCTCCCTCCATTCTTCTATTCTAAAACAAATAATTTGAACCAAATTAAATATATTATTTTGCTCGTTATTCCTCAGCTGTGGGAGAAGGTGCTCAGTTTTGAAAAGAAACATCAAAGATCATAGAGTAACAATAGCTACCATCAACTGTGCCCTTATTAAATGCCATTAAACTTTCATAATGGCAAACACAAAAAGCAGGTATTATTAGCATGCCTATTTTACACTAACAGAGCTGGGTAGCTAGTCAGTTATAAAGATGTTTGTTTTTGCTAGGTAGTATACCTTCTACAATACATTGTCTGAAGCCCCTTTAGCATTATTATTATCATTATTATTATCATAATTATTATTATTATAAATAATTTTAGTAGAAATGTCCCATCTCTAATGATAGGAGATTGCCAACAGATATAAGAGAGAGAATTGACAGCTCTAGGTCTGATCAGGGAGAGAAATTATGGTCGATATTGACCAGAAGTCCAAAAAGCTGGTCATTTTATTGATTATTCACAGCCATGATAATAAGTAAAATCTCACATAAGATGTATGCAGTGAGGCCTGTGGTGCCATAGACATGTAAACAGGATCAAAGTTCCTTAAGTACTTACCCAAGAGAGCTACACAAGAAGGAATTACTGGTATGCTCTCCTAGTACTGGAGCCTGATCTTCAGAAGGCAACACTATATAATCTGGTATATGACTAACATATTATGGGCTTGCCTTTCAATGAGGACAAATATACCTTATTTGTATCAATACCTACATCACAAACAATATTCCCAACACCTACACTTCTGCTAGCAGCAAATATCACCCCCCACATCCCCAAAGATGTCTACAAGTATAACTTCAATATTCCCTAGACACCATCACTCATTAGGTCCCTTACATGATCAGTTTCCTTCTAAAATGTCAGATGCAGTCCGATTTTTTATAAAGATATGATTAATCAGTCCCTTGATTGTGTAACCTATGGGCTTCTGCAAGGTCACAGCCAAACTTCTCTGCTCTTAATCTCTGGTGACCACACTGCCATCCCCAACCTCTGCAGGAGATATTTGGAAATCCCGTATCACAATCCTTTTCTTTCTCCCAGAACCTTGCTTTCCCAAATCTTAAGGGTGAAGGAGAGCCTCTGAACATAGTATGACAGTAAGCAGCTTTTCCTAGGGCGTAAAGCAGTGATGGCTAATATCGAATGCTTACCTGTTAAACAGTGGTCCAGCCAACATACATTGGTATGGTTTGTAAAAAATCATGAAACTTTGAAATAATTCAAAGAAGACTAAAATACAAATACAGTATCAATGTAATTATGATGTTCAACTGCTGAGAAAGTTAATGGCCCCTTGATTATGTTTGGAACATAAATAGGAATTACCAAGGAAGAAATCCTTTCTTTAGAAGCACACGGGGTAAGATGCTGAGGCAGCTGAGAGGAACAGAACACCTTTGGGGAGATTATTTCACAAAATCATCCTTAGATCGAGATGTTAAAACAGACGGACACAGAAGGATACTGTGACTTAGTGCTTGCTTGAAATATATAAAGACCAAAACCTTCCCTGATTTAAAAAAAAAAAAGAGAAAGAAAGAAAGAAGAAAGAAAGAAAGAAAGAAAGAAAGAAAGAAAGAAAGAAAGAAAGAGAGAAAGAAAGAAAAAGAAACCAGTCTCTATTGTCTGACTTTATTTTGTACTTCTCCCCTTCATGTCAGCTACCTTCCACCAAACTATGTTTTCTATTCTTATGTAATAGTAAAATATGTGGAAGAAGAATAAGGAAAGAGTCTATAATTTTCATAGAGAGAGGAAACAGTGAATTCAGTAAAATACAGATTATCTTGTCATTATTCTCTGGCAAAATTCTAGAATTGTTCATTAAATGGAAGATATGTGGAAATTGAGACATGGAAAAAATGGGAAATAGAAAAGAAAAATATTAGAAATGATTATATGGTTTCTCAAAAGAAGCCATGAAACTTTTAACACCTTTCCTTTTTTAATTATTCAATACATTATCAGATCCTTAGTTCAAGAGATTGCTCTGTATTTAGGAAAACTGTTTCAAAAATCTTTGTTTTTGTGCATAGTATGTATACTGTACATATGCATAAATAGTTAACTATGGTCTCAACTTGTTAAAAGACTTTATTGAAAAAGTATTCTTAAGGATCTAACATTAACCTGAGAGGAAATCTCTCGTAAATGTACTTGCTCTATCATGTGAATGTATTCATTAATATCTTGAATTAAAAATACATAAAGCATGGTCCTCAAATTTCCATATTTTTGTATTTATTCAACAAACATTTATTAATTTATTAAATTACTAGATCAGAAATGAATAGGACATAGTTTCTACCCTTGAGAAACTCACAGTCTAGTAGGGAAGACACGAATAAGTAACTACTCTAAAATATGAAAAGTGCTATAAAGGACGCTTATGTCAATGATTCAAAGGGAAGCCTAAAGTATTCGATGATAGAAGTAATGTATTGATTATAAGTTCACTATGAGTCAACAATGTGATGGTCATCAAAACAGAAAACAAACACTTAGCCTGGATTTGTGTATATTTAGTGCCCAAAAATGAAGAAAATCATGTTACAATACAATTAAAAAATTTGACCACGTCTGGACTGTCACACAGCTATTATATATAGGCTTCCATTAATGGAATGGATAAGTCTCAGGGATAAAAGGCACAGCTTAGGGAATACAGACAAGGGTATTATATTAGTATTATATGGTGACAGAGTATTTGTGGTGAGCATAGTATAACAAATACATGTATTGAATCACTATGTTGTACACCTAAAACTAATGTGACTTGTGTGTCAACTATACCTCAATAAAAAAAAAAAAGCATATATGTTTAAAAATTGATAGAAAAAAACTAAGTGGGACAATTCTAGGAATGGTATTCAGAATAATAAAAATTGATGACATTGTAACACTGAAATATGTTGAAAAGAATGGGACTGTTTCATATAAAGAAATAAATATGGAGGACACATGCGTAAATGAACATGATTTTCAAATATTTTAAGAATTGCCACATTAAAAAAAGTCCATGTACTTCCAAAGTGTAGAGTTAAGATGTTTTGGAACATTGCAGGAAGGAAATTGTTTTTATAACACAAGGAGCTGTTTTTTAATGATTAGAACTGTTCACAAATTGAAGAGGCTTCTCCTAAACTTATTCTTTCTGAATATACTCATCTTAGAGGTGGCAAATGAACTGTCAGTTGTTGCATTATAGATTGATGCATTGGGTGGGTGGGTGAACTGGGTGACCTGATGTTATTTTTAAAGCTCATCTTTCTCTGTTTCTCTTTTTCATACACACATGTGCGCAAACATACACACATGCATTCTTTCAATCTCTCTTAGAGATTCTCTCACCATTCATATACACACTTAAAAATTCATACACACGTTGTGTGTGTCTCTGTAAACAGAAAAGACAGAAATATCTAAAGTCTTTGGAGCAATCTTTATTTGAAACAGGATGAGGAAAAAAAAAGCATTTACAATAGAGTAGAGTATATCAACAAAGACACATTATCCAGTGATTACATTTGACAGTAAGTATGTGCATAAGAGATTATTGTAATGATCTGCTTAATCTTTAAAACTGAAACTATTTTCAAGCAGTAAAAATAGAAGGACCTCTAGATCAGTAGCTTATAATGTTACCAGCTAATCTGTTTTACTACAGATTTGAACTTCTCTTTTCACCTGGTTCTTACATACAGGCTCTTGTCAAGATCCCCAGTATCAGACCAATTTCTTGCTTTCCGATTTCTATGTGCAAACTTGTTCTTCATTTGCTTATTTCTTTACTTGAAGTTAAGTTTGTGTCTCAGTCCTTACCTTTGAGATCTGCTTAGTTCCTTAGTTTTTTCCCCCCAAATCCCTTACCTTTGAGATCTGCTTAGTTCCTTAGTTTTTTTTCCCCCCAAATCCCCACCATTCTTTGTTTTCCAGTCTATTATTCTCAACTAAAACTTCCTGAAGTTTTAGATTGTTGGTGATACATGTATCCCACTTACTAGTTGCTGGTTTTTCCTGGAACTAATTCCCTATCTTTATATCTTTGTTTTGGACTCTGTACAGATCTTCCTGAAACTCTTGAACCATTTTTGAAAGTTGGACTTAACCTTTAAAGTTCCTAGTATTGGCCTCCTACCACAAATTGAACTACACTTACATTACTGTTTTTAATGGAAATAGTTTTGTTCTTACAAAAATTGAAGACTCATCGTATATCAGAGACATTATCTTATTGACTTTTCGTAGCACCATCCTATGAACTAGATTTTAATACCTCCATTTTAAAGACAATGACTAAATCTCCAAATAAAATTTCTGTTAATGTCTTACACTTGTTCAGTATTCAAGATAGGAACTGAACTCAAGTTATATATTTTAAAGTCAAGTAATTTGTCAAGCAAATTAAAATAGAAACATTCCTCCTGAATTTGAAGGCTTAGATTTTCATCAGAGGAAAAAAAAAATCATGGATAAGTACAAGAAAAATTAATACAGTAGCTCAAACATAAGAATGGAATGGCCAATGTACTATAAGATCTAATAGAACAGAAAGAATTTATTAAGTCAGAAATGTGGAATGAAGAGTTTAGATATTAAAAATATTGGTAATTATAAGAAACCAGAAAATGAAAGAACTCTAATAGATATGAAGGAATGTGACATCTGAATCAAGAGTATTTTAAGATTACTTATAATTTGGCTTTCTTAGTTATCACTAACTTCTCTATATTTTTTATCTTGTATTTTTATATGAATTAGCCCAGTATGTAAGTTAACATAATTTTAATTATAAATGACATGTGCCAAAATGTGAAATTGGCTTAGATTAAATAGGGCTAAAGAAGCAAAGTTCTTCCTATAACAGAACATAATTTTCATACAGTAGCGAAAAATCATTTTACCATTTTCTGTAGTATCCGAGGACTTGGACTCTTGTACCTATTAAAGCTGTAATGATAGAAAACTCAGTAAGAAAAAAGTGAGGATATTAGTTTGTGTTAGTTTCAATTTGTAATTTTTTTGTGAGGTCTTAATAGAAAGAGACAAGCTTACTTGAAAAGTAGTACCTATTAGCATACCTGATTTTATTTTTTTTAAAGAGGCAAGGAGTATCACTTTTTATTAGGTAAGACTATGGTAACAACCCTTAAATTTCAGTGCCACACATTAACAAATATTTGTGGCTTACTCATGTGGTATGTTGGCTATATGTTGGATGCAGTTTTGTGGCTCTAATTCATTGGTCCTTCAACTTGGGATCCAGACTTGGGGTATAGTCTTTACCTTGGATGTGGAAAAAGAGATGTGAATAAGACATGTAATGGGTTTTAAATCTACTACTTGGATGTGGCATACCTTACTTCTACTTCTTATTTTCCAAAAGAAAATCAAGTCACATGACCACAAGGCAAGGAGATATACTACTTATATAGGGGTGGGAATGGCCACTATATATATATAAAATCTCTTTATTGGTAAGGAAGTAAATACCTGTAATCAATAATGCATACTGTCAATGTCTTGTTTTCATATTCATTTCCTACCTCTGCATGCAAAACACGTTTGTTCATATTCAGGGAAGACACTCTAAAAGTTTCATCAAGATGCAGATTCCAAGTCTCAGGTTTCACAATAATCTATACGTCTGGTCTAGATGTGATTGCTCTTGATCTGGATATCTAAGAACTAAAATATGAGAACATAGAGTAGTCCAAGAGGGATAAATGATTGTCATAAATACTATGATGCAATTTGGTTAAAGGTAGACAATAGTTACTGCTTCATAGCAAATTTAAAATACTGCTGGGCAGATGTTTTGAGGACCCATTCTCCGGGTTGTATAAAATATTTCTTCTTGTGACCCAGATTATATATCCTGTGATTAGCTCTTGGCTTTGCATTTTGAAGGCTTTTTCTTTCTTTCTTTCTTTCTTTCTTTCTTTCTTTCTTTCTTTCTTTCTTTCTTTCTTTCTTTCCTTTCCTTTCCTTTCCTTTCCTTTCCTTTCCTTTCCCTTCCTTTCCTTTCCTTTCCTTCTCTTTTCCTTCTCTTTTCCTTCTCTTTTCCTTCTCTTTTCTTTTTTCTTTTCTTTTTCATTTCTTCTTTAGTCAGAAATGAAGCAGACATTGGAGATTATGCCATCGGTGGGGCCAGGTATCTTTCCCAGCTAGCTTTCTGCCCATAAAGTTGAAATGTCTTACAAAGTTTACCTTAATTACCAAGAAGAATGCTGATGAAATACATTTAGGCAAGGAAGAAGTAATTATGCTTAACCATCCCTTGGTCGTGGTGTCAAATTTCCCTTGGGCAGAAATCAGAAAGCTGAGATCAAGAAATGGGCAGAGCTCTATTATTAGATTGAAATTCCCAGGCCACAACCAGTCCAGTCCATGATTTGAGAAGTTCACCCAACTTTGATTAGAAATTGAATAGAAATTGACTAGATACAAATACTGAAAAGTATCTAAGGGATAACTAATGGAATTATATTGCCAGGGGACTCCCAAGTTGAGGAAAGCAAAGCTAATTGATGCTCAGATTGTATGAGAAGTCCTGCATCTCCACACCACCAACACAAAGTGTTAAAGAAGAGTGGACTCTGAAAGAACAGTTCCCACAAAGGCCATTCTTTGTAGTATCCATTTTAGAAGGTACCATGGAGGACAAAATAAATGGTCATCACATATTGGAAGCCTATGAAAGTCAGTTTTTCTGCCATTTGCAATTAAGGAGTATTAAATGAAGTAACGTTTCCCCCATTCTATGTACATACATTATTTATCGAGATGCAGAGTCATTCTTCAAATCAAGTACTGTTACTTATTTTACTAAGAAGATCTTTGCTGAAACTTTGGTAAATTAATTTTAATAATTATAACTAATGTGAAAGAAGAGCACTGTAGTAGGTAAAGGGATATTAGCAAATATTTTCACTCTTTGCCACTGAGCAGATGGTAGGTATGGTAGATTGCAATAACAATCGACACTTTTCATCCATTCATGTATCCAGGACTTTTGCCATGTGATGTCACAGTTTCTCCTACTTCAGAGGCAAAATATATTTTCCTGCCCCTTGGATTGGTATTTGGCCATATGGCTTGCTTGGACCATTTGAATAAAATTGAAATGTCATTTTGCCAGTTTCAAGTTAGAAGGACTTTTATATATCTACTTGCCTTCTTACACTTCTACAACTATTAAGGGCAGAACATGCTTGAACAGGCTGTGTCCCTGAAGAGGAAGAGAGAGGTGTAAGGCAGAACTTAGCTCTGAGATATGAGTAAAACCAACCATAATCATCAGAACTATCCAGACAAGCCCAGCCTAGATTAGCCATCACCCAGCCAATCCACACAGTCATGACATGTCTCTGCCCTTCTAAATCTAGCTATGGTCACATATTTTGGTTTGCCAATGAAATTTTAGGAACTGATATGTAATTTGCAAATCTCTTTGTGTCATGACAATAGAAGTGTTCTAGAGAAAGTATGCACCATCAATCTGGATCTGTAAGTGGAGACAAAATAAAGCAAAACCACCAGAGAATCAAGATAACCATTGGGCAGAAATGAGAAATAAATATTGTTGCTTTAAGCCCATCTTAACTGGTAAAAGATTTTTTTCCTTTGCAAAATATTAAATGTGGAAAAATAAAATGTGGTATAGTCTGAAAAAGATTATAATCATTTATATTAATTTATAAAATATAAAGAAAGCAGAATTGGCAATAATAAAACAATTTTTATAAAGATACTTAGCCAATTGAAAATAGCATAAAATAAAAATAAATATGCGATTTCTCATACTCTGAGGAAGTATTTCAATTTGATCTCATACTTGTATAGTTAGGATAAACAATAATGGTTTATTTTCTTTAAACAGGCAATTGGAACATTTTAATGTAATGTAAGAAGCCTTATTTTGTTCACAAAATTCTCTCAAGTATTAAATTTTTATGCCTATTTTCTTACAAAATCAAACTCTGGACATTTTCTTTTAAGTTTTATTTCATCATGTCCTAATTCTTATAACTGGAGGATAAAAATAAACCGTATTACAATAAACATATGAATATTTAAGGACAGTTATCCAGAAATAAGATGAAGGATACACACCTACATAAACCAGGTGCTAAAATAAACTGCTGCTTGATAAATATTTAATATTAAATATTAATTAAATATTTAATATCAAAAATATTTTGCATCCATTCTCTTTTGTTATTTCAAATATTACTTAAGTATGATCATTACCAATTTAAGGGGACCTATAATCTATAATCTGGGACCTGTGTTTTACTAGGTTCCATTCTGTTCTTCTGGACACACCTTTCTCCAAGGTGCAAAGTCTGAGGTCTCAGTAGTATGTCACTACCTGTACCTCACATTTCTCACTCCAGACTATGCTCTGAGTAAATCTGGACTCTAAAATGTCTGTCCAAAATGTCTGTGTCCACTTCCAGGGCTTGTGTGGGCCTCTCACTGGTTTTCATTCTCCCAAGTGCTTTCTGTGTTGCCAGGGTTGGTATTCACAACTCTAGGTCCACGTGAAGACCAAGGGGCATCTGCTTGAGACAATTGTAGATAGACGTTGAAGGTTCTGGGTGAGGCTCTCTCACATGCCTTGAGAGACCCTATGTGGTCTAAGGCAGAGCTAAGAGTCCAAAGAAAAGTGAGATAGGCTGAAGACCGATTTCCCCACTCCACTGCACATGGCATGGAATTCTGAGAGTGCTAAGAATTTTAAATTGAAACCCGGCCTTTCAAATCACCTTGTGATGAAGTTGTACTATATTTATGATGGTAGAAGGATATAAAATATTTTGTTTAATCATTTATTAGTTTGAATTACTAGTTCTAAATCAGACATATGACAGTTAGGTCTCCATTAGTATTCCTGCCCAATTGTATGAATGAAGTGACTGGGGTTTAGGTTAAACCAATTGCTCAATTTTCTATGGCTACTAAAGGACAGAGTAGGGACTGTAATGAAAACTCATAGTATTTTAAAGCTCTGTATGCTTGCCCATTTTAGTTTCACACTGTCCATCAATAGAATGATGAAGCAAAGCAACTACAAATGTGCCCAGAATTAGAAGAGTGAAAAGTGATTTGGTATTTACCAAGGAAAGTACATATTATATATGTCTAATTTAGACTGAGTATTTTTTATAGTTTCAAGTTTTATTTAGATTCCAGTTAGTTAACATACAGTGTAATATTAGTTTCAGGTGTAGAATTTAGTGATTCAACACTTACATACAACACCCAATGCTAATCACAAGTGGCTTCCTTAACACCGATCACCCATTTAACACATCACCCTGCCCATCTCATCTCCAGCAACCTTCAGTTTGTTGTCTTAACTATGAAAGTCTGCTTTATGGTTTGCCTCTCTCTTTTTTCCCTATACGCACCTGTTTTGTTTGTTCCTGAAATTCCACGTATGAGTGAAATCATATGGTATTTGTCTTTCTCTGACTGACTGATTTTGCTTAGCATAATACACTCTAGCTCCATCCACTTTATTGCAAATGGCAGTATTTCATTCTTTTTGATTGCTGAGTAGTATCCCATTGTATATGCATACCACCTCTTATTTATCCATGGACGTTTGGACTCTTTCCATAATTTGGCTGTTGTTGATAATGTTGCTATAAACACCGAGGTGCATGTGTCCCTTCAAATCTGTATTTTTGTATCCTTTGGGTAAATACCTAGTAGTCCAGTTGCTGGGACATAGGGTTGCTCTATTTTTAACTTTTTGAGGAAACTCCATACTGTTTTCCAGAGTGGCCACATGAGTTTGCATTCCCATCAACAGTGTAAGAGGGCTCCCCTTTCTGTGCATCTTTGTCAACATCTTTTTTTTTCCTGCATTGCTAATTTTAACCATTCTGACTGGTGTGAAGTGATATCTTATTGTAGTTTTGATTTGTATTTCCCTGATGATGAATAATGGTGACCATCTTTTCATGTGTCTGTTAGCCATCTGAATGTCTTCTTTGGAAAAATGTCTATTCATGTCTTCTGCCCATTTTTAAACTAGATTATTTGTTTTTTGGGTTTTGGATTTGATAATTTCTCTATAGATTTTATATACTAACTTTTTATCAGATATATCATTTGCAAATATCTCCTCCCATTCCATAGGCTGCCTTTTAGTTTTGTTGAATGTTTCCTTCTCTCTGCAGAAGGTTTTTATCTTGAAGACCCAATAGTTCATTTTTATTTCTGTTTCCCTTGCCTCTGGAGACATGTCTAGTAAGAAGTTGCTATGGCCCAGGTCAAAGAGGTTGCTGCCTGTGTTCTTCTCTAGGATTTTGATGGTTTCCTGTGTCCCATTAAGGTCTTTCATCCATTTTGGATATATACATGCAGAAAAATGAAACTGGACTGTTTTCTTACACCATACACAAGTATAAATCCAGAATAGATTTTTTCCATTGGATATCCTTTCCTGCTTTGTTGAAGATTAGTTGACCATATAGTTCTGTGTCCATTACTGGTTTTTCTGTTCTGTTCCATTGATCTATGAGTCTGCTTTTGTACCATACTGTCTTGATGTTTACAGCTTCGTAATATAGCTGGCAGTCTGGAGTTGTGATGCCTCCAGCTTTGGTTTTCTTTTTCAAGATTGCTTTGTCTATTTGGGGTCTTTCATGGTTCCACACAAATTTTAGGATTGTTTGTTCTAGTTCTGTGAAAAATGGTGGTGGTATTTTGATAGGGATTACATTAAATTTATAGATTGCTTTGGGTAGTTTAGATATTTGACAACATTTGTTCTTCCAATCCATGAGCATGGAATGTCTTTCCATTTCTTTGTGTCATCTTCAACTTCTTTCATCAGTGCTTTAGTTTTTAGAGTACAGGTCTTTCACCTCATTCATTAGGTTTATTCCTAGGTATCTTACTGTTTTTGGTGCAATTGTAAATGGGATTGATTCCTTAATTTCTCTTTCTGCTATTTCTTTATTGTTGTATAGAAATGCAACAGATTTCTTTCCTATAATAACTTTAAATCAAGTCAGTTGTTTTCATCTAACATATCTAATAGTTTTTGTTGTTGCTGTTATTTCTGGTTCTTGAAACGTTTGTAGTAATTTTCAAAGTATATTTACATCAGTACAGTGTCAAATTTAAGAGATATTGGTGATTTCATCTTCATGTTGACCAAATGCTTTACCAGCTTGATTGGAAATTAGTCTCAAATTAATGTTGTTTCTGATGTTTTATACACCCCCGTATTGTCTTTAAAATGTATTTTTGATATATTTAACCTATTTTTCTTCCTTAATGTTATATTTCAAATATGAAATGCTTTTTTTTCAAACAGAACTTTTCTTGTAAACAAAACATAAACAAATAATTATTTTTAGTCCTTCTGCCCACTAGCATACATTTAGAACTTCCAGACCGTAGCTACAGAACATCACAACAAAGGCATGAAGAGTGAAAAGAGGAAAATAAAGTTTCTCACTGTCTCCTTTCACAATAGACAGGCATTATGGGAAGAAAAGTGATAGGGATTATCCACCAAGTGGATGTATGTATAATAGAACTGAAAATAGTTAAGATGCTTCTAATGCAGACACAGGTAAGTTATATACAATAAGATCTCAGTGGGTTTGAAGCAAATCAAATAGGTCAGTGTTTCTAACATGGTACAGATGAGAAATTTCTGGGGAGCTGCTAAAACATACATGTGCTTAGGTCCTACTACCAACCTATTGAATAAGCATCTCCTGGAATCCATGAGGAAAAGAAACATGTGCATTATAGTTAGAGACAATTTATTTTATTTTTTTTTAAAGATTTTATTTATTTACTTAACAGAGAGAGAGACAGCCAGCGAGAGAGGGAACACAAACAGGGGGAGTGGGAGAGGAAGAAGCAGGCTCCCAGCAGAGCAGGGAGGCTGATGCGGGGCTCGATCCCAGAACCCTGGGATCAGGCCCTGAGCTGAAGGCAGACGCTTAATGACTGAGCCACACAGGCGCCCCAGTTAAAGACAATTTAAATGATATCTTAGGGGAAGTTAAATTCTGTGTAGGCGCTCACTGTGCCTATTGGCTAGGAAATAAACACCCTATTCATGTTATCAGCTTAAGTGTTATCTAAATAACATAATGTCCTAAAACCTCAGTATGATATTATATGAAGCCAAATTCAATGAAATTTAAGAAAATAAAATAACTTTTCTATATCTCAGCATTTGTAATGTAACCTTGAGACTCTGGATAGAAGTCTATTGTGATTTCTGAAACTACCCAAGAAACGGCACTGCATTGAAATCACAGTTTAGAAAAAGCTCATCCACAGCATTTTTCATCTCTAAAGCATGAAGTCATTTTGAATACAGCAATATTGGAGAATTTAAGTCAGTGTTTCATTCCATCATCTTCAAAGTCAAAACTATGTCTAGGCAAAAAACTGAGAAGACAAACTTGATCAATAATTCCTTGTTTGATGACCACTCCCTTTGATTCTCCCAGAAGTGCCCCCAATAGTTTATTAATCTCAGATTCATAGAAAACTTGATCATGAATTGAAAGGAATTTTAGAAAATTTCCTTACCATGATCAGTAATAAAATAGCTAATATTTATTGAGAAGTTAATGCGTGCCAGCTATTCCTCTGACTACTTTGTATGGATTAACTTATTTAATCCTTTAACAACTCATTAAATATTTTGTTATTATCTGATTTCATGGAGAAGGAAACTGAGGTACAGAGAGCTTAAGTAAGGGCCCTTAGGTCTTACTGGTAGTAAGTAGTAGAACTGGCATTTTAACCCAGGCAGTCTGGTTTAGAAGTTTGGGCTTATAATCATTATGCAAAGCAGTATATATATATTTTTCAATTTACTGGAAGAACACCAGAAAAATTATTTCCTATTCTTAAGGTCATGTGATGTGTAACTGTGTTTCCTTTCCCTGTGTTCTTGAAGCTGTAGCACGCTACCTCCCTCAGTAATCCTTTATCTCAGGCACTGTATCATCCAGGATCTGTATATCCTCCCTGCTGCCTGTGCTGTAGCATTCAAGATTTGTCATCTCCGTTCTATTATACCCTGCATTGAAACATACCTGTCCTGAGTTTCTAGCCATCAAAGCAAAATTTCTTTGGAAACTTTGGATCTAATTGGATCTACTACTATTATCAGAAAAAGGCAGAAGAGCTATCTCTCCATAAAGAAGCAAATATACATCTAAACACAAACTGCTGGATTTTGGTAGAAAGTCTAGTAAAGCATGCTTAGCAAGAGGGTAAATCCTTCAGAGACCTGCCCATTTATCTCTTTAGCTGGTGGGCAGGAGAATAGAATTTTTCCTATTTCTTTTTAGGATTAGAAATACTGCTGCTTACAGCATTTCTAGATGGTCAAGAAACCAAGAGAATCAAATGCGAGTGGGAGGTCCCTAGTACCCCTAGAAGAACCCATTGGATAATGATCTCAGTTCAAAGCACATTTCATATTCATTTCTTTTGTTTCATGAGAACACAAGTCATTTTAGTCACTTGTTTATTTTGCCGTTGCTCCCAATGTGGACTCTATATTGTAAAAGTTTTCTTTGTTTCAAAAGATTTATTTATTATAAGATATCTAGAAAACAATTTATTTTATTACTGGTAATGTTGATTTTTTGTTTTGTTTTGTTTTGCTCTATGTCTAATTTTTTTTAAAGTAGAAGATTAATCAATGTTGAGGAATTGTGGTTATATCGAAGACAATTCATTTTAAAGAAAAAAAAAGTGCAATAAAAATGAGAGCCAGAATGCAATGCTCTTTTCCCTAAAATAATAATTTAACAACCATAATTATTTACTGTCCAAAAACATAATGTCCAAATATTCAGGAGGTTTCGTATTCTTAGTGACTGTTTTGTTTGAAAAATATATTTAAAAAAAATACTTTTCTTCTACCCCAAAATATTTTAAAAAGACAAAATGATTTGGGACACCTGGGTGGCTCAGTTGGTTAAGCACCTGCCTTCTACTCAGGTCATGACTCCAGAGTCCTGGGACTGAGTCCCTGTCTGGCTGTCTGCTCAGTGGGGGAACTGCTTCTCCCTCTGCCTGCAGCTCCACCTTTCTTTGTCTCTCTGAAAAATAAATAAATAAAATCTTTTTACAAAAAGAGAAAGTACTTAGAAACACTCTGAATTAAAGAATTACATTGCATTTAAAAAGGTATGTTTTCCTTTAAAATTAATTTATGTGCATAAATGATTCACAAAATTCCATCATATTTCTACAAAATCAGAGTAAAATTAAGGCAATTATCCAGATTAATTCAGGGAAACACATTGTTTTCTAAGAAGAAAATGGTTTCTTAGATTTCTGTTATCCCGCTTGACTGTGTATTTATACATTTTTCAGAAAAATGCCCACATCTTCCATCTTTTTCAATATTTGTATTGATATTTTAGTTTTAAATGCAATTTTCTTGTAGCAAAATATGACACAATGTTAAGAGAGAAAATATGTAAATTTACATTGCTAAGTAACAAGCTTATGCCAATATTTCACACCTTAACCATGAAAGCAAGTTCTATTAAGTTTACATATAATTTAACCAGTTAATTACAGAAACACCTCTTCATAATAAAAAAAGTTTCATTTCACACTTTTTTCCACAAAATATCATTGTTTATTTATTAATAACGATATTATATATTTGGTCTTGATTATCATATATATTAGTAGAATTATCTGTAATTTGGTTGTATTTTAATTTATGGAGGGTCAGCTTAGACATAATGAAGCTAAACCCAGTGAAATATATTTGTTAGAGCTTAAGATGAGGTTTACTAAATGATATGGCACTCTAGATCACATCCATAAGATAAACTAGTGTGATCAGTCATTTTATAAGGCAAATATGCAGAGGAAACTTTACAACAGTTGCTTCAGAGACCATTCAACTTTTCATATTGTAGAGATGTTTTTATAGCTATGTTGGTTGATTTTGTTAGTAAGACTTAAATAACAAAAAGGAAATTGGAATTTAAGAGGCCTCATAAACACTATTTTACTTAAAAATGTGTAATAAAATAATCATTTCTCAGATTATGAGTTAGGTTTTCTAACATATATTAGTTTTAGATGAAATTAAGAATTTCTACCTAAAACATCTACAATTTCTTAGCAAATATGGAATATTGCTTTTCAAGTATGTGGTGATATGTTTTTGCTAGCTGGGAGCTCTTTATTCTAGCTAATCTTTCTGAATTTTACATTCTTATCATGGTATATACTAGGGGGAGGGGGAGAAAGAAAGAGAAATTTGTATTCAATATAAAGTTATAATGTCTACTTTTATATTTCCTAATGCTGATTTATTTTAGTAAATATACTTGATAGATCCAGACTAATTATAATAAACTATTTTCATCAGCCCCAAACTAAGTAGACTTTAATGTCTTAATCTATGTAATCATTTTTGTATTGAATTTATGATTGCAATTTAATGAATTTTCTTACATTTTCTTGCTATTTTAATTGATAACACAGTGGTTTATTCTTCAGGTTATCAGTGTTATTCTTTTGAGATTTTTAAGCCTGCACATATCTTGATATGGCACCCTTATTTTTAGCTTCTGCTTCTTAAATAATTTCTACAACTTGAAAACAGTTCAAAGCATTTTGCTGTATTATTTATATCCTGATATACTGTGCAGCATGTACATGGACATAATCAATTCAGAGAAAATCAGCAGGGACATGAGTTATACACATAAAAACCTGGCTCACTCTCATGCACTACCTGGACTCATGCTTGTACAAGTTTTACTCATATATACATTGAGAGAAACTGTGTTTGAAGAGCAAACATATGAAATTGATGTTCACTGAAGGATTCTATTTACATTATTGATGATGAGGAAAGTATATCAGTGACTGATTGTTCCAAAAGTTTTCTCCATACATAGTTTTCTTTGTTTTATTTTTAAATAAATCTCTAATGCATTTAGCATTCCAAGAAAACACTCATATATTAATAATTTCATAGTCCACAGCTCCTCATTATGAGGAAAACAAGTATCTGGAGTTTGACAGAGGAAATCAACCATTAGTAGTACACTGTTTAAGAGATATAAACATTATTTGCTGTATTTTGACCAAAAATTGATTGGAAAGTGACTATATGAGGTAACAGTGGATCAATTCTTAATAAGTGTTTTAAATTGTCAGAAGTCCATGCAGTCTTATTCGTAGGTCACTTTTAATCATTTTTTTTGAGAATAGGTCTTTATGAAAGGCTCTTCTTTAAAAAAGCAAATCAAATTTTGTAGGGTTGTATCTGGTCACAGAAGAGAAATTCAACATTTTACCAACAATACCCCTATTGTTTGAAAATAAAATAAATCAAATTCCCCTGGTAATGGAAATAACTGGAGGAATTAAAGTTGCTCAGTCTTTGTAATTATAAGAAGCATATCCTGATATCCAACATATCCAGGACAGCTTTTGCTTTATGAGACAAGTAATATGAGAATTATATAGTTCTTACTGTGAAGGGATGGATAGCATTAGGAAAAATAAGGTGCACTCACAAAATCATTTCCTAGTTTGTTGAAAAAACTAGGCAAGATTAATGATTTCTTAAAGCAATAAAACTCTCTTGTTATTTGTGCTGCCAATAAAAGAATCATAGATCACAAAGAACAGGAGTTTTATGAAATAAGACTTTGTTTAAATAAACCCTTTTTCGTTTTAACAGTGCTTTAATGTTAAGAATTAAATAATATATCTTCACTGTAGAGGGTCCTTCCAACTTCTCCATTTCCATTTTCCACTTATTAAAGACAAATCTAGACAAAAATTGTGCTTTTTTGTGATAATCTCACTGATATATTGGGTCAAGGAGTAATCATTAGCTACATTCATCATCTATTTAAGTAATCATGTGTCTCTAGAAACGTACTTTGAATAATGCCATAAAAAAATTACTATTTCAATTTTAAATATCACCAAATACAAAGTTCAACTTGTTACTCTTTTAATTCTCTTTTTATAATAAACTATTCTCCTTTCCTTTGGTATTTGTTTTTTATGTTATGACTTTAAGTAATTTAAGATTAGGAGTTTTATCTTATTTTGAAAAGATAAGACATGGTTATAAAGTAGACGCAGAAGTTAGGGGCTTTGTAAAAAGGAAGTTCGTTGCCATCTTTTATAAGAAATCTAGGCTGGAGAAGCACCTGGGTGGCTCAGTTGGTTAAGCATCTGCCCTTGGCTCAGGTCATGATCCCAGGGTCCTGGGATAAGCCCCGAGTTGGGCTCCCTGCTCAATGGGGAGCCTGCTTCTCCCTCTGCCCTTTTCCCCTGTTCTCGCTCTCTCTCTCTCAAATAAATAAATAAATCTTAAAACAAACAAACAAACAAAAAACAAGTCTAGCCTGGGAATTCTGAATTTGAGGCTCCTCATCTGTGGTTGTTTTGCTCCATGTGATCACACGGGGACTCAGGCTGACAGAGGTTTTAGCATTGCAAAGCTGTGGCAGTTAAGGTCACCGTAGCTATGTCCATGAGAGTCTGCTAGAAACGGGAAAGAGCATGGAGAAGTTCGTATGTGAGGTTCTTAGAGAACAGGCTTGAAAACAGGGAAACCATTTGCACTTAGGGTGACTAACTCAATTCGGTTTGCAAGGATCTTTCCTGATTTTAGCACTGAAATTCCCACATTATGGGAATTCTCTTAGTTGTGGATAGAAATGGTTAGTCCCACTATTTCCACTCACAGTCCACTGTGGAGAACTTAGCCACATGGCCACACCTAAAGGCAAGTAAGCTCAGGTATACCTTGCTCTGTGTTTAAGAGAAGGAGGAGGATTATAGATTTGACTGTTGGCAATTCATTCACAAAATTCTCCACAAAAGGCTAGAATTTATTTATTTATTTATTTATTTATTTATTTATTTATTTAAGATTTTATTTATTTATTCGACAGAGATAGAGACAGCCAGCGAGAGAGGGAACACAAGCAGGGGGAGTGGGAGAGGAAGAAGCAGGCTCATAGCGGAGGAGCCTGATGTGGGGCTCAATCCCAGAATGTCGGGATCACGCCCTGAGCCGAAGGCAGACGCTTAACCGCTGTGCCACCCAGGGCCCCAAGGCTAGAATTTATTAATCTTTAATCCCAAACCCCCAGTTTAGTAAATGGCTTAGAGAAGGATATAAATAAATGCTGGTGAAATGAAATTAATGACACAGATACTTCACTGTTCCTTTAAACTTAAAAAAAAAAAAAAAACTTGAACAGATACATGGCTTTCTATATAAAGCTTTGGTAAAACCCTTTGTTTAAGAAAAATATTTCTCTACTATAATGATACGATATTATTAATGAAGTCAGTTTTCTCTCCTAATGCCCATTCTTCTCAGTCTCGAATGATGAACTACTCTTGTTTTTAACAAAGAAAGAAAACATATTTCCCTTAAATGGACTGTTAAATATTATACTTAATCACCTCCTCCCTTTTTGACCTTGGAAGTTCATCTATATTTAGCTGAATGTATAAGATTTAATTGGCAGGGTGCTTAGAAGGAGCAAGGATACAGGTTCAGGTAACCAAAGTGTCATGCCTTAACAGGTGAATAGTTTTAAGCATGTCACTTAACTGTCTGGACTTCAGTTTCATTATTTCTCAGATTGGAATATTAATGTATGTCCTATCTATATCAAAGTGTTTTATTTAAGATAAAACCAGGCACTGTAAACAAAGCACTGATGAATGTAAAATGTTATGAGCACATTAGCTCTGCTTCACCATGCTATGTACTTACTGGGATGTGTAAGGCAGCATCCTTGCTTTTCAGCACTGTGATAGAGTGCAGATTTCAGGAATCCGATTTATTAGCATTTTCTCACCATTGCAGATAAAAATAATTCATGAATCATCATGTTGTTGAAGACTTTTTTATTTTATAAGACAACACTTCAGAATGGAGAAAATTATTTTCCCATTCTTGGAGAAGCATTGCTTTTCTGAATATCAGCAGGGGAAGTTAGGTTGACATGTTTTACAAGTTGCCTTCAGTCATAATACATGCGTCAATTATAGGATGATGACCAATTGAAAAAAAACATTTGCGAAGTGATAATTTTTTTTGTGGGATATAAAATTACCTGCCCTTAACAAAAAAGATAAGATTAATACACATATGGGTATATAATTGATGATGATAACTTAAAAATAGATTTTAGTCAATGCATACATAGGGTCAGCATTTTTATGTCTTCATTCCTTTACATTTGAATTAATCAGAGGCGGGTTAAGAACTCTTTGTTGTGATAATATGAAAGAAATTGAAGGAACAGAGAGCAGAAAGCTAGGAGGAATGGCAGAAGTAGACCCAGAGCAGGAGTTTTTATACCGTGTCTCTTGGGCAACTCAGCTGCCAGGCAGGGAGGGAAAGGAGAAACAAAACAGACAGGCTGAAACTCTGCCACTTGCACTTCAACCAGAAGTACTGCTTTTATCTGATTCATGCATCCTGATAAGAAACATATTTCCCTCCTTTAAGGGAGTTTGAAAATGTTTTTAAAAATATTTTTAAAATTTTATTTATTATAGAAATACTCTCCATGTTGTAGAAATTTGACTAGGGGCCAAGCAAGTGTCCTGGAGGAAGGGTAAACACATACTGAACTAATGTAGACTACATTATGCTTTTATATAGTGAAGGAGTATCTAGGAAATATTCTTAAATAAATAAAAAAATTTAAAAAAAACAAGGTGCAAACAAAAGCAAAAAAAAGAAAAAAAGTCCTAGAGTTGAACATATAATCAGCTGAAGCTGACTCAGGATTAGAGGAGAGCTGTGAAGACATGCATGACATGGGATGATGCCATTGTTCAGATCCACAACATCACTTGCTAAGGTCACCACCATTTAGAGATGAACCATCTGCGCCCAAGAGGGGCTACATAGTTGGAAGTATTACTGGACAGAGTAAGAAATTAAGCACTGGTATGACAGGATAGAATAACTTTGTTACTTGAGCTAAGTAATAACAGTAGATAATACTGATAGAGTGTTTTCTATGTGTCAGACACATTAAAAATGTACACTCAGTATCTCATGCAGATATTTCAAAATTATTATTCCCATGTATCAAAAAGGAGAGTAAATTTTGGAGCTTGGGTAATTCTCCAAGGTCACACAAATGGTAATGTAAGGATTTGGATCAGTTGGGCCAAAGTTCTTAACCTCAATACTGTATTTTATTTTAAATGCATGTGAAATTTTGATATATTCCTCCAAAATGAAGTGATTCCTTTTTATTTGATTTTCATAGACCTAAAATGTAATATTATTTTATAATTTTAAGAAATTACATTGAACAAAATTTGTTATTTTTGATTAATTTTAATTGATTATTTGGAGGTAATACAAGCCCAGTGTTTACATTCAGGCAGGTCTGGTTGGAATTCCAAATCCATCTTTTATTCTTACATGTAATTTGAGAACAATAGAATCTACTGCAAAGGATGGTTTTAAGGCATAGATGATATACCATATAAAAGTGCTTAATTGTGGGCCTGATAGCTCTGTGAATGTTTGTTCTCCTCGATTTCTATTTTGTAGTCACAATTTTCCTCTCTGTTTCTCTCTATGTGTCTCTCTCTCTTTATTTCTCTCTCTTTCATATATATATATGATTTTTTTACATTTTATTTACATTAAAAAGGCTTATGGAAGTTATTTAGAGCGATTATTTATTTTTAAAATCCTAAACAGAATTCACACTAAGGTTAATCCCAATGGATTAACGGAACTGTTTCCTAAAGGATGAGATTTTCATATTAATTGGATGAATGCCATAGCCGCTCTGTTCTTGCTTTGATACTATTTTGAAATATTAACATTTCTTTTTGTCTCAGAAATGTTCTGAGAATGGACCCCATTCTGAGAATGGATTCCCATTTAGGAAGATGAGAGGAAAGAGTGTATTCTATGATCACTGCACTGAAAGTATGTTTGGTATACAGAAATACAGAGAAAAATAGAAGGTGATGTTGGATTTTGACCTTCAAAAGATCTAAACATAAGGCAAGCTTTCCCTGCTACAGAGGAAATCAAATTCTATACGGTAAATCAGAGGGCAAGAATCAAAGACAGTTAGATGCTCAGGAAGATTCATCAGAAGTTTTAGAAATGTATTTCTCACCCACTATGAGGTCAAAATCCCAAAAGAAAGATAAAATTCTCAACTAAATTTTGGAATCTGGGCAGAGGAATCCAGAGCATTGCCTTCCAGATGAGACAGAAGAAATCAGCAAGTTTCTAGAATTCCCTCATATCTTGCCATGATTCATTAATTCATGATTAATAGGATTCATTAACAATCAGCAAGATATGACATTGGCATGGTCTATCCATGTAGAGAAGCCCTGAAACAATCCTGAATTTACTGTAGACCCATAGTTACATGAGAGTGTTCCAGAATTCTCTGTGCTCTCCAAAATAGTCACAGAAATACATGGAGAATGTCTACAGTTTTAAGAGGTCTATAATCAGGGTAAAGAAGATGCTGAGTGATATGTGTGAAGCTCTTGACCAGATAGGAATGAGGATACTTCAAGGAAATCAGAGGATACATACCAATAACTCTTAACCGGTAGAGCAGAAGAGTAGAATAGCAAGGACAGGGAATCCAGACAAGACTTGAATGTGGGTAGTTACCTCCTAGATATTTGATAAAATCTTTTGGAGATGGTCAGAGTAGGAAAGATACCTGAATTCATTAAACGAAACTGCTTTGACTAACTTTACAATTAGAATGTGGGTAATGTCCCCACTATAACAATGTCATTGCCTTTTTTTATTGAAGTAGAGTAGACACACAATGTTATATTAGTTTCAGGTGTACAACGTAGTGGTTTGACAAGCCCATACATTATGCTTTATCCTCTATATTTCATTGACCAGAACTCAAGGACTCATTAAGCGCAAGAAAGACTGAAAAATATGATCTTCATACCTAGGAGAACAGAAAATAGGTCTGGTGAGCATCTAACTCTGTTCAACAATATGGTGACAATTGCTATAAATACAAATAAAGTCAATTAATATGATAGATATTAATGCAAAAAGTGTGTAGGCACTATTTTAAGTATGATCTGTAAGGAAAGCCTGACTAGAAGACTTTTGTGTAGAGACTTGAATAAGGAGAGTAAATAAGCTATACGAATAACTGGAGGAAGAGCGGTCCATGATAATCAATAGGAGTCATGGTAAGAATAAAATGGTTGTACTTTGAGACAGGCAGTTCAAGTCCAAAAAAGGTATAGTCCTTAGATCTCTTTTTCTCAAGGTCTTACCATGGGCTTGGCAAAATATTTCTGCAAAGAACCGATAGTAAATATTTTACTCTTCGTGGGCTGCATGCAATGTGTGTCTTAACTACTCTACTTTGTCATTGTAGTGTGGAAGCAGCTGTAGACAAATGCCAGAAAGAATGGGGATGGCTGTGTTCCAATAAAACTGAATTTAGCAAAATAGTGCGAGGTCCAGATTTGGACTGCAGGCTATAGTTTTCTCAATCCTACTTTATAGCAACATCTACAGGATGCACTGAGTTCTAGTATCTTTTTCTTTTTTATTCCCCATCATACTTTTCAATCAAGCAAATTATTTTATGCTTAACATAGAATTTGATAACTGACCTAACAAATGCATATTTAAGACAATGCAACATTCTTCATAGTCTGACAGGAATAATCAGACTGAAATAGCACATTACCTTAAGATTGCTTTAATATTTATGAAAAGTAAATTTTAAAAATTATTTTACCATAAAACTTAGGAGAAATAAGTCCATGGAGAGACAGACTAAGAACTGTTGCAACTGTTAGAGTGAGTTTTAATTTTCCCCTGAACATCTGCCTCTGCTGTAAATTTTTTAAATGTTAATGCTTTAGATTTTTCAATAAAATACTGCTATCTTTTCTTTTGACTGTGATTAAATGAGAGACCAATTTTAAGGTTGACCAAGGAAGTCTCAAAGTCAACCTCCATTACACTTAGCTCAAGGTGTTTTTTATAGTTACTCTTGCAAACTCTCTTTCAATTTGACCTCAGAGCTACAGAAATACTAATGCACTAACTTTGTGTTGAAAACAGTGTAATGGAAAAATGAACTTGCTAAATTAATGCTTGATTACCACATTGCTTATGGTCTGATTGGAAGCACTGCAATTTTAATTCTACTATATTGCAGAAAAACATTATATATACTTGTGCAATGGGATTTGATTCCTTGACTGATATGGGCTAAACACATTGATAATAACTTTGGAAGTTGAATAGTGCATAAACACAGTACGCAAAATTAAATCATAGTTCTGATTCAATATTATTTCAGGGGAAAGAATCACTTTTTATTTGCTTTTTAGTAAAATATATACCATTCTTAAATGTTTAAGTCAATGAGCTGATAATGGCATAAAGAGAAGAAAACCAATACTGTATGTGTGTGCACATAAACAGTGTTACGTGTATAATTATATATATCAACTACTTCAATCACTAAAATTGGAATAGCATATTTATCTTTTAAAATGTTTTAATTTTTTTAATTGCCTAACCATAATAATAATCAAACTAGTTATATGTAGGTATATATGTTATATATAATATATATGTTCTAACATATATATGCTATATATAAAGAGCATCTCTATATCTATCTTATTTATCTTATATAGTTGTCCCCCCTTCTCCACGATTTCACTTTCCACAGTTTCAGTTATCCGTTGTCAACTTTGGTTCAGAAGCAGATGACTCTCCTTCTGATGTATGGTCAGAAGGTCAATGGTAGCCTAACAGTATATTAAATCCTCTGCTGATAAAGAGGGCATGGGTTACTACTCTATATAGGTCCCAAACTCCATCCACTCTGTTGTTTCACCATATTCTAGGGCATCTGGAGGTTTATGCAGGAACTTTTAGATTCTAGGAGCAAGACTTGCATCTCTTCCACCACATTTCATTGTGTGTGTGTATTTGTGTATGTGTACATACACTGTATAGAGATGGATGATAGATGATAGATAGATACCATATATAACATATATAACTGGTTTGACTATTATTATACTTAGGCAATGACACACACACATAAAAAACCCTAAACTATGTTTTTAAAAATATACAGATGCTATTCTGTTCTAGGCAAAGTTTGTTGGTGTTTCTAAAGTTTTTGTCCTATTTAAACTCTTGCTTGGATCAGATGGTCATAACGTTTGTTTATTTGGCAATCTAGAGAACACCTTTTGTGTGATAGTACATTGTGCTAGACACTAGGGATATATAGAGGAAGAATACAAAATACTTGCACTCACAAAAATAAAAATCCATAGATATAATCCATCTGATACAAAGTAGTAGAAAGAACAAGTGAACTTTGTATCAAGGACTCTGATTTTGTTTGGATGCAGACACTAGCCAGCAGTGTAACATTGAGAGAGTTAATTAACATTTCTTGTTCACAGACTCTGCCCTGAAAAAATGGTAAATATTACTAGAGATTATATATCTGGAAGACCTCTTCTAATTTTAAAGTTTTAAAATTTTAACATTGAATAAAGGCATACCAAATTGTCTCTACTTAGGTAACAACTTAACAAAAGTTAATATTTTGATAAGATTGCATCTTGCCAATAAATGAATCTTCTAGATTAACAATACGTAAGGGGTTTCCATTTTTCCAAGTCAAATATATTTTTAATTGAGATTTAAAATATAAACAAGGAATAAACAAAAGTTAAATTTATATTTTATACTTTAACCTGTGCTTTAAAAAAGACCTACATCAGTAGGAAAGGTGGAATTTCAAAGACATAAGAAGAATCATTGGGACCACGTGTTTCTGTAAATCTAACAAGAGAACAAATATAAAGAAATTCTTGTATAATAATTATAACTTAAATAATTTAGGCATATTCACAATTTATTCCAAATTACCGGGGCAGGAGTACTGGATTTAAAATTAGTTCTAAGTGAAATAAGTCAAGCAGAGAAAGACAATTATCATATGATTTCTCTCATCTATGGAACATAAGAACTAGGAAGATCTGTAGGGGAAGAAAGGGATAAAGAAAGGGGGGTAATCAGAAGGGGGAATGAAGCATGAGAGACTATGGACTCTGAGAAACAAACTGAGGGCTTCAGAGGGGAGGAGGGTGGGGAAATGGGATAGGCTGGTGATGGGTAATAAGGAGGGCACGTATTGCATGGTGCACTGGGTGTTATACGCAACTAATGAATCATCGAACTTTACATCAGAAACCAGGGATGTACTGTACGGTGACTAACATAATATAATAAAAAAAATTAAAAAAAAATAAAATAAAATTAGTTCTAAGTTAGTTACTTACTAGACAAATGAATTTGAATTTGGGCAAGCCCTAATTTCCTTACCTATATGGGTTTTAGTATATGATGTTTTGGGTTCTTAAAATTAATGACACGTGGTATGGTACAGATGGTCCATTCAAAGACCTCTCATTTTGACGTCTCTGAATTTCCCTTGCCCTTGTCCAGGAGGTGCAGCCACTTTGTAATTGCCATTATTTGTACATGCATAAAGGAGGGTACTATTTTCTTGTCACAAATGGACAAATTCAAACCCTTAACTTTCAGTCAACACATAATTTAAGAACCATTGAAGAAGGAACATGAATCTTGACTGCTATTTAAATACCTTCTGATGAAAATTTCTGGTCTAATAAATAAATTATCATCTCCAAATTTTGCAGAATGAGAGTTAACAGCTTGGAAAAAAAATTCCAGTTGACAATAATGAAAAAAAAAAAAAACTTTTGTAGAAATTTTGCATCTCAATCGAACAGAGAATATCTTCTGAAGAAATATAAATAGGATGACTCTAAATAGAAAAGTGATTTAGAAGAATTAGATTCCAAAGAAAATATTTTAGGGATACCTTATATAGTGTATTTGCCAATATTTATATCAATAGTGTATATTTATATCTATGTCTGAGTTTATGCAAATTCAACTAAAAGAGCTTCCTTGACAAATATAAAATATTATAAGTATAATTACTTCCTAATGAAAGTGTATGTCATGTTTTAATTGACGACTATTTTTTTTTTCTTTTATAGTGGATATATAATAATGATATATTTTAAAATTGATGGCATCTTTGATTTTGTAAAATACAATAAAATTACATTATAAATTAAGGTGATATATGTAAAGAGCCTTGGTATTATTATTATTACTAACAGTATTTTGCTTCAGCATCACTAGAAACAAAAATAGTAAGCTAATATTAAGAAGAAACAGGATATTGGAGTCAACAGGGTGTGTTGGGAGTAGCTGAGTGCTTTTATATTTAAAAAAATATATGACAGGAAAATAACTTATGGAACCAAATGTAAAAAAAAAAAAATGCCTGCATTACTAAGAGGAGAATAAATAGATGTGACATTGATGGGAATTGCTAAATTTAATTTCTCATAAATCTAAAAGCTATCTTGTGTTTCTTTCCTTGTATTTATTTTTTTAATATACAGAATAATATTAGAATGCCACAGGGGGATTGGAGGGATATATAAGAAAAATTATATTAACATCAACACTAATATATTGACTTATTCACTTACAAAGGACACATTAGGATTTATTATGTATTATGTTTTAGGTGCTGGAGATTTAGCAACAAACGAAACAGATGAAAATGTCTGTCCTTATGAAGCCTGTATTCTAAAAGGGTCAATAAACAAATAAATAAACGTAGAATATATGTAAGAAGATGGGAAATGCTCTGATGAAAAATAAAGAAGGGGCAAGGAGCTCCTTTTAAATTATCATTTAATAGAGGGTGGTCAGGGATGTTCTCTAATAAGGGAATGACTGAGCAGAGACCTGAAGTAAGAGGTAGAAGATATTTGAGTCTCAGATGCAGAAGTGCCCCAATCAGAAGGAAAATCATGTGCAAAGATTCTTCGATATAAGGAGATCCTTTGATAAAGGAGTTTTGATAAGTCAGCTCACAGGCTGCATGCTCACTCACCCTCAAATTTATTTAGATGTGGAGTCAGATGATTCAAATCACTCACCAGTAAATGTAAATAAAGTACATTTAGTGCTCACATCAAGTTGAAGATTTTCGGGAAGGGAAGAGCTCACAGAGGAGTCTGAAGAGCAAAGGGGGTGAGGGGTAGCTTCAGATTTTTACTGTGAGTCGGGGATGAAATTGGAATAGGGTTTCTCCTGTGGACTAGAGGTTGTGCTATTCGAAATCCCCACCAGCCTGCATAGGCAGAGAGAACTTGTGGGTGGGTGGTCCTTCTAAGTCACAAAGGTGGTGAGGTGACGAGGTGTTAGGAGTGAAGAGGGAGACAGGGAGCCTAGTAAGGGTCAAACATCAACAACAGAGTAATGTTCTTTATTACAGTAAATCAATCTAATTTCAAAGCAGAAACATACTTTATCAACATAATCTAAAAAAGTATTAAAACATAGAAGATTTATAAGTACTTCAGAGTAATGAATGAAAAAATATTTGTTACATAAAAATATTGTAAATAAAATGGTAGGAATACTAGTAGTTTAGGTTAATGAACAAAACTGCTTAGCATTTGCATGTTTCAAACTGTTTTGCATTTTTAACAATTCAAGACTAACCAATTTACTTAAAAATTTTTTTTTCCTGACACCCAATATCCAAATGGTAACTTCTAGCGCCTCTCAAATGAGAAATAATGTAAAAGTAAATTAATACATGCATTTATAGATATGTAAAATTTTCAGAAAATTTTACAGATAGTTGGTAAAGAAGTCACCAAACTAGGGCCTGAGGGCTAAATCCAATATGCCTCCTGTTTTTGTGAATAAACTTATAATAAAACACAGGTAAGCCCATTTGTTGAGGTGTTGCCTGTGGCTACTTTTGTGCTACAATCATGTAGTTAAACAGTTATGACAGAGACCTTATGATGTTCAAAGCTTAAAATATTTACTATCTGGCACGTTATAGAAAAAGTTTGCTTACTCCTAATCTTGTTTTGTTAATTTGATATTTGCCATTAATTCATAATGGTATATAAGTATAATCACCATGGCATACAGAATATTAAAGAATTCGTAACTTTGTAAAAGTTGTGTAACCAAATGTAGGAATTTCACATTAGAATGGTCAGGGAATTCTGCTAGTAAAATACATCTTACAGTTTAAAGGAAGAAAAAAACAGTATCACATACAAGCAGAATCCATTTTTAAATCAATACTTTAACTACTTCATAGTACTTAGCAACCTTTCCCATGTCCAGATCTAGAAAAATTGAGTGGATAACCATTAATACTATCAAAAGAGTTTCTTTCTCCTAAGAGCGAATGTTCATTAAAACCAATACTTTTGATAGTCATAGATGTTTAGACAGCTTTTCTTTCTTCAATTTCATATTCGTCTCAGTAACCCTGCTCTGCTGCTAACTGCTCTTTAGAATGACGAACCTTGGGAAATAAGAGCCAAGAAAATAGTAAGCAGTAAGATTATCATTTATTATTAAACTGTGAAAACCTATATATGAGGTAACATAGCATCTTCCATATCAGAATTTTCTTTTCAACCTTACCAAATCACTGCCAATCTTTCTGTAAATTTTCTTCATCTCTCTCTCTTCTGTCGTCTGTCTCTTTTATCTCTATTTCTTTCAGTCCAGCCTTTTCTCCCTCCTTCCTCTTTCTCCATTTCATTCTGCTGCCTCTCATCTTTTTTTTCCTTCTCTATCTTTCCACCATTTCTTTCTCTTTTCCAACACTGTATCTCTTTCTTCACCTTCTTTGCTAATCCTGGAAGTAATGGAACCAGTACCAAGGGGCCCCAGCATTCTAAAAAAAAAAGATAACTAAGAAGTAATCATGCTTCAAACTGTAGTCCTCGTGATGATGACACCGAATATAAATTAAACTGATTGATTCCAGCCATTTCTAGGATATTAAGATTCCCTTCCATCCCCCAAAAAGTAGAAAAAAACACACAAAACATTTTAGTAAGAAAGTGGAAAATGATTATCCCTGAAACCTATCCCTAGCCTAGTCACCTCTCTACTCCCATCTACCTCCAAATCACACATAGGAAACCATAACCTCCACCATTAAGTTCATTTTTACCCTCACTTCTTTCTTGATTCTAGAAACTGCACAGCCAATGCCTTTCATCACATTAATTGTATCATTTAATATTGATATTAGTATTTATATCTTAAGTTTTGTGTTTTTTAATTTGCAAGTGTATATCCATAGTTTAATTATTTTATATTTATATACTATATAAGCTCCTCTAAGGCAACTGTTGTGCCTCTTTTGCTCATGCCTTTGTCCCTAGCTCCAAGTTCAATGACCTAAATGATTTGTTTGTTTAATTTTAAAAATGCATTACAAGAGTTCCTAATGATATGAAAAGAGTATTAAAACATGCCACATGACGGAATATATGATCCCTTATGATAACATAAGGAATGTGAAAACACAACTGGTGAAATCTGAAAAGAATGACTTCAGAGACACATACATCAGGGGGTGAGCATATGAGATGTTCATCAGAGTCGCCGAATGAAGAATGGATTGGAAAAGATGTCCCTTTCTATATCTCCTTGTACATGGATTGGCCCATAGACTAGGATATTTCCTTCATCACTTTCTGGAAAACAGTCAAATATTATCAATTATCTCCCTATCCTTTACTGCAAATTGAGTATTAATCATAAATTGAGTGTTAATCATAAATCTTGTTTGTTTTTGCTTTTTAAAGAAATACGAGCTTTCAGTCTTTTAGTCTATTATTCAAATAAACTTAAGCGAAGGCCACAGCAATCATCTGGGTAGTTCCATTTAGGTAGTTTTTCAAGCTGGATCATTCAGGTCAAATACAAATGTTTTTCAATCATGCAGGTTTTTTTTTCCTTTCTCGATTTAATTTCCTCATCATTCCACTTCACATTGCCTATGTAAATTAAGCTGTCGTGCTGTAAACCACAGTTCCCCCTTGTCTATCTCCTCAGTAACAGCTTCAAAGTACTAAAAAGCTAAAATAGCTACAAAAGAACAATTAATTTGTGCAAAATCACAGAGGCGCTGTAGGTATTAAAAACACTACAATAAGGCTTTTATCAGCCAGCTAAACTGCACAGCATTAAGCTCAAAACTAATAGGGCTGAACATGCAGCACAATGATGAAGATGATAAAGGAGTCTCAAGGACATGCAGAGAATTGGGGTAACGTGATTTAGAAATGATGCAGTTATTTCAAATAAACATCGACATAAGTATATATGAAAAATGCTGATCTGTTGGGAAAGGCAGGTTTAGACCAGTAAGTACATTTTCATCTATTTTTGGAGAAACTTACATTTTTATGGAAATTACTGTTGAAGATTCTGATAATGTAACCTGAGGTTGCTCAATGTATACTTGTTGATTGGCGACAGGCTGACAATTTGATATTTAAAAACTCAAATCTCTGAACTGTAAAAAAATAATGGCGTCTTATATCTAAAACTGACTGAATGTTAACATTAAAACATAATCAGGAGTGTCACAGCCTCCTGTGGTAAATAGAAAAGGAAACAATTATTTTAATCATCAATTGTTTAATGGCTGCCCTTAGTACAAAACTGTGTTAGGTGCTATGAGCTGGAAAAGAAGTTAAGCTATTGCTGTAATTTCCAAGTAAACACATTAAATGCTTCCAGAATTAGATAGAGAAGAATGAATTTCTAATTGTGAAGTAAATACAGTGGATGCAATAGGACCTAGAGGGAGGGATAGTTTTGTATTATAGAAACTATGGGAATATACACCTTTATTTATTTTGCAACCAGATATATCCAGATTTAAATCCCAGGCCCTCCATTAATATACTGTGAGATTTTATGCCAATTATTCTTTCTGTTGGGAGTTTAAGTTTCTAACCTGGAAAATGGGGAGAATTAAACAGACGTCACAGAGCTGTTATAAAGAGGAAATAAGAAAAAAGCTTTAATTGTGTAGCACATAGTAGGCAGTCAATGAATATATGTTTAGTTTATCTCTTTTTAAATTTTTAAAAAAGATTTTATCTATTTATTTGAGAGAGTGAGAGAGCATGGGGGGGGGGAGGGAGAGACAGACTCCCCTACTGAGGAGAGAGCCAACTATGGGCTCAGATCCCAGGACTCTGGGATCATGACCTGAGCTGAAGGCAGACGCTTAGCCCATTGAGCCACCCAGGCACCCCTATGCTTGGTTTACCTTTAATAGAGATGTCCACATACAGCAAATATGTGCCCACTATGCTTACTATAATTCATAGGGTTAAGGATACTAGAAATAGAAGTTTTCTATTTTTCTCTTTCTTTCCTTCTTTCTTTTTCTTTTTTCTTTCTTTCTTTCTTTCTTTCTTTCTTTCTTTCTTTCTTTCTTTCTTCTTTCCTTCTTTCTTTTAGTAAGGAATCATTTGGTCTAATGTCTTTAATTTATAAATGTGAACATTGAGATTCAACAGCAGACATCTGACATTCCCTCTGAAGAGGAATACCATGTACAGAGTGCCCTATAAAGAACCAATAAATGTTGCAATGCTTTTTGGAATATTAGGTCCTAGACTCCAGCTAAGCATAAGACAATACTACGAGACTGTTTTTTCAGTTGTTTCTTCTTATTCCAATGTCATACTTCAAGAAAATCTGATTTATTTATTACCTAGATTTGCATGCTTTCATTATAATGTGGCCACATGTCAAATATCCATTTGCATATAATATAATTCATAACTTAATAAAAATAAAAGAGTCCCAAGTTTATTTGGACTGATTTATGTAAAACACAGTGGAGAATTATGAAAAGTGATTTGTCTAACATTAGCTCTTCAATATCAGAAAAAAATTGCTTACTGTTTGTGATAACTATATTGTGCTAATTCAATGTATATTATGAGAAATTTCACTGGCACTTGTCATTATCAAATTCTGTGGTGTGCAGTTAGGAAATGTTTCCAAACAAATGGAAAAAATTAACGGTGGTCTCATTTTTACACATTATTCTGGATATATAGTTTAAGCTTTTCTACCTACAATTTTACTTGATAAATTCCCAATCCTGCCAAAATGATGAAAAAAGATCTATAGATACACTTCACTCACATTCACACGTTTTCCTCTTGCTCTCTTTTTCTGTTTGATGAATCATTTGAAGCCTTTTGCAAACATCCTATGACCTCACTCCCAAATACTGCAACTTTTAAATTATATACTACTTTATAAGCAGACCCAGGAAACTTATCATTGATTCAATAATATTACCTAATAAAGAAACCATAGTCAAAGTACCCTTCGGAGCTGATTTTAAATTCACATAGAAAATTTTGCTCTATACCTAAGTTTTTCCAAACCTATGAATGTCACAGATACACTGCATTTGTACTCTTGAAATGTACAGTATTCACACTATGTGATGTTTGTTTCAAATTTCAGTTATTATAGCTTCTTATGATATTTTCTAAAATGACGGTTTATAAAGAGAAGTGAATCTTGAACTGATCTCCCCATTTTATAACTCAAGGAAGTATGAGGATGTATGAGGCAAGTGTGAGTAAAACAGAGAATAGAATGCTATCCCAGTCATAGACATCTTTATAGAGATCATTAAATAATTTTGAAATCAGAATTTGAAATTCTGTACTTTAAATGTATAGAAAAAGTTTCTTGTTTTCTCATATGGATATTTTAATAGTTAAACCAGCAGTGATATTTGCTTTTTTATCCTGTAAAGATGAAATATGAGCATAAGAGAGAAGCCCCACAAGTTCAAGTAATATTAAAATTATCTTTACGGGGTTATAAATATACAAAATAGATTCCCCTATTAAGATAACTTGAATCTTGGTGTAGAGCAGGAAGCTAGCCATCAGTAGACTATTTAGAGCACTAATACTTTAGATATATATATCCTATATATTTCATCAACCAAGTATGTTACAGACATTCACTATAATGCAGTACAATATTAAACATCCTATTACAAACGAGAATTTTTTTAGATTATCAGAACATTTGACAATATATTTACTTGATTTTTTAAATGCGTATCTTCAGTCAATAAATATCGAGTATCTTCCTTGTCCGACACATGAAACTAATTGATGGAGGGTATACAAATATGAGTTAGACATCTTAACTATTCTCAAGATGAAAAAATGTCATAAAAGAAAAAAAAACAGAAATCAAAATGCATCAAGTAACTGAGACAGAATCTGTTATTTCTGGGAACAAATTTCTTCAGTTTGCTAGTGTCATAGTTTTATTATAGAAAAGAGAAGCAGAGTGTTTGTTCAATATGAAAACACCATTTCCAGAGAAGGTCCAAAATGTTAATTTCCCTAACACTCTTCAAATTTCAGATCTTAATGTATAATTTCTAACTATGTAATGAATTGCAAATGCAATAAATTTAATATTCTTATTGCCAACAGACATTTAAAGCATGGCTATTATATATTAATTTAATATTTACTAAACTCTACTATGTTTTAAGGTATTTTCTATACATTGGGGGTAAAATGAGAGATCTAACTGCTTCAATTAGAAAGCCATACTTGTCAAGCTTGACGTGAGGAGGATGATAAAGAAGGGCGATCCTGAGTCTCTACCATAGTGTGTTTGAAAAGGTGGTACACGGAGATCGTTCTTTTGTAAGTGGATAGGAATTACTTATCAAAGCATAAAGGTTGAAATCACACTATATTTTATTTTCTCTGCAAACCCATTAGTTCAGTGAAAAACAAAGAGGAGACTTCATGAATTCTGATTCTGGAGGAAAGGTAAACAATTAAAATTCAGTTTGTCCAATGAATTTTCAAAATTATTGATACACTTATAATTAAAGCTATGTATTAGTTATATTCTATTCTTCCGTGGCTCTCCTACAGTAGCTGGATGATATTAACTTAATGTGGGCTGATTTAAAATGGCAAAACGAGTCTTCTATATTCATTTCCAGGTGTTAGTTTGGAACATAAAAAGTAGAGGAAAATTGTGTGCTTCTATTAATTGTCAGAACAAAATATTAAAAGTGGTGTTCAGGGAAATAAACACAATGGAGAAGCTATAGGAAATTATGAAGGAAACATAGGGGAAAATAAACTTTAAGCTTCTCATGTTCTCAAAAAAAAAAAAAGATATTTTTATCACCTCCATTTTTCCAGTTATAGCCTGTCATTCCTCCTGGTCTGTTATCACATGCTCCGTTTAGTGACAGTAATTCCTGCACTATTTGGAGCCAGCGGTACTGAGCACAGAGGGAAGCGAAGGAGAGCAGTGGGAGTAATAATAGCATTTTCCTGCTGAACTAAGGGCGGGGCAACTAATGGAGAGTATGGCACACCTTTATATCAAAAGTAAAATAGGCTTGGCAGGAGAGGAAACAAGAGAGGTTGGATATATTTCTTGGACTGCACAAACAGTGTTCCCTCTTCTGATTACTGGACAATCCCAGGGGAAAATCTTAGGGTTTATGAGTGTCTTTCTCGTGAAGCAAATTTATTATTCTATTTTATTTTATTTTAATTAATTAATTAATTAATTTAGCTACACATTATTCATTTTCCTGATGGCAAGGAAACCAGAGGTACTTTTCTTACAGAGACACTTGGAGTTGAGAACATTACAGATAACTTAGTGGACACATTAACAGAAAGGAAAATACTGGTGATATTCACACTGTTCTGGGTCTTAGCATGACAGTGTTAATCTCTTAAAGCTTGATTGCAACTACAATTTTTAATTAAAAATTCAAAGATCTCATACCCGTGTATTCCTTGGGTGAGTCACTTATCCAGATGCGAGGCTAAACAAATATATATGAATAAGGTGGCAACTAGGTTTTAGAGAGAAAGTGACAAAAAGGGCATAAAACTCAAAGAGAAAAAAGAATTTTGTGTGAAAATAGAACAAAACATTCTTAAATAAGAAAAGAATTAGGGGCGCCTGGGTAGCTCAGTTGGTTAAGCATCTGCCTTCAGCTCAGGTCATGATCTCAGGGTCCTGGGATGGAGCCCTGCATCGGGCTCCCTGCTGAGCAGTGTCTGCTTCTGCCCCCCCCCTTGTGCTCTACCTCTCTCTCTCTCTCAAATAAATAAATTAAATCTTAATAAAAAGAATTTCATACCTGGAAGTGTTATTGTCATCATTATCCTTATATTTTAGTTTCTTTTTACTTCTACACATACAAAGAAAACCAAAGCAATAAAAGAAACACAACTTTTAGTCATTCAAATATGAGATTCAAATCTCAGCTTCTCCATTTAATAGCAACACTGAGAAAATTCCATGGATTTTCAGATTAGTTTCCTCTTCTCTAAACCTGGGAAAATGATGGAATAATACTTGGAAGAACCAAGCATGGTGTTTGGCATACTAGGGTTCCATATATTCTGGTTTTCTTTCTTTGAAATTGTAGAAAATGATTCCCTGTATAAATAATCATTGAAAACCTAATACAAAGCTAGATAATAAAGTAGATTCAAATAAATGTGTGGAGAAAAACTGTACACACCATGTTAACACAATACAAGCAATACAAGATTAACACTAAATTTACGGTTCTTATAGTAGTAGGAGAGAAGTATAATGCAGGAGTTATTAAAATAGCACAAGGCAATATATAATTAAATAGTGATATTGTAGTAAATCTAGTAGCAAATAGTTGTATAATTACTTGTATAAGGAGTTCAAAGGAAGTGGAGAATAATGGCAACTGTACTGGTCAGGAAATATTTCATGGAGATGGCAGGTGTTAAACTTGAAGAAAAGAGGAGTGGGACAAAGATAATTGAGAAGCTGGTTTTAGGAGTGAGAGGTCGAAGTATGTCTCCCCAAAACAAAAACAAATACACAAGATGCATTGGCTATGTAGTACCCAGTCAGGAATGGTTTCATTGGTTCTCTATTCACAAATGGTATGACCAATAATAATAATTAGACCAAATAATCAAAATGTATATATGTAAAGACATTACATCCCTATTTTCATAACATTATGATTTTTAAAAAGTTTTATAAACTCTCATTTATAATTACTTGTTCCACAGGTTTTCCTAAATGTTTGGTTTCTTGCCTGAACTCTATATAATCCTTCAATCTGGGGGTTCCACATTGAACGTAATAGCATTATCAAGGTGTAGCTTTAGAAGGACTCACTCATAGACAGGAACTTCAGAATTCCTATTTTTTTTTTGTATTTTGTAAATTTCCCGTTATATTTTGTATATTTTAAAAATGTGTAAATTAGACAAGTGTCATAAACCCTCATCACTCAGATTTCACAATTACTAGTATTTTGAAAAATTTCCTTCAGTTACTACAATTGTTTATTTACTTTTTGCTGTTTTAGTCCTAAAGCAAATCCTAGATATGGTTTAATTTTGCCCATACATATTATAGCATTCACCTCCAACAAAAACAAACTTTTTAAAAACAGTCTCACTAGTTATTGCATTTTGTACAATTAACAATATTTATTCAATGCTATCTAAGGTTTTGATTCTGTTAAAATTTCTGTATTTAGTTTGCAAAAATTTATTTTTTGCACTTGATATTTGAATTAAAACCTGAACAAGTTTACATTTGCTTAATATGTCCTTTATTCAGCTTTTTTCCGGCATGTTGAGCTATAACTAACAAAATTGTAAGATATTTAAAAAGTACCAGGTGGTGATTTAATGTACATGTACACTGTGACAGGTTTCCCACCTTGAGTTAATTAACACATCATCATCTCACACATTTACTTGTTTTTTCTTTTTTTTTAGTGAGAACATTTAAATTCTACTCTCTTAGCAAATTTTATGTGTTATTAACTATAGTGACTGTGTTACACATTAGATCCTCAGAATTTATTCATCTTATAACTGAAAGTGTGTCCCCTTTTACCAACTACCTCCTATTTCCCCCCTCCGAGTACCTGGCAACCACTTTTCTACTCTGTTTCTGGGAGTTCAACTTTTTTTTTTTTTTTAAGATTCCACATATAAGAGTCAGCATGCAGTGTTTGACTTTCTCTCCCTGACTTATTTCACTTAACATAATGTCTTCCACTTTAATCTATATTGTTGTAAGTGACAAGATTTCCTCATTTTAAAGGCTGAGCAATATTCCATTATATATACATAGAGAATATATGTATATCACATTTATATATTTTTATTAAATATAATATATAATTAATATTAATATATATTAAATGTGTATATACATTCCATTTTTACATAGAAAATATGTGTATAACACATTTTTATATATTTACATTTCATATATATTATATTATAATAAATTATAATGTTACTATAATGTGTATGAAATTTGGATATATAGGTAGATAATGACTTTTTTGATCCTTTTATTTATTAATGGCCATTTAGTTTGTTTTCATAACTTGGCTATTATGAAAAATGCTGTAATGAATATGGGAGTTCTTTGATATAATGGTTTTGTTTCCTTTTAATATGGGATGAACCTCCATATCATCATTTTTTTTTTATAGTGACTGCACCAGTGTACATTCCTACCTACAGTACACAAAATTTCCTTTTCTCCACATCATCCCAGCCTCTATCTCTTGTCTTTTCAATAGTAGCCATTCTAACAGGTTTGAGGTGATCTTGTGATGATTTTCTTTTTTTTTTTTTTTAAGATTTTATTTTTTTGACAGAGACAGCCAGCGAGAGAGGGAACACAAGCAGGGGGAGTGGGAGAGGAAGAAACTGGCTCCCAGCGGAGAAGCCTGGTGTGGGGCTCGATCCCAAAACGCTGGGATCACGCCCTGAGCTGGAGGCAGACGCTTAATGACTGCGCCACCCAGGCGCCCCTTGTGATGATTTTCTTGACAATTGAGTGATTTTGAGCATCTTTTCAAGTACCTCTTGGCTATTTATAGCTCTTCTTTGGACCTAGCCAACATCATTTGAAATATTTCTTATCTCCTTTATCCTAAAACAGATTTCCCTCCCCTAAGCTTTTATGCTATTTATTGGTTGAAGAAGTTGGACAATTTGTCCTGTAGCATCTGGCTAATTTCAACTTTATGATATTTTCTAACATGTACCTCTATCTTTTTTATTTCTAAAAAACTGGATGTTTAATATAGAGGCCTTATTAATATTACAATTCTTTTTTGCATAAAAATACTTCCTGTTAACAGTTCTGGGTATGTTATGTTACAGCAAAGCAGGTGGTCCATAGTGTCCAATTTTCTGACATTTACTTTGTTAAGTTTGATCAGCGAGTTCTGTTGTGGTCATACTCACTCATTCATTGTTCTCTATCAAACACATCCAACTTGCTTTGCTAACTACTGGTGTGTTTTGTCTAGGTTAATTATTTCATTAGGGGTTGCAAATGATGATTTTCTAGTTCTAGCAATGCCTATGCAATTACTTTTAGTCCTTCATTTAAGAACTTTACCTCATCAGCTATAGTTACCCTGAAATTGAGTTGTACAGGAAATGCCGTATCAATGCTTGGTTATATTTATGCATTTATTTTTTTAGAATAACTAATTGCATGTGTTTCAATGATTTACAGCCAATATTCTGTTTGATGCTTCAAATTGGAGCCTATGTTCTTTTAGGGACATTGATATTTTCCATGCTTTCTGGCAAAACAAAATGTCCAGGCACATCCTGTGTATTTCCTGCCCCAGATCTAGATTTACCCATTTTTCCAAAGAGCTCTTGTTCTTTTAATCACATTTAGAGATAACAATCTGAAGACTCCATGTGTTCGTTGTTACTGGTTTGTCATAAATATTTAAAAAGACAAAGCAAGGAAATAATTACTATTTAGAAAAAAAATCATGTGTTTATACATTTTTTGTAATTCCAATTTAAGCTTCATTAATTTCTTCTTTTTTTATTTATATTTATTTTGCTTACACCCAAAATCTTTTCTCCTAATGACTTCTACATCATTCCTTATTTCTTTAACCTGTTCTTATAGCTAATATTTTAAAATACCATTGTTCTTACATAGAAGACTGTGATGCAGCGAAGATTTTTTTGATCATTGTTCTAGTGTAAATCTCAATAAGAATATAGTCATTTGAAAAAATTTTTATCTGTGTTGTTATAGCACCAGTTTGATTTAAAAGTTCTATTTGTTGGTTTCAATTTACTTTTGACTTTTAGTTACTATGGTAAAGGATTGTTTTAGAAATCACCAACCTGGTGAGGACAGTTTTTTTTCCATATGGGATTAGAAATTTATCCCAGTTATGAATGTCTCTTTGTGGTTTTCAATTCTTTCTCCAGCATCACTTTGTACAGACTTAACAGAAATGCCTAATTCATAGCCATCGTGTTCCATACAACATTACCTCTCATCAAAGAACACTTAAAAGAAAGAGGGCAGCAACGAAATTGAGTTCATAGAATTCACGGCTCCTGGTACATACTCCCACATCCAGAAATACCTGTGTTTACAGAGTAGTGGAATGGTCTGCTGACAGCTCAGTGATGGTACCAGTCAGGAGACAGCCCCTTGTGGGGTATGGCCTTCAACCACTGCCTAGCATTTGATGTTATTTGCTACTGCTTGAATGCAGGGCTCTTCTTCATCTTCTCTTCACCATCCTCTCCACGACTGTGGATCTTGTAGATCACCTTGTAATAAAATAGTTTGGAAAATCCACTTATATTCAGAGATACTTGAGCATACTATGGCACTAGTTTTACTGAAATTTTTTTTTTCTCTATTGCCATCTTAATTGGTCTGTCTGTTTCTGTGGGGAAATTTGCAGAAATTTAGAAACACAAATGAATGACCTTTTTCCCCCCACTGCTCACTTACTTTTTAAACTACAGTAGTACATTACTCATTCAAATCTAGCTTTCAATACAATATGTCATCAGATCTTTTCTTCACATTTCTTTAGGAAAATACTCCTAAAGAATTTTCAGTTTGGAGTCAGCAAGACAGCTTTTGATTTCTGGCTAGGTAACTTACTTGATGTGAGAATTTGAATAACATAATTTTCAGAAACTTCAGCTATCTTTTCTGATAAAGGTGATAATCATACTTACCTCAGAGAGTAAGAGGTAGATTAATTAATGTCTTAACCGCAATGCTGAGACATGGATATTTTCTCTTTTTCCCATTTAATTTTCTGTTCTCTCACATTTTAATTGTTAATTACATCAATTAAGAAACAGTTTCTGTTTTTCTTTGTAAACACTGCACCTTGGGAATAAATTCCTTAAGAGAAAAATTGTCTAGTATCCAAAGATATTGAAGGAAGCACATTCAGTATATTTTTTTTCAATAAGTGTTTACCAAATGTGTGTTGTCTGATAGCAATTCCATCAAGAAACTTCTGACAGCAAGCCATCCAAAAATCTAACCACATTGGCTAAAAGATTGGTTTCATTAAAAATATTGATCACCCATGTCTTCCAAAGTGCTTATGCTGATTTGTCATATCAGACAAATACAGTTTAAAAATAGTCACTAGCAAAATAGTAGAGTGTATTTATGTATGTAATATATATTTGTAGCAGATATGAGTAGTTCTTGACTTTAAAAATTCCTAGAGATTGAGGACCATGTTGTGTGTATTTTCTGTATCTCTCCTAACATATTGTGTGAGATCAATAAATATTAAACCAACACATTGTACTTCCACAAAACTAGACTTGAATTCATAAAGTGACAATAGAAGCACCAGGCAAAATATCTCATTTGGAACTAACCATATAAAGAGGCAATAGGGAACAGATAAAAGGGCACAGCTGTCTCATTCCGCAAGTTTAGTTGGAAAATAGCCCAGAGAATATGGGAATATGTGACTGTATATCTTTCCTATAGACTCATCCCTTCTGGGCTCCAGAGGTTCTGCAACAGTACCTTTCCTCTCACTGCAGATCCGTGATGCTCACACACCGACGGCAGTTAGCTCTTCTACTTACAGAACTAAAATTTTAGTGTGACACTTGTTCCCTCAGTGACTGATGAAGAGTCAGAAAAACGTATACAACATTCAGTTCAGTTCCACACAACCTGGGTTGATTATTTTCAAGATGATAGCAGAGAAGTTAAAGTAAATGAAATACGTAGTCTGCATTTTCTTTCGACAGTATTTTACAGATTCACCTGGTAAAGCTATATCTTTTGTCTCGAATTGCATTCAGGTGTACCTTATATGGTCTCATTCATCATATATCAGCAGGCAAACTGGGCATTTAAAAATTATTATTGTATATGCATTGTGTTTTTATAATGTTACATTTTTATTTTTAGCACTGTAGAAAATATAAAAATATTACAAAAATAGTATTTAGTTTTTTCAATCGCTGTGTGAAGCAGGAAGAACTGGTATTGTTTTTCTCAATATAAAGATGAAAATCTGACCCTAAGAAAAACCGCAATTTGTATAAGCTCATTAACAGGAGGCCAGACCAGAACTTGGGCCTCTGGGCTCTACTATTGCATGCTTTTCAAAACAATATATTGGTTTAATTCATTAGTACTGAGTTATGTATTGAGAGCCTACTATGTGTTCAAGAAGGGCTAGCCTGTAAAAATGATAGAAAAGGTCCCTTCCTTCCTGAGCTCTGTAACCTAATCAAACAATTATACAAATAAATGAAGTAATCACACGATGTGTTAAGTGCAATAAAAGCAATACAGAGCGTGAGTTATAGGATACCAGAGATGGACTGTGGCTATAGGGTTGCCAGATTGAGAAAAAACAAAAACAAAAAGCAAAAAAGATACCAGTTAAATCTAAATTTCAAATAATCGACACTTTTTATATTTAAGTTCTTTGTAATATTTGTAATACTAAAAAATATTGTTCAACTGAAGTTAAGATTCAACTGAGCATCCAGTGTTTTACCTTGGCAAGCTTATTTCAGAAGTGACATTTGACCTAAGACCTGAATAAAACTAAAGAGCTAACTATACAAAGATTCAAACAAAGAACATTCCAATAGAGAATCAGCTAATTTCTGAATCCAGAAAGTTCTTGAAAAATCCTAAGAAGCCAGTGTGTCTTGATTTTGGTGAGTGAGGATGATAATAGTTCAAGATGAGTTTGGAGAGGTAAGCAGAAGCCAAATAATATAGAGTCCTCTAGGTAAGGGATGTGGACTATATTCTTAGTATAAAACATATCTCTTAAGAGGTTGCAAATTAGAAAGTCAATGACTGACTTATGATTTAAGAAACAAACAAACAAACTTTTGACTTCTGTATAGAAAAGAGGTGGAAGATAGGGGCAAAAATTAAAGCAGGGAACATGATGAGGAGATTATTTTCAAAGTTCAGGGGAGAAAATCTTGACTAATTCAAGGATGGCTGTGTGCATAGAGAAGTGGATGGATTTGAATTTGACATTTCCAGTAGAACCCAGAAGACTTGCTAATAGATTCAATATGAAAGATGAGAAATGGTATAAATTAAGAACTTCTAGGTTTTGGAAGAAAGTGACTGGTGTATAGTGATGGAATTCCCTAAGATTAAGGAAAATGTAAAAAGAAAAACTCAGGACTAGGTATTGGTAATCAAATGATCTATTTTCAGCATGTTTCAGAAGTCTGTAAGATTTTAAAATGGAGACCTCAAATCAATGATTGATTCTCATCCAAGAAAACAGGATGAGAATCATCAATAAGAGTGATTGAGAGTGATGTTTAGAGAAAGAGCAAGGAAAATATCACAAAGAAAAAGAACTTATATAGAGAAAATCAAAAGTTTCACAACTAAGGCCTAATGAATTTAAAGGAGTAAAAACCAAGGACAGAAAATGAGAAGGCGGTCCTAAAAGGTTAGGTCACAGAAGGTAAGATAGAGACTATGGACTCTGAGAAACAAACTGAGGGCTTCAGAGGGGAGGGGGGTGGGGAAATGGGATAGACTGGTGATGGGTAGTAAGGAGGGCATGTGTTGCATGGTGCACTGGGTGTTATACGCAACTAATGAATCATCGAACTTTACATCAGAAACCAGGGATGTACTGTATGGTGACTAACATAATATAATAAAAAACATTAAAATTAAAAAAAAAAAAGAAGGTAAGATAGAAGAATGTTTTCTGAAGACTGGGATCACCTATTTTTTAATATACTGCTGAGACTTACAGTAGATTCAAGATAGAAATATATCCATCAGACTTGGCTAAATGGAGTTCACATTGAGAAAAAGAGCTCTTCAAAGGTATTAAGTGAAAAACTCAAACCCAATTGTGGGAATTCACAGTGCCTGGATAGACAAAATCTGATTCGTATGTGCCTCCTTGGATGAGACTAATTGAAAAGCAAAGGAGGAGTGCCTACAACACTGGGTCTCCTTTGAAGTTTCTTGGCTGAAAACAGCCAGATTCTTACTGAAGCTCAAGGCTCTCATCTAGGGAGTAAATGTTTAAATTTTGAAGAAAAACAGGCACCTGTGGTAGTCACTTACTTTACAGACTCCTTGCCTCCTCGTCCTTATCATGCTGCTCCATATATTATCCTGACCATTAGGTTACACCCACCCTCCTTGTTCTGTGCTTGCACCTGATAATTTGCTAAGACCCTAATAAAAGTGGAGAGAAAGCTTGGTCAAGGCCTTTCGCCACTAGAGCTTCTGGTCCCCAGGCCTCTTCTTTCTCCTACTAAGGTGTCTGGAGTCATCTTTTCATTAGCCGTCTCAGGGTTTGCTCGCCAAAGCTGACACCCAATCTCCAGCTATTTTGTGACTGAAATCTGGGTTTATTTAAATAATGTTTGTATTGCTATCTGTTGGGGATTCAAGCACCAGAAACTCTCTAATATATTAAGATGAGTGGAGGTACTCGCCCTCTAAAATATCCTTCTCTATATATTTTTCATCATTTACCAAGCATTTATTTTACATCTATTGCATATAATAACTCATCTAATTTTGTGGATGAAAAGAAGTTGGGGATGTATTTATTAACCTCAGAATAGAAAGTAAGTAGAAGAAATTGAAAAGTCTGTAACAAACTGTACAATAACATTTCATAAGCGCTAAAATAGAAATGTTAATAAAGTACAAAATTCTGTTTGAGATATTTGGTGAATGTACATTTGAACCAAAACACTAAATAATATGCCAACCCTTGAATTCCAATTAAAGGAGTACTTTCCAGATGTTTTCTCCTTCTCGATGGTCCCTAGAGGCTGAATCTGGTAAATCACTTGGTAAAAGAAATCAGTATTAGGGCATTTCCTACTCTGCCTTTTGGCATTCACAAGGAAAGATTAGAGCTACATTATTAAAGTAATTAACTTCATTCTAATAGTTACTTATTTTAGTGCAGAGTGCAGAATATTATGAGAGGAGGTTTAAAATACATTAAATCTATCAATTACAATATTGACTGTAATATACTGCAACTATTATTGATCTGAAAGATTCAAGCACATTCTATTTTTTAGTTTAATCTTGCCAAGTTCACTGAAAAACCATCAAAATAAGATGTGTTTTTACCCTTTGAGTGAATCCATGACATTGCGCTTTATACATCAGTCTATATTTCTGCCTTCCCTAGAGACGAGGACAGCTCATCTTTGTGATCCTGATGCATATTTATGCTTCATTGTTTTGTATCCAATTAAAATGCATTATAGATTTCACAGGGAAGTAATTTGTTTTGTGCTTATATCTGTGAAAAAAATATGTGTTTAATCTTTCCATAATGCTTAATTGGAAGAAGTTCCTTGGAGAAAGTAGCCTTAAAAAAAAGGTGTTTGGATGGATGGAACTACCATTACTGAGGTTTTGAAGAGAATGAAATTCTATGTCAAATCATGTCAAGGAAAAAAATGCCCAAATTCAGAAATGCTATATATGTAATTCTCTCAAAAATTGATTTAATGTCTCCAGAACTTTGAAAATATCATCCCTATCCACCAGTCTTCAAAAAGAGTTATCATTTGAGTTTTTCTTACTTTGTGATAAACAGCACAACTAATTACTATATTGGAGAATTAGTGGTATTGCCAACAAAAAGGAAGAGATCAATTATAGTAATATGAATAGTTTTTACATTTTTCCATAAATAATTTGTACAAAATCACAAACACTTTGATATATGATCATTATCACATCCAAATGTCATAGAAACCATACTTGTGGTAATTCATATAAATAAGGAAATGGTAATATAATTCTTCCAAAGCATCTTCTATTGATTAACTGTGTCATTGGAGTAAATTTCAGGTGACAATTCTAATATTTAAATAAGAGAAAAAAGTTGGTTCTGGTTAAAAAATTAACTGCTACTACTTCCACTACTTCTACTACTGCTACTAATTAACCTAGTATTTACTGAACACTTAACAACATTCCTAATCACTTAGTATGCATTATATCATTAACGTTGACAATATTCGTATATGTTAGGTAAATTATGTTCCTCATGTTTTATATTAGACAACTTATCCAGGGAATTTAATGAAACTGCTCAGTGTTGTGAATGAGTGGTGGAATCAGAATTCAACAAATGCTGATGTGTCTTTAGACATTTTTAGTGTTGTACCAAATAGTATACCATGACATCATTTTCTTTCTGTACATTTTTTCCCCTAGAGTTATTTACTTCAATTTTCATTTCTTGGGTAATTTTGTATTGCTATTTATAATTCTTCCAAACTTTCTATCAGAATACAATTTCCCACATGGCGAAGCACATCAGGTGATGTATCAGTTCCAATTAATTTTCTTTCCTGGAGTCGGTCCTCTTGGCGCTTTCTATTCTTCTGCCCCTATTTGTACTTGAGTTCCGTAGGCCAGCAGCACAGCTGGCTCTTCCTCTTACTGATCTTCTTCTTTGGATCAGTTTTCTCCTTCATTTTGCTAGAAAGTGGCTTCCAGAAAAGTATTGATAATGATTTGCATAAATGGTACATTTTTGAGGTATTGTAAGCTTGAAAATATTTCTATTTTACCATCATTTTTAATTGAAGTTTTTACTGAATAAGGAATCCCAGTTGAAAATTATTTTTCTTTAGAATTTTGAAGGCATTGTGCCTTTGACATCTCACTTCTAATGGTTTTGTTGGGGAAGCAAATGCCATGTTAACACAATTGTTTACATGTATTTATCTCTTTCCCCCACTCTTTATTAGCCCCTTCACTTTATCTTCACTTTTCAGAAATTTGAAAATATGTGTAGAAAGACAATGCTCCATGAATGTTTTTACATTGATCATGATTTACTGAATAAGGATTACTAACAACCAAGGTTAAAGGTATGCTTGAATGGCAAACATGCATTGGACATTAGAAAATGTCTATTTCTCTGGGGGGATTTAAAGTCTTCTCTTTTTGAAGCCATTTCTTCAGATTACAAAGAGATGAAGTACAGGTAGATTTCCTCCTTTTTCTAGAGAAGAATTGTTTATATTCCAAAACAAAGGCCTTTCTCACTTTCCTCTTTCTCTCAATCTTCCAAGAGGTGGGAGGGCCAGATGTCTCATCCTCCCCATACAAGCTATACGAATTTGGAGGGCTTTGTTTGTTTGTTTCCTTGTGGAACATCACTATTGCACATGCAGGTTAGAGCAGGCCTTGTCCCTTGAATTATTCCTTGGGGAATTGGGGTGTGGGGAACTGGTATTTTGATGCTACTTTGGCTGCTGCCATGAGTAATAAAAGGTTCAATCTCTCACCTGGAGGTCTGCAGGCAGACCAACATTTAAGTGGAAAAAAATCTCATTTTACAATTTCAGGTGCAACAACATGCTCAACGTGAGTCACTTGTTCATCATTTGTTCTGGATACCCCCAATCTAGAAGTCTATTTCATTTAGTCTGGGATACTTCCTTGTATTGGCTTTTGATGATTCTCTTCCCTCTATTTCTCTGTTCTCTCTTTCTGTGATTCCTATTAGTTGTATGTTAGACCAGACTCTACTTTTCTTATTTTTCTTTCCAATTTTGCATGTTTTTCTACTTCTGTTTTTTTTGTTTTTTTTTTTTTGTTTTTTTGTTTTGTGTTGTTTTGGTGTTGCTGTTGGGGTTGCTATAATTACTACAGTATGACTTGTATTTAGTGTTCTTAGTGATACAAAAAAACAAGACTTTTATATTTTGACTTATATTTTAATTTTAAAGAGGTTTCTTTTATGTCCTCTGTCTTCTTAAATAGCTAATTATTGTTTCATGAATAAAAATATCTCACCATTTTGAGTATATTATATTCTCAGAGATTTTCTCTTTTTAGTCAAGAACTTTTTTCCTGTTTGATATTGTTTCTCACTGTCATTCCTCAAATCTCCAAATATTTTTGAATGTCCACTCATATGAGATTCTGAGGCACTAAGTAGCTAATCATAAATTTTACGAAAAAATAAGCATGGGCCAGGGACTTGGCAATTGTTAGGATTTCTGGGCAGGGGATTCCCAAATGTGAGCATGTGTCAGTCTTTTCTCAGGGACTATTTAGTTGCTGACTGATGTGAAGTGATGGAAGGGAGTGGATGTTGATGTGTGACTATCATTCTAAAACTGATCAGCCCCAGGGAAATTGGAGATTTTAATCATTCGATGTAATGATTTTCATCTAACCGCACTCTTTCAAAACTTGCTTTTCCCCTGCTCCTCTGTGACTGAGATCCCTGAGTCTGGATCCCTCTAGCTAAGTTTCTTTATAGAATAAGCCAGGCATTGAGAGTAAATACTCAATTTGCTCCATACTTAGAAGACAGCATGTGGTTGACATGGGGAAGATAACATGATCTGTTCTTTTCATAGATTTTCTAACAAATCCTCTGTTTCAGTCATACCTCCATCTTCTCCTTCCTAGTTATTAGGGGCACCCAAAGCTTGGGGATTTAGGGACTTCAGTAGAGAAACTCAAGCTGCTTCTTATTAGAATTTACTTGTTCTGGTCTGGTGTTCAGGTTTTTTTCTCTGCTAATTTCTTCAAATTATTATTACCCTTCAAAATATTAGTCATCTATTGTTTTATCCTCTTATGCTTTTTTGAAGTAGGATAAGATTTTTTTTCCCTCATCCTGTGTTGCAAGAGGGAATAGATCTAAAATATATGTTCAATTCCCTATATTATTTGGATATGCAAATTCACTTTTTGTTTCAAATAAAACAAGTGCATATTTTGTCTACTCTTACCTGGGGTTCTATATTAAGCTTTCTTTCTTATCTTAGTTTTTATTCTAGCCGTTATCTTTTATATCCTAAACAACAGGGATAGATTTGATTAAAAATATCATTAAACAAAGTCTAATTACCCAATAATCTGAATAATCTATGCATTCATTGAGTCAACAGCTCTTCTTAGAGTGCTTGAACTATGTGAGTTAACGAAAAGGCAAGGATTTCTACTCTCAGTAAGAGTACATTCAGTGAGGAAATCAGGTATTAAACAATAGGCCTTCTTATTAATCACAATACCTATTTTATATAAGCCATCATATGTTTTAACTATAATTTATATAGTATGTAAAATGGTGATACATTCTATTGAAAAATAAAATGTAGAAGAAGAAAGAGGGTTTAGAAATGCTAGGCATGGTAGGAGAAGGGCAAGTTGAAGTATTAATTGATGGTCTGCCTAAGCCTTACTTAAAAGTTAATATCTGAGCAAAGACCTGAGGGAGGTGATGGAAATATATCAAATGGTTATTTGGTAAAGGAGGGAACATGTAAACAAAGACACCAAAACAGTAACGTGTCTTCCAACTGTTATGTTCAAGGAATAGCTAGGAAACTTTTTGGAGCAGGATGCAGCAAATACTGCTGTGAATTTCAATATGTACCCAAGGCATTATGTACATTATAAATGGATTTTGAATTTTATAAACTGAAGACTTCAGTAGTTCATTGTACTAGGGAATTGACTTTTCATTTTTTCTGTTATTCTGATGAATGTAACTGAATATTTATTCCTATAAATATAAAAGCTGTATTTGTGTTAATTTTTCTGGATTTTTGCCCCCAAGAATATAGCATTGTTTTCTCTCAAGCCTGCCTATCATAAATGTACTTTTTCCTTGGTAGTTTTAATTCTGTATTTTGTGCTGTAAATGATGACTATCTTTCACTATGTTTTTAAAAAGTTTATTTATTTTTTAGTAATCTCGAGACCCAATGTGGGACTTGTACTCATGACCCCAAAATTAAGAACTGTATGCTTCTTACTGAGCCAACCAGGTGCCCCAACTCTCACTTTTTTACTTTGTTTCTGAAATACTTGCCACAAATTTAAAATATGTTAAGTGAATAAGATATTTCCATAAATTTTAAGGGAAAGAATTACAATCCAACCCGAAATATCCAAATAATTTTTACCAATAATTTTACCAATAAAATCAGTTGAACCAAGAAAATAACTTTTATGTGAACAATAAATAAGTTGAAAATAAACAAATCTATTGCAAAAATGTTATATAAAGAGTATTTATGGCATTTTGCAACCAAAGAAGAAAGAACTTAATATTGATTTGGTGAAGGAGGGCTGTGAGAGAGCCATTCTTTGGAAGGTGCTAGAGAATCAGACGAGCAATTTTTAGGCAGGCAACCTTTATGCCTTGAAGTTGATGGGTATCTTATACTCAAACTGCTCTTAAAAATAAATGTATAATGCCAAAACATCTTTAAGCGAGGTTAGGGTGGGGTAGGGTGAGAAGAGATTAAATACAAGAGTACTTCAAAATATATGGAATTAGAACCCTTGCAAACTGCAATGAAGCTATTTCCTTACCCCTCATGCTTGGATTAAGCATCCGAGAAAACATTTGGGGTGCATGTAAATATGGCTCACAGTCAGTTTATTCTTTATGCTATTCCCTTACCGGAACTAGCTGAGTCAAATAAAGTATCGAATATATATATTCACCTGAAACAGGTCAAAATCACCACTTCTTCTAATTATTTAGTAAATTTGAGAGTAGAAAAAGAACTCACTTTGTGAAAGTGGTATAAGTTTTTCAGATCCATTTTGGCAAGAATTCATAAGCAAACCACTGTTAAGTGAATAAGATGTTTTAAACACTAAATTGAGTTTGCAGATACTTCAGACTAGATCCTACACTTGTAACTCATCATCTACTAAATGAATGAAGGAATGAATATGTACATACATACATATATACGTAACAATGAGTTTAAATGAAACTCTATCCAAAATAAATCAGCGAATCAAAGGTTCAGGCACTTTTCTCCTAAACTGTTTTAATTTTCACAAATTATTATCATGTATATTGACCTAATTAGTCTTCATTAATTTCCTAGTTAAATGTATCCTCAAATCTAGTTTATTTGTATTTATTGGTTAGAAAACAAATCACCCACATGAAATAGACTTACTTTACAATAGATTACTTTAAATTACCAAGTAAAATGCTATAAAAACCATTTCTAGTTTCTTTGAAGTCTTCTAAAGTTGTACTACTCCAGGTTATCAAATTTGGAGAGGTGATATTGGTAAGATTTTGATAGGCAAAGCATGTGAACATTTTACCTTATATATACACGTGAGTTACCTCCTTTTGACACAAGACAATCTGAAATACAATTTCAACTTGGAGTTTTTATTATTAGTTGTATTTAACTAATCCCAACTGTGTAATATTCACAGGATGCCAAATTAGATGTATTGCATGCATTTAAATATGGAATAATAATTAATCACCTGAATGAATTTGCAGAAGCAAACCTATTTGTCTCTTTTTTTCCTAGGAATATGTATACATCTTGATTTTTATACTCCTAAATGATTGATAAACATCTATACCCCTTGTGAAAAACAATGAAAAAAGAATCATTTCACATTCCTTGTTGCTATTTATGTGGGAAAAATTTTCTCTGAATACATAAGATTTATGACGATTTTAAAAAGTAGAGTGCAGTAAGGTATAATAAAATATTCTATTAAGAGTATCTGAATATGTTATTTAAAATTTAGTTTAAAAAGAACAAGCAAACAAGAAACTGAACAAAGTAAGAGTAGGAAAATTAGATATACAACATGGATTTGTTCCCTCTTCTCCTGTAGCCAAATTAGAGATGTGTAATGATGCTTTGTTAAATGATTCACTGGGAGTTACTTGTTCTCACCACTCATTGAGCTACACAATTGTCCTGCTTTCTTGGGGAGTTGTGTCTCCAAAGGTAGCTGGGTAAGCACAATGAAACAATGTATAGGCTAAAAAACAGTAATTTATTTAATGAGGTCCAGGAAAACAAATCTCTGCAAACAAGCACTCAAGCAATTTGGAATATTGCAAGTGTCTACAATTTTCAAGAAATTAAGTCAAATATTCTTAACCCAAATATTCTTAATTCTTCTAGCTTGCCACATTGCTTAACATTATAATATTATAAAGGAGTGACCCGAACAAACACTCAAAATTCCATACATTCATGTAAGCTTTTTTCCCCTTTGAGTAGCTGTTTTGGGAGTTGTTAGTACACTAAATTTCTCAAGCTATTTTTGAAACTTTTCTTTGGCATTTTTTTTTGTTGTTGTTGTTTGTTTTTTACCAGAACCTGCCAGAATGTTCTTTTGGTTACAACCAGCTCTGTATATTTAAAAGATAAATTTCACTTTCTGAAATAGTTAAAAATTCTTACCAAAATCTACAACCCTCTTCCAATTAAGAACAGTGTCTCTGAAGTTATCAGATTAATTTACTTGTGTGGGTCAGAAGTTCTGTCTACTATTAATTGTCAGTGATTTTACAGTGACATTACAATTCTATTAAAGGTGATCCCAGACATTAAAGGTAAATTATTATATAGTGGTGTAGATTATTGAATTTGTAAGAAAGTTCCATGCAAATTATTTTTTAAAATAATCTCATTAAATATATACAGGTAAATCACATATAATCATAAATGATAGGAATACTTGAGGATAGCAGAACAATAAACCTGCAAATTATCTCAGAAATTCTATCAGATTCTAACTTTGAACCAGCATGTGCAAATTTTCCTATTAAGAAAGGGAGGAAGAAATAAAGATTTGTAGGTTATCACAGTTTTATTAATAACATTGAAAAATGAAAGTGATCTAAATGTCCAGAAATAGGGGATGGATAATTATGTACTCATTTAAATGCTTATGAAATATATACATGCTACAAGAATTGTTATAATAATTGCAAAAATCAGGACATGAACTGAATTTACAATAGAAGTGCACCAATTATTCATGCTAGAATAAATAGATGCAATAACAGCTATTTCTGTAGTGGCAAAGAGAGGAGATGGTAGGTGGCTTTAATTTTTTTTATTTATACACTTGTCATGATATATTATTAACAATGAACATGTCGTCCTTGCATAGCTGGGGGAGAGAATAGCAGCTGTGATTTACTTAATTTTTAAAAGGAGGTAAACAAGAGGGTCAGGATGTAGGTACTGACTCCATAAGTTCAAACCTTGTTCTAGTAAACGGTTTGTGTGTAGTGGTGTGGATTGTTTGAGAAACAACTCAGTAGACAAATTCTTACTGTCAAAGCTCCTGGGAAAATTGCAGGGGCTTAAGATAGACTTCAACCCTTTTAGCGAATCTCTATCCAACTTCTCTAATTCTTCCCTCTGCCTACCCAAGCCCGCCCCATTGTTTTGGTTGCTTTACAAAGACAACCCAATCTCTGCTACATCTCTCCTAGATAAAGCTGACTTCATTTAGTACTACATTAAATTAATTTGCAGAAAAGTCAATATTTTTATACGGAGTAAATAATTTCTACTTAGTAGCAATGAATGATAGGCTTAAACATCTGGGATGTGTTTGCTTACTTAATGAAAAGCTTATTATTTCTGGCCCAAATAATCTTTTATTGAATCTATTGAATCTTTTATTTCTGTGTGTCCCTGAGTTTGCTATCTAATTGTCTTTGTGCTATTAAAATTCATTTCTAAAAACTAGGGACAGCTGAGTCAAACCATCTAGGCCATATGGGTCTTTTCACATAGATTGCTCCTTAAGACATATACACTGTCTTATTCCAGAGTTTTCCCCTAGATGTTCAAGAAATTCTTCACAGCAACAGCAAAGCAACTAATCTCTTCCTTCCCACCCTCCCATTAAAAGCTATTTACCTATTTATTTTTTAAAGTTATGTCTACTGAGGTATGATTTGCCTATAGTAAAATTCACCAACTGGGACTTTTTCTGGTCAACAGAAAGTAACGGGGACCAAATTTGCTTTTTTTGCCTAAAACCACTTAAAATAGGGGTGAAGGGGGAGGACACAATGGTATTTAGGCACTGTTCATCAGGCAATGCAGGACTCTAATCTATGAGAGAGGGGAAAAAAATAAGTGCTAATGATTAACCCAAAATACTGAATGGATATAGTCCCCAAGTCATAATGTCAGGTAAGGGAAATTGGAGAAGCCTTCAGGATTTATGTGTTGAGGGAATGGAATGGAAAAATCCAGGAAGGAAACACAGATAATGTTTGCAATTCAGAGAACCAGAGAGGAGTGGAGATCACTCCAGAAAGAGTTCTGAAGATCTCAAGAGACCTCTTCAAGTGTTCAGATAGTGTCACCACATGCCGGTAAGAACACAACCCGATCCCAGGAAATAACCACTCAAAAGAAACAGATGGAACAATCACCTGGCTCACACAGGACCAGAAATAGTTCCTGTGCTCACTATTCTCACAGTTCGCAGGGCACTGAGTAGAGATCTTAGAGATACCGCCTAAACAGTGGAGCAAAATGAACCTTAGAATGAAGCTTTTTCACTCCAGTCTAATAAAATATAAAAGGAAGCCTCAAAAATATCAAACCTAATTGTGTTTCAAAATAAAGCTCAAAGGGATTTATAGGAATACAAAAATACTCATTTATTTATGTATTTTTATGTATGTATGCACACATATTATGTATTTATAGGACTACGACAGTACTTGATCCCCAACAAGACAAAAATTACAATGTCTTATAGTCAATAGAAAAATACTGGGTCTGAAAAGAAGCAAGAGTTTACACCCGTAATGAGGACAAAATCAACAACGAAGATAGACCCAGAAGGGCACATAAAATAGAATAAATAGACAAACATTAACACAATCAATGCAATTATATTTCAAATAAGAAGGTGAGAAAAGTTTGAGCTGATTAAATAGAGACACAGAAGACATTATATTTTACATCAAATATATGTATATATCGTAATATGTATAATATAGTACATATGTATAAATCGTTCAATTTAATAAAGATTAAAAATATAATACCTCATGTGTAGTATACAGTATCCTGCTCGGTAACTGAAAAAAAAAAAAAAAACAGGTTAATGAACTTAAAGACACAGAAGTATAAACTGTTTTAAGGAAAATTCTGAAAAAAATAGAACACCAATGTGTTATGTAATAACTTCAAGCACCTGAATATAAGTAAATCAGATTATGAAAATAGAAGAAAGATATAATGGCAGAAAATTATCCAAATTTTGTAAAAAAACTATAATTTGTCAGTGTCAAGTAGCTCAATGAAAAGCGACACATAGATATATCATAATCAAATTGTTTAAACCCAATAATTAATACAAAATCATAAAATTGTCCGCAGGGAAAAATAGAAATATATACAGAAGAACAAAGATAAGAATGATGGCAATGTTTTACCATTGAAAGCAATGAAAAAGAAAATGGGGCAACATCATTAAAGAACTGAAAAAAAAAAAGAATGATAACTTTGAATTCTATATATAGTGAAAACAACCTTCAAAAATATAGTTGGAATAAATGCTTTTACAGACATATAAAAGCTGAAAGAATTGATTACTAGCTGACATACCATGCAAAAATTGTGAAAGATAATCCTTTAGGCAGAAGAAACATAATACACTTAGAAATCTATATCAACACAAAGAAGAATTAGCACCAGAAATGCCATGGGAAAACTATAAAAGACATCTTGTAAAAAGGTAATTGACCATTTAAATAAAAATGTTAGTAAAGTGCTTTTGATTATTTAACATACATAGAAATAAAATATATAACAATAATTATGCAAAGGTCAGGAGAAGAAAAATGGAAAAATAATTTTGTAAAGATTTTATTTTATTTTTTTTAATTTTTTTTTTAAAGATTTTATTTATTTATTCAACAGAGATAGAGACAGCCAGCGAGAGAGGGAACACAAGCAGGGGGAGCAGGAGAGGAAGAAGCAGGCTCATAGCGGAGGAGCCTGATGTGGGGCTCGATCCCAGAATGCCGGGATCACGCCCTGAGCCGAAGGCAGACGCTTAACCGCTGTGCCACCCAGGCGCCCCAATTTTGTAAAGATTTTAAACTATACATATAGTCACATGAACTTACTAAGGATGGACTGTGGTATGTTTAAAATGCATGCTTTAAAATCTAAAGCAATGACTAAAAAATAAAACAAAACATATAATTAACTAATAAAGAAAATAGAAAATGAAATGGAATAATAAAAAATAAAAATAATCCAATTAATATTAAAAGGTAAGAAAACTGGAAAGGGGAAAAAGACTACATGATTTTAATTTTAATTCAACTACAGCAATAATCATATTACATATAAATGATCTATCTAGCCACCCCAACTTAAAAACTGAGATGATCAGAATAAAAAAAAAAATAGTTAACTGTGTGTTGTCAGTAAGAAACATATTTTAAATACAAAGAACAAATACATTAAAAGTAAAAGGATGTAAAACAGTATAAAGTGATAACACTAAACAAAAGAAACTGAGATGGCTATGTTAACATCAGGCAAAGTAGATTTCAGACAAAGTAGCATATTATTACTAATAAAGAGTTTTTATTTATAATCATAAAGAGGTAAATACATCAAGTGCACATAGCATTCTAAAAAATTATATGTTACCTATTAACAGATATTCAAAATAGACTCAAGAAGAAATGGACATATCCACATTTATAGCTAGATAGTTGACTAATCCTCTTTAAATTAACTGATAAAAAAGTAAAGAGAAAATCTGTATGGGTTTAGAGGACTTAACACCAACCAATTTACCCTAATTGAAATTTATAGAACACTTCATTTAAAAACAGGAGAATGTATTTTCTTTTCATTTACACCAAAGAACATTTACAAAGATAGAGGATATACTAGGACATAAAAGGAGTCTAAATAAATTTCATATTATTCATTATACAAAGTATGCTTTCTAACCCCCGTGAAATTAAATTAGAATTCCATAATATAATCATATCTGGAAAATTTCCAAATATTTGGAAATCAAATAGTACACTTCTAAATGACAAAGATGAAATTAAAATGAAAATTAGAAAGTATTCATACTGAATGGGAACAATACCTCATCATATCAAACTACGTGGAAAGTTGCTAAAGCAGTACTTTAAGAGAAACTTACAGAACAAAAGGACTATATCATGAAAGAAGAAAAGTCTCAGATCAATGACTTTAGGGATTGTTAGATGTGATGTTGTGATTTATAATTGGAAACATATTTGGTTTTCCTCCCAGGTCCTGGCACAGAGCTCCTAAAACTCTTAGAATATCTTAAGTGATAAAAGCCATAAAGATGTCTTGATATTCATGACAAACCCCTTTCAATCTCAGTTTATGTTAATGAGGTGACTTTTGGACCTTACCTAAGGATCCGCACTAGTTGCCAGAGGCATCAACTATGTAATTGGAGAATTGGAACTTTAATCTCCTCGAGGGAAGGGAGAGGGGCTGGAGGTTGAATCAATTACCAATGGCCAATGATTTAATCAATCATATCTATGTAAAATTACCAATGGCCAATGATTTAATCAAGCATGTCTATGTAATGAGGCCTCTATAAAAACACAAAAGGACTTGGTTGAGAGCACTTCTGGGTTGGTGAACCTGTGGAAATTTGGGGAGAGTATCGTGCTAAGAAAAGGCCTGGAAGCTTTAAGCCCATTCCCTATACCTTGCCCTATGCATGTCTTCCATCTGGCTATTCTGGAGTTATATTATTTTATAATAAACCATTGAGCTATTAAGTAAAATGTTTCTTTGAGCTCTGTGAGACACTCCGCAAATTAACTGAAACCATGAAGGGGGTCGTTGGTGTTTCCAGTTTATAGCCAGCAGTCAGAAGCACGGGTAAGAACCTGAACTTGCTACTGGGAGCTCAAGCATTGGAGGGGCTGGAGGAGGAAACAGTCTTATGCACCTGTACCCCTAACCTGTGAGATCGGATGCTCTCAGTAGATAGTGTCAGAATTTAGTTGAATTATAGGATATCCAGCTTGAGTTGGAGAACAGCTTGATGTGGGGAAAGAACCCACACATGAGAATTGATCCCAGAATACTTTTTTGTCCTTTCTATATTTTATAAATGTTACTCCATTGTCTCTGATTTCATGAGATATCTGCTAGAATTCTCATCCTTATTTCTCTGCAAGGAATATCTCATTTTCTGTAGCTGCCTTCATAATTTTCTCTTTATTTTTTTTTATTTATTTTTTTTTTAAAGAAATTGTTGTTGTTGTTTTTTTTAAGATTTTATTTATTTATTTGACAGAGAGAGAGACAGCCAGCGAGAGAGGGAACACAAGCAGGGGGAGTGGGAGAGGAAGAAGCAGGCTCATAGCAGAAGAGCCTGATGTGGGGCTCGATCCCAGATCGCCGGGATCACACCCTGAGCCAAAGGCAGACGCTTAACCGCTGTGCCACCCAGGCGCCCCAATTTTCTCTTTATTTTTGCTTTCCATTTCGAGTACGATGTATTTGGATATGTGCTTTTATTTGCTTTGGTACTTCTACAAAATATAATTCTCTGATGTCATTCATTAATTTTGGACAATTCTCAGACATAATCTCTTCAAGTATTACATATTGTACAGTTCTTTCTCAGTTTTCACTTTCTAAGATGCCATTTACATGTATATTACATCATTTGATGTTTTTCAGTGCTTTTTTTTTCTCACTTTGGTAATTTCTATTGAACTACCTTCAAGTTCACTAATTCTTCCCTCATTTGTATTAATAATACTAATGATCACTTTAAAGCAATTCTTCATTTCTTTACTGTTTATTTTGTTTCTAGCAACTGTCTGACTCAGAGTTGCTAACCTGATCATGCATTTTGTCATCATTTAATCAGTATGGTGATGATGATGATGAAGATGATGACAATAATATTTAAATTCTCTCTGTTAATTCTAATATCTGGGTTATTTCTGAGTCTGTTTTTGTTTGTTGCTTTTATATTGACAGTAGGTTGTACTTCATTGCTTCTTTTGTGTTTCACAGGCTTGATTTTTTAATTGAATGCCCCAAATCATGCATAGATGGCAGAGACTAAGGTAAAGAAAATTTATACCTAGAAATGGACATGTCTTTTGCTAGGCCATTATTGAGGGTCAAGGAAGACTAGCCCCTCCACTAGCCACAAACAGTGGCCCATCTGTGGAAAAGTGTGGGAGGAACAGCCTCTGGTTGCCACATAGAAAAGAATATAATTCAGCTAAAATTTTAACAAATAGTTAAATGTCAAGTATGTGCTAAGCATGAAAGCACAGAAGACCTTAAGCTAAGATCAAAAGGGAGTTTGTATGGGCATGCACGTTTTTCTCCTCTACCAGGGACTCATGAAAAAAATTGAGGAAGGGAAGAAAATTGGAGAGTCCTCCTTTACTATCTCTGGTGATAAAGATGTTTTCTACCCTCATGGCACAAGGAGTGTACCTTTCACATGGAAGGTTCATTTCCTGCTTTCAGAGACAAAGGAGGGTCAGAGTGTCCTTGCCCTGGCTCGCTCTTAAGTAACTATAACTCAAAATAATCAATATGCCAAAGTGGCATATTTTGAGATAGCATAATATATTCCTCTTGAGAATACTTATTGCAGATATAAGCATCCCTTAGTAAGTTGTTTTCAAAATTACTTTAGAAAACATTTGTTTTGCAAGCCATGCTTTTGCATAGACTATCAAATAACACAATTTTTTTGTTGTTGTTTAGCTTTTAAGTTAGACGTATTACATATAGTTTTCCAGGAAAATTTAACTGTGACTCTTTGGGATTAATGATTTATTCTAGAATGGATTTTCAACTGACCAATATATAAACAAAGTCATTAGAGAAAAATAAAAATGGCCACAACATTTTCCTTTTTCCAATCCTTTGGGACTCCTTGTCCTGCCTGATTTCCTCAAGATAATGGCAAATTGTTCATCAATGACATCTGACATTTTCTTAATTACCCTCAGGGCACATGACAGGACGATGTTCTGATTTGAATCTTCCAATTTTTCCAGGTGATATTTTCTCATTTCAGCCTGATTCTCATTCCATGCTCCAGGTAACAGGTTTCTTCCAACATTAAAAGCTTTATTGCTGGCTATGATCAGTGTTTCTCCTTACCTGTCAAAGTAAGGTAATTTCCTCTCATTCTCCTTTTTTTCTCCCCCCTTAATATATTCACATACTTTTTTGTATGGATAGGTAATTTTTTATGGACTGTGTTAGGAGCGTTTCCTCTCTATTTCTGGCCTTCCAACATTAAACTAGAGTCCACTAATTAGACATTTCAACTTTTTCACCTGACCTTGAATTCTCTATTTTATGCAGCTTTTTTTTAAATTCAGTGATCAATTATGGAGTTTCTAGGCATATTTTCACATTCAATTTAGTGACACAATGAGATTTTCATCAAAATGAATTCCCAGTAAGTGAAATTTTAAAATACTTTTATTGTATTCAAGCCAGAATTTTACATGGGCAGGAGTGAGTGGCAGAGTTTCATCAGAAACATTCTCTTTATGGGGGCAAAAATATTGGATTTTGGACTTGGAAGCCAGAGGATATGGGTTAAATTGTATCTTTGTGACCCTGGAAAAAAATTCATATATATTTATATATATTACTTATATATATATTACTTATATATATATGTATATATATATTCATATATATTTATATATATTACTTATATATATATTACTTATATATATATGTGTATATATATATTACTTATATATATATACATATATATACATATATATATAAGTAATATATATAAAATATAATAACATGGTTAATATACATAAAATATAAAATATAATAACATGGTTAATAATCCCTGCCCTGCATACCTCACAAAGAAGAGTGCATATGAAAGCACTTTATAGACCATGAACATATAGACAAATGCAGTATACTATTGTTAAAAATGTATTCTGTATGGAACAAGAAAAAGACTCTGAGGAGCTGAGAAAAACTATTGAGGTCATGTCTTCCAAACTTAAGCAGTCCCATAGCATTTACAGTTATCCTCCAGAAACTCTATTGTGTAGCTTATTTAGTCAGATGTTATAGGGGAAAGGAAATCTCCTGCCTTTTGTAGCTTTATGCTGTAAAAATGGGTAATCCCTATGTCATTCCCTAAGGGAGTAGGAGGCTATCAAAAGCTCTTCCCACACAACTCTCTCCAGCTGAGTTGATACCTTTTCAGTTCAATGTCAAGCTCCCATTGAATTCTGTGTCAGCTGAACAGCTCTTCAAATTTCTTTATAAGTTTCATTGCTAGTTTGCTCACTGATGCTGAGATGTTGCCACTTGGTGTCTTCTCACTTCCTATGCCCAGGGCTAAAATTCCCTGATATCAGACAACTGGAGAACATGAAAAGTTCAAGTCTTATGGGGAGGCTGTCTTCCTTTAATATATCACATTTGTCATTCCATTTTATTAAGCCAGACATTGCAAAACACAAAGAGGAAAAAAGGGCTTCAGAGTCTACATCAGGATAGACGATGAAGGGGAAAAGGGATGATATGTTTTGCACTTGATACATTTGAATTTTCAAGTTGTTAATATTAATGATTAAAGTGCCTAAAATGATGTCCAAAGTAAAACTAGCCATAGCTTATTTATTTTTGTTCCAATGGACACAATGGCCTTTCTTTTTCCAAGAAAATTACTTAGAATTAAATACTTACTAGCTAAGTATTAATCCTGGGCTTTAGACAATTCACTCAACTTCTTTTGGACTCCATCTTCTAAGTTGTAAAATGGTACTGGTAATGTTTACCTGTCCCAAAGTCTGTGAACAGTAATGGAGGATAATATATAGGGAAACATTTTTTTTAAAGAAGTAGAATATATTATAATTGGTATATGTTTTACCTTCAGCAAGATCTGTAGAACATATACAGACAACCTTACCTTCAAAAATTAAGACATAGGACTATTATGTCAAAGAGCACAAGTTATCATTGTGGATCCAAGAAGCAAGAATATAATTGCAGATCCAGTATACAGGAACAGAACAGAATACATAGTATATAAGAACAGAATATATAGAAATATATTTGTTAAATATTATGAATCAATTATTATAGCTAGGTACTCAGGGAGGTTAAGATCAATAAAAAATAAAGTAGTGGAAGGACTACACAGAAGTTTTCTGGAAGGCTTGGGGATATGTAGGATTCAGATAGGCAGAATGTTGGAGAAACTCACAGGTAAAGGGAGTAGCATTCATGAATGTATAAATCCAAAATGATTGAGAAAAAAAAATGAAGACTTTGCTTTCTAGAACAAGAATGATATTCAGCTGATATGAACAAAAAATAAATGTTTGAAATATCTTTGGATAGGTAAGATGAAATCAGTTTAGGAGAAGATTTTAAAAGTAAAGATATACTGAATTGAGTGGAATGGAAAATACAAATTAAATTACAGCTTTTGAGCAATGAAATTACATAAGAATTTTTTTAAGTTGTTCTGGCTTTTTTTTTTTTTAGAGAGATAGTCTAACAATGAGGAGAAGAGACATTAGAATTGAGAAAATTAGCTATGTGTTTGTGGTACCTATTTATTTTAAAAGTGATGATGTTATAAACTCAAATACGGTGGGAAGTGAGAAAATGAAAATACCTAACTCACAGGAAAACAATAATATGGTCAAGACTAAGTATCAGTTTTAAAACTAACAGAAACTGAAGCAAATCACACTGTGACTCTCCTGATAATTCCTTCCACCTTGCCATTTCAATATCAGTAAAATCAATTAAAATTAACAATATTAATGGCCATTAAAAAAGAAAATAACTCACTAAAAATGAAACCTGGTACTCATGTATTAAGGAGGAATAATTTCTTTGTTCTGGTAATGATGGCAGAGTTTCTGGACTGACTTTTAAAAGGTTCAGATATCATATACCTGATTTCTTTAGTTTCAGTTTGCAAAGCCCTCGTATTTCAACTCTTCAATGACTAAATAGGATTCAACAACACGGAGCCCTCAAGAGTCTGGGGTCTGGGCTGATTTTGCAGAATTGCTCTCTGCTAGATATACTTCTGAAAGCAGTTGTCAAATCAAACAAGTCTGCATTGGCTGCAAGCTATTGAAAACAAAAAGACAAACATAAAATAAATGGTTGACCTGGCTCAGCACTGCAGTGAAGGAAAGCTACGCATGTCAGTCAGATCACTGTCCAATTCTTCCTTGAAGAGATAAAACTTACAGGAGGAGAAGAAAAAAAAAAAAATGAAAACTGAAACCTAGAAAGGATGTAAAGACCAAGTTAAAAAATAAAACCCTGTGGAAAACAGAAGGCCGGCACAGCACAGTGGAGAAGCCAAATTCATTTTTATTTAGTAGAAAATTCGAGCATTCATTTCCCCTTCCTTTTAAGTTGATCACCTTAAGGCCACAGTGGTTCACAGAAACAGCCCAAAAGCACAGGAGAGCAACAAGAGCATCTGATGGGGAAAAGAATCAATGAAGACAAGCTGGTTTAACTTTGAAGAATTATTAACCACCAGAAAAGTCAAAATGCTTAGGAAACAAGGAGATGTAAGTCAAAGAGGAGAGTGTGAAAAATTTATTTTTAAATCCAGTTGACATGCCAGTTTCCCCAGTCAAGAACTAAGGTAATAGCTTAAAACATCTTGGGAACTTTTCTATGAAGTATGGTAAAACAAGAATAGAAAGGGCTTGCCAGCTCTGTAGGTATGCACAGACTTATTGAATTCCTAATTACCCAAAGGCATCTTTTTTATTTTTTTTTAATCAGATGATCTTTGTTCACTGCTGCTAAAAAAATTTAATAACACTTTAAAAGTCACACTGAATATATTATGGGTAATATTGGAAAAAGCTATCCTTTCTGATGATGGGTCTCCAAGTTTGCCTTCATTGACATCCTTTATGTAACTGGACCACTGACTTTTCTTACTTAGGAATAAAGTCTATGGCCATTTTCAAAGAGAGTTTTGAAAATAATTTAATCACACTATAAGCCCTCCAAAATTATAACTTTATATTAGTTTATGTTAAGCATGGCAGAAGAAGCTTATATATGTATTTGAGTCTATGAAATAAGACAGTGTTCTAAAGATAAACAGAAAATATATTTTCCCAAGTTTCCTGCTATCTTTCAGAAATATTAAATACCTAGAATAATAAAAATATATTATATTATGATTTTTAAAGTATATTTCATACAATTAAATTTAATGTCTTTGTGAAACATAAATAGACAAAAAGATGGGTAGCTAGACTCCTCCCCACCACCTACACACAAACACAAAAAATATCCACATTGTAGCCGCTCTACATCCACAAAGTATTTTCTCCATCTTTTTGGTTTGCCCTGGGATCTATTACTTCCTGTACAGCAAGGAAGGATTATATTCTCTCAAATTCATGTAATTTAAATTGGGAGAACATTTGAGTATTCCTCTGATTTTCCCTTGCCCCTTCCATTACTCTACCATCCTTATATAAAGTCCCATCTGTTCCGAGTCTCATGTCCGTCCAGCTCTACAAGCCATACCCTCCTTCCACCCTGTCTTCCTATTTATCTCACCACTTGTATTATCTGGATGACATTATTTTCCACACAGGTGATCCAGACACTGTAAATCATCCACTTGAGTAAAATTTCCCCTTCCACAGTACTCAGCCACAAACTGCCCACAAACTAAGATCTTGTCATTTCCCTCAAACTATTATACCTCTGAAATAATAAATATATATGAAACAATTTATAATAAGAAATATGTATTTAGTCCTGTTTCTGTCACAGAGCTAAAACCCTCCTAATTTCCTGTGGCAAGAGTCTTAAGGGAGTGTCTTTTGTTATGTTAATGAGGTGAGTTTTGGGGCCCACCTAAGGATCCCTGGGCAGATTGCCAGTGGCACCACCTTATAATTAGAGGATTGGAACTTTCAGTCCCCACCCTTTCCCCCACCTCCCAGGAGGGGAGAAGTGCTGGAGGTTGAGTTTAATCACCAATGGCCAATGATCTATTAAATAATCACTATGCAATGAAACCCTCATAAAAACCCAAAGGACTGAATTCAGGGGCCTCTGGGTTAGTGAACATGTAGAGATTTGGGGAGAGTGGCATACCCAGAAACAGCATGGAAGCTCTGAGCCTCTTCCCCATACCTTGCCCTATACATCTCTTCCATTTGGCTGTTCTTGAGTTACATCCTTGTATAATAAACTGGTAATCAAGTAAGTAAAATGTGTCTCTGAGTTCTGGGAACCACTTGAGCAAATTGAACCCTAAGAAGGGGTGTTTAGAACTTCAAATTATTGTTAGTTCGTTAAAAGCAGATGACAGTCTGGACTTGCAATTGGCATTTGAAGTGGGACTGAGGGGGTCAATCTTGTGGGGCTGAGGCCTTCACCTGTAGGATCTGTAACTATCTCCAGATAGGGGTATCAGAATTAAGTTGCATTATAGGACACCCAGCTGGTGTCTAAGGATTGTTTGGTATGGAAAAACAACAATAACAATAACAACAATGCTGGATTTAGTGTCAGAATCCCACTCTAACTAACATTCCACATTCTTCGGCTCCCTTAACTCAGTTACTCTTTTCACCTTTCCTTCTACCTAATAATCTTCTCCAGTCCCTTGATAACACTGCTATCTTATTAAATCATTTTTCACTTTTTCAAACTTCTGACCCGATGATACCCTTATTGATTCTCAGCCAATGATTTGTTTTCTTAATTCAAAGACAGTAGGAAAGTGATCAAACAGAAAAGCCTTCAAATTTCTTCCATCAAACTGAAACTCATATCTTCCCCATCCTTTTATGGTTCTATCTTTATGTTCTGCTTCCATGTTCTTTTGTCTAATGAACGTCTACTCAGGCTGTAGGTAGGTCTTAGTTTTGATATCCTGACCGCCAACCCCCATCCAATTGGAGTCAAATGTCTCTTTCATCTGTTCCCCAAACATCTTATATTTCTTCTTTCAGTACATCTATTGACTTATGGCAATAGCATGTTAAGTTTGATAAATCCTTCATCCTACCAAGCAGACCCTAGAATACCCACTTGTGTGCAGACACATATACCCACATGAATGCACATATATTTATGTATACATATATAACATATCCATAGACTAAATTTTAGTACAGGTTTAGATTTAGAGGAAAAAAAGTAATAGAATTTCCATAATCAGAACACTCAGTTTACCTTATTGTTAATACCTTACTTTAATATGGTGCTTTTGTTACAATTAGTGAACCAATTTTAATACATTATTATTAAAACTCATAGTTCAGATTTCTTTGGTTTTTACCCACTGTCCTTTTCCTGTTTTAGAATGCCATCCAGGATATCACATTACATGTAGTTGAGTTTAGTCATGTCTCCTTAGGCCACTTTTGACTGGAACAGTTTCTCAAACTTTCCTTGCTTTTACAACATTTATAGTTCTGAGAAGTACTGAGCAGTATTTTTTAGGATGCTCCACTATTCAAATTTGCTGTTTTTCTCATGAGAAGTCTAGGGTTGTGGGTAATTGGAGGAATATCAGAGAGGCGAAGTGCCATTTCCTCACGTGGTATCAAAGGTAAATAAATCACCATGATATCTGACTATTGATGTCGATCTTGGTCCCCTGGCTGATGTGGTATTTGCCAGGATTCTCCACTGTAAACTTACTTCACCCACCCCTTTTCCACAGTGTGCTCTTTGGAAGAAATTAACTGTATTCTGCCCCCACTTTCAAAGTCAGGAGTCATGTTCCTTCCTTGAGGGCAGACTATCTATATAAACTATTTGGAATTCCTCTGTATGAGAAATTTGTCTTTTCTTCCTTGTTTATTAATTTGTTTAATCATCTGTTTATATCATTATGGGCTAGTGGGTATTTATGTTATCCTATGGTTATATTAGTAGTATATATTAGTAGTATATATTACCACTTTTTTGTTGTTGTTCAAATTGTATCAGCTTTGGCCACTGGGAGCTCTTTCAATTGGATCTGGGCTTCTTTGTCATACTCCTATTATGTGTGTGTCTGGGGGTGGGTATGTAGTTGTTTAGGTTTGTTTTGTTTTGTTTTAGGCATGTCTTTATTTTCTGACACTACAAGATGTTCCAGGCTCATCTTGTATATTTCTTGCATAAGCCCTAGAATCAACAATTTGTCTGAGGAGCCTGCTTCTTTTTATTGGAGAATAGTACTAAAAACCAGGATTTGGGTCCTGGGTATGATCATGACTAGTGGATATTTATTCCTTTCAGGTCCTTTCCATTGACACCGTAAGAAAATATACCTATGGGGGCGCCTGGGTGGCGCAGTCGTTAAGCGTCTGCCTTTGGCTCAGGGCGTGATCCCAGCGTTCTGGGATCGAGCCCCACATCAGGCTCCTTTGCTAGGAGCCTGCTTCTTCCTCTCCCACTCCCCCTGCTTGTGTTCCCTCTCTCGCTGGCTGTCTCTGTCAAATAAATAAAATCTTAAAAAAAAAAAAGAAAGAAAATATATCTATGTATACTAAGCTGTGTATGTTCACTTATCTATATGTATTTTATATATTATCATCCATATCTATATTAAGCTAAAAATGAATTCTTAATGATGCCTCCAACATTAATCCATTACTACATGGATTGTTTTAACCTATTCCTTTGATTATCTGTAAATTCCCACTCCAGCACTGTGAAAGAAGCCAGGCTCCCATAATCTGCCATCCATTTACTTGAGCCTATGCTTCCAGGATGCACACATAACAATATGAGAATTGTCAAACATTTCCCTTGTGGAAAGCAATTCATCTGCTAGAGTACCGGGCTCAGGTGCTGTCCCTGTGCCTTTGTTCTTACTAACTTGGCTCATTTCCAGATGAATAAGGCTCTGATATAATCTTGCCTGCAAAGTAGGGCTTTGTTATGAGGGAATGATCTGGGTATATTTTTAAATGGTTTCCCTACCCTTGGAAGAAACATGAGGGTATTTTTTTGATTCTTCACCATGAGAACCCGGTGAGTTCTTGGAGATAGGACTTATGAATAAGTGGAAGTTCTGCTAACACAGAGACCCCCAGGATTTTCTCATTCTCCTACTAGTTCAGCCTCTAGCAATTTGTCAAAATTAGAACTTAAGTGTTCCTACCATTTAAGCTGTTCCAGCAGCTTCTGCTCCAGGTAAGGAGATCTCGGTTGTGATTCTCTGTATTTACCTACCACTCTAGATTTTGGGGTGGCAGTTTGGCAGTCTGATGAATCCAAGAAAAGTAGTTGATTTATAATTTGTTAGCTTTTTTTTCTTTTGAAGATTTTATTTATTTATTTATTTATTTGAGGGAGAGAGCACGAGCAGAGGTGTGGGGCAGAGGGAGAGGACAAGCAAACTCCCCGCTGAGCGGGGAGCCTAATGCGGGGCTTGATCCCAGGACCCTGAGACCATGATGTGAGCTGAAGGCAGATGCTTAACTGACTGAGCCACCCAGGGGCCTCTGTTAGCTTTTTTTTCTTATTATAAAGACGGAAGTGATGACTTCCGAGCTCTGACCTTACATGTTGCTACTGAAACCATAAGTTCTTCATATAATTGGGAGGAAACAGCTAGACTAGCTAGTCTCCCTCTACTAAACTAGTTAAAACCTTTTTCCATCCCTAAAAAAAAAGCCTGTTTTTCTCTCTCTCTCTGCCCCTCTCCTCTCTCATTCTCTCTCTCTTTAATAAATCAATAAAATCTTTTAAAAAATTATGTATTTCCATAAAACGTAATAGTCGATGTGTGTAATTATAAGCTCAAGTCATGAAAATACAAAAGCACAAAACTATGTCTGTTACATTAAATGTATTAAGGCAGGGATGTGTCTAATGTATTTTAGAGCAACCCCAATACTTGATACAAAAACTGAGACTTAAGTCAGTCAGCTTCTATTGCCTGGAAAAGCACTTATATAGAACACCGCAGTACTCCAGGGTTCTCAGTAGGTGAACTGGTTCCTGCATATGTTATCTATGAACTATCTGGTACAGTATGTAATTGTAGCAAGTGACAGCCATATTAAAAGTAACATTTTTCTTACCCAGGCAGTGCTATTATGGATAAATCTCCATGAAGTATCTTGACTACATACATCAAATTGGAGTTGGTTAATATTCACCTAATTCTTGTCAGTGAGAGTGAAAACAGACTACTGGAATATTCCCTGATGATAGTTTTTTTTTTAGGGACATGACAAACTATTTTACTGTTAGTGACAGAATCATCTTTTACTTTTCATGACAGTGGCAGAAGAACAAATGCCTCAACTGTGACCATATCGTATAAATATTTGTTTAAAACCAATTTGGAAGGAGTAACTCAGTCTTTCCTTGTAAAGACACATTTAGTAGTTACTTGGAGTGCCTTGTGAAGCTGATTATGGATTTTCGCTAGAGGAGCCCTATAACTGACTAATGGCTCTCAATGACCAATAATTGATCAAAAGATACTTTTGGTTGCACACCAGCAAGTTGTTTAAGTACATAAGATACAATTTACAGAGCTTATCATAGTTCAAAGTTATGTTACTTTGGCTCAAAGTCTGCCCTGATGTACTTCAGAGTCTGAGAAAAGAAGTGACATTATCAAAATGACACTTTCAAAAGATGATTCTTGGTGTTGCTGGGTGTGATAGATCAGAGTTGCAGAAGCTGGTTCTGGAGAGGTTAGCAAGGAAGCACCTTATAGACATTTAGACTCAGGCTGAGTTTGGCTGGACGAGGGCTCTGGCTTGTGGCTGAAGCAACACAAACTCATGGCAGTTATGTAAAAAAATAAGGAGAAAGTTTTGGCAAGATTTGAAGACGCTTTGAAAAGCAAGGGAAAGAGAATAATATTTACTTGCTTTCTTACTGAATAGAAATATCATTAATAAGGAGTTTGGGGGAAAAATTATAGCAGAAATGAATTAGCTGCTGTCTGTCTGAATTAGGGACTGAGATATTTCCTAAAATAACGAATGCTTCAGGACGGGGAAATACTCTATGTAGAACAGGTTGTCCAGTGGGATATGAGGGTGTGTTGTCCAGCTAAATTGCAACTAAGGCACAATGCAAAGGGCAAGCACCTTGAAGTACTCTAGTTCCAAAAAAAAAAAAAAAAAAAAGTTGCCAGAGGCTGGAGTCAGTTACCCTCTTAGGGGCCTTACTGAGAGCTGACAGAAATAGCCCTATTATTTGCCATATCCATAAACCTCTCCCCAGGAAATAAGGAGTGAAAGTAAACAGTATGGTTGTGTTTTGGAGGATGCTGATACGCCGCAAAGTATATTGTTCCCTTGTCTCGTGTCAGCTTTTCTACCTTGAGCCAAGTGAAGGAGGATTCAAGAACATCATTTGCAGAAATTAGAGAGGCCTGGAGAAAAGATTACAGTAGGGTTGTCACATAAAATATAGGAAGCTAGTTAAATATGAATTTCACATAGACAAAAAAATTTTTGTATTCCAAACATGCCCTATGAAATATTTGAGATATGCTCACAGTAAACAATAGTTACCCTTCATCTAAAGTTCAATTATAACTAGGCACCCTGCATTTTTATTGGCTAACTATGGCAATCTGAATATGACGAGCTGGGTGATCGGCATCTTGTTCCCTGGATAAGTATTTGTTTTTCTTATTTTACTTCAGCTTTATTTATTATTACCAGCTGCCTTAAGCATGATGAGAGAATTTTTTTAAATATGTATTATGGGAGGCTAAGAGCATGGCATGGTGTTGAGATGTCTCAACTGTACCAGTTCTCTGCTTTTGAGATTTTGTGATAAGCTAGATTGTCTTTCCATGACAAGCCGGATGCCTGCCAAGAAATTTCAAAGAGTAGCAGTAACTCAGAGCAGGACTCCTATAATGTACTGTGCAAAAAGAATTCCCCAGGGATCTCGATAAAAAGCAGAATTTGAATTTGAAGGTCTAGGGTGGCCCCTCAAATTCTACTTTTCTAATAAGCTCCAAGTTCTTGCCAAGGTTGAAGTTCCACTCATCATGCTTTGAGTAGCAGTGCAGTGAGCGTGATCTAGGGTACAGAGTCTGACTCAGAATTTCAAGTCCAAAAACTCGGTCTTGTCAGTGACCCTGGAGATTTTAGTCATCTAGACATACTAACCTAAATTCAATCAAGCAAACACACTGGCGTAAGAATCCAGAATACTGTGCTATAAGCCACCCCCTTCCTTATTAATAAATTAAAGCCTAGCACAGAACATGTCATCTCTCTACATAAAGTCCTCTGTAGCCTCCTATTCCTCTCAGAGTAAAAGCCGATACAGCTCAGGATGGCTTAGAGGCTCTGCGAGACCCGCCTCTCATTTACCATCCTGATCTCGTTCGCCAAGACTCTCCCTGCTTACCCTCACACACTCCTCTCTTGCTGCATTAAGCTTCATAGCCATTGTTTGTAGAACACACCAGACATTCTCCTGATCTCCAACGTTTTTGTTTGTTGTACCAAACACTCTTCTTTCCAATACCCGTAGAGCTTCCTTTCCCCCATCTTTCAGGACTTTACTTAAAATGTACTTTCTCAGTGAGACTATCCTGCTCATTCCATTGTAAATTGCAACTCTTTACCCCACACTCCAGATGTTCACTTACTCAGATATAATTTTTCCATAACACTTATTTCTTTTCATTTTTTTTTAAAGATTTTATTTATTTATTGGACAGAGAGAGACAGCCAGTGAGAGAGGGAACACAAGCAGGGGGAGTGGGAGAGGAAGAAGCAGGCTCACAGCAGAGGAACCTGATGTGGGGCTCAATCCCAGAACGCTGGGATCACGCCCTGAGCCGAAGGCAGACGCTTAACGACTGCACCACCCAGGCGCCCCCATAACACTTATTTCTTAACATAGTATATACTTTACTAATGTGTCTTATTAATTGTTATTACCTATATTCTCATGCTAGAGTGCAAACTTCATGAGGGCAAGAATGTAGCACACTGCTTGAACATCATCAGGTCATAGTAAGCTCTTAATACATGCTTTCTTGTTTGTTTGAATTTGACTAATTTATTTGAGAGGAAGAATTATTGAATGGAAAGTTACTTTGAAAGGACAAGGGAGGTGGAAAGTTATTAAATACAATTAAGCCTTGGGTTAGTAAGTATAATAAAACATCCCTGGACCTTACCATGTCTCTAAGAATCTGATTGTTTATTCTGTTGAAGTCAATGCGTTTTTTGTTAAGGAGTTTTGGAAGCCCTTTTCCAAAAACCTGCTTTCTCTCTTATTCTCCTTTCTCTTTGATGGTTGTATCCATTTCATTGAATCAATATTTTTAATGTTAGCACCACAGATTTAGCTATTCAGTGGAAGAATTGTATCTTTTTCAGATAGCTTGATAATTATTTGATATGATCTAGTATAGCTGATTTAATTATCCAAATTCTTGGAGATATGGGGTCTTGTAGATGTCAAATAAAATAGTTTGTTTGGTATGACAGTATTTGAAAACATACAATGTTGAAAAGAACTAATGGTAGGAACTGAAGACATAGAACTCTTGTGTAACCCTCTCAATTATGATAGAGAAGGGGGAACAAACAATAATAAGAGAGTCCATGGTACATAAGGAAAATCCATATAGCAAATTTAGTGTCAGATTATTTCAATTGACCCATACTTAGTGTTATATTAACTTATTTATTCCAATTTTTTAAATATCTGACATTTAAAACATAAGAAAGAGCTAGTTGAGAAGAATGTTTAAGGAAATGGTTGAGAAAATGAGGATATGGGGTTGGGATACAGCATTTCTTAAGATAGGGAAGGTGAGGATTAGATAAAGAATAGCATTGATTAATCAGAAATTTAGTATGTACCTGATATATGACTTGAAGTGTAATAACATAAAATAAAACAGAAATTTAAAAAGTATATCAAAAATATAAAAATACTATAATATGGGGAAAAAAACCCAGAAACCTATATTTCATGACAAACAAATCATATAAAACATTTCATATTTCCCCCAAATGATTTTATACATTTTTGGAATTAAATCTCTTTTATGATGTTTTTTCCTGAATATCCATTGACACACTCTATATTAAAATTTTCATTAAGTTTCATTTTATGACCAAAACAATAATCAAAACTGCACCAGAAACAAAGTTTTAGCAATAACATTAACCAAAATGATTAAAATAATTCCTTTTATACTTTTAAAGCTAAAGGTAAGTGTCAGATGTGTTTTAACACTACTTTCAATTTAAAATGTGATCTTGAGACCAAATTTGTATTATTATTATCCTTATCATGGCTATAAAAGTAAGCTCAAACTAAAAAAAAATGTGTGGAGTAGTTTCCTAATGATCTTTAATATAGGCATTTTATTTTATATTTAAAGATTTGAAAGTTAGATAATGTCATGTACTAGAAATTACATTTTTTCCTTTCCTCTATCAAATTTTGAAAAGGTAAAAGTTACTATTATATTGGAAAATATATTTCCATTATGCCAAAATAAATTAATATCTATATAATATCATAAGGGAATTTGAGGTTCCATAAAATGTTCAGAAAATTTATTTCCTACTCTTTTTACTATAGATGTCAAAGTACTATTATCTCTCCTGGCCATACTCCAATTCCAGACTCACAGTTCTTGCTTCCTGCAATCTAAAGGTTTTGTACCGTAAAATCATCAAATCTACCTCTCTAGCCTCTGGACTAGAGGGGAAAACCTGACCTATAGGCTAGCCATCTCCGTGTCACTTGACAAGTAAAATTAAGTTGAGCCAATCCAATTCTCTAATTCGGAAATTTAAATTCAAAATCTAAGGAAGAATTGTCTAGTTAGAAGTAAGAGGAAAAATAGGGGCGCCTGGGTGGCACAGCGGTTAAGCGTCTGCCTTCGGCTCAGGGCGTGATCCCGGCGTTACGGGATCGAGCCCCACGTCAGGCTCCTCCACTATGAGCCTGCTTCTTCCCCTCCCACTCCCCCTGCTTGTGTTCCTTCTCTCGCTGGCTGTCTCTATCTCTGTCAAATAAATAAATAAAAATCTTTAAAAAAAAAAAAAAGAAGTAAGAGGAAAAATAATATGTATAGACACATGATTGGGCAGTGTGTGTGTCATGTAGAAGCCAAACTAATGAGAAAGCAGAGCAAGTCAATTCATAGAGTGATAAATAACACAGACACACAATGTCAGTGGAATCCTGTGTCAGTAGAGGACGAGAGCAAAGATTGGTGAACTCTCTCTAGGTTGCTTTCAGCCTGTATGAATCTAAAACTGCCCTCTTGCTCCAGACTCTCTTTGGCCTGTCCTACTTTATCCTGTCTTCATAAATCTTCATGAAAGGACTCTCATAGATTCACATCCACCATTATATTAATGGTTGAATTTTACTTGAATTGGTTTGACTGTAACTCTGTTCTTTGCATTCAACCATGAATTTTATCTAAACTATACTTTTAAATATGTAGTGGCTTAAATAGTGGCCCCCCAAAAGATTGTCCACAGAATCTGTGCATGTGACTTTATTTATTTGGGAAAAGCGTTTTGCAGATGAGTGAATTTAGAGATCTCAAGATGAGATCATCCTGTATTATCTTGGTGGGCCTCAAATCTCATGACAGGTGTTTTTATAAGAGAGAGAAGATACAGACACAGATGGGAAGGCCATGTAAGGACAGAGGCAGAGATTGGAGTGATTCAGCCACCAGGAACACTGGGAGTCACCAAAAACTGGAAGAAGCAAGAAAGGATTCTGCCCTTGAGAATTCTCCACTTGGAGGAGATTCTTCCCCTTGGAGGAAATGTAGCCCTGTGGACAACTTGACTTTGAACTTCAGGCCTCCAGAATTGTGAAACAATACATTTCTGTTATTTTAAGTCATCAAAATTTTGGCAGTTTGTTACAGCAGCTCTAAGAAACCAATACAAATACTAAGGATTCTGCCCCCCCCCCCATAGTGAGGGGGCTGGGTTTTTCATTACATATGTTTTGGGTATATAAACTTTGCCTCTATCATCTTAAATAGAATACTGTGGATGTAATTTAGGCTTTTCTTAACTCTGGATAACATTTATAAACTTTAATTTTGTATTTTGCAAGGATAATGAGTCTGTCAGTGACTGTAGATGTTGATAGAGCTGTTGGTCCCTACACCAAGTGACCCTGGGTTGCTAGATCTTTTCGAATTATTATTTCTCCTTTATGGCAATATTGTTTTAGTCTATTTGTCTGCTATTCAGTTGTCATCTTTTTATTTTCACTTGTTAAACAATATTCTAACATTTAAAAATCTTAATTTTATGACTTACTATGCATATTAATGCTTATATTTTATAGAAATGCAGTGCTTTCAAGGGCTAGCATAGGTAGAGAACAAAATCATTTTGTTTTTTAATTATTTTTGGATTTGTTTTGTGTTTGAAGAGAGGCATGACACACTATGTGCTATCTATACGATTTTGATTAGTTATTTAGCGTCCTTTACTTCAGTTCCCTTGTTTGTAAAATGGGGATATGATTACTTTATAGGTTGTGAGAATTAAATCTTTGAATATATGCGAATACTTAGATCAGCACAGTTTTATATTAAACATTTAATAAATGTCTAGTAATAACCAGTCAAACTCACTGTTATTTTTAACTATTAATAATTAGTTACTACTTATTTTGATTGTATATATTTAACAGTATTTCTATCGCCTAAAAAACTTTACTTGCTTCTGATCTATGCACTGGAAACAACATAATTATATTTTTTATAGATAACATTAAAAGTGTTAGTAGATAGTCTCAGATTAGTAATCAAATAGTAGCAGAGTTTCCTCTAGTAGTCTAAATTTCAGTACTTCTTTTATAGTGCATATTTTTATTCCTAAGTCTTGTTTTCTTAAGGGAGCTGTCAATACTCTGCTGCAGTTCCTCAGCATGATGCATCCTTATGCAGGACAGGATGTAGCTGTTGGTTCTTAAGGTTTTTTTTCTCTTTTGTTTATACTGAAGTATAATTGATATTTAACATTATATTAGTTTCAGGTGTACAACATAATGACTCAATATTTGTATATAGTAAGAAATGAACACCACAAAAAAAAAATCTTGTTAACATCTATCACCATACATAATTACAGATTTTTTTTCTTATAAGAACTTTTAAGATCTCTCTTTAGTGTCTTTCAAATATGCAATACAGTATTATTAACTATAGTTACCATGCTGCACATTACATTCCCATAGCTTATTTACTCTTTATTTTATAAGTCTTTTTTAATATTAAAAACTAACCTTGTTAGTCCTCTCAACGTCTTTCTCTGATGCATTCAACCCTAGACAAAGGCATCACTGGATTGTTTCTTCCCCAAATTCAAAATACAGAATTTATCTTCAACTTCTTTTTTTCTCTCAACATAGTAATTTGTTAACAATCCTTTCTATTCCAACTCCAAACTTCATATTTTCAACTCATTTCTACTTCATTTCTATAGTTCAGGCCTTACGTCCATAGCTTGAGATATGGAAATAGCAATTTTATTTGCCTCTTCTCTACTGTGTGTGTGTGTGTAACTAAAGAGAAACAGCATAGATGTATTCCTAACCTCACGCATGATACGTTTATAAGGAGAGAAACTCTTGCTGCCTCTCACCTCTAATGTTTCATAAGGGTTGCCATTCCTTGATTCTGAAAAACTTTAGAATGATTATGACACAATGAAAGCTATAAAAATCATCTCCAATCTCTTTAATTCTTATTTTAGATAATATTCCAGCCATTAACATCAGTCAAGTTCCTGTTACAGGTCCCAGGTCAAGTGCTAAAGGAGATATCCTTCTTTTTAGAGTTTAGTTGCTTAGAACTCTTTCCAACATTAAAATTACATTACATATAATGATCAAAATCTAGAATTTTTAAGGTTCAGCAATAATTTGGGTAAAATAGATTTTTACTATAAGAAAAAGCATTTAAGAAGTTTAAATATTATTTCTGTATTGTAAACAAATGATACAGAGATAGCAAATTCCAAATGATAGTTTATTTCAAGAGGCTATTTCTATATCATTTATACATGCATTAACTACATATCTATATGTATAATATATATGTATAAGTACATATGTGGGTGTATGTATGAATACATACACCACCATATGCTTACACATAGTGTGGAATACTTGGCTCTATTAGAGTTTCTGTGCCATCCCAACATCCTTTGGAAGAGGGTGGATTTTAGTAAGATAATCACCAATTAATTATATCATGAATGACTACTAGTATTAGCAAGATAAATGTCACTGTCTTTTTTTAGTCATCCTAAAGAATCTAATGATCCACAGTTACCTATCCAAACTGGCTATAACAGGATAGACAATGAGGCTGTAAAGGTGGAGTGTTGGTAAAGAAACTTGAGAGGCCCCGGTGAGACTCGATCTACCCGAACCAAAAGGTGTATTTCATCATTTTCTGAACAGGCATTTTTTTCCCTTGCTCTGACACTTTTAGATGGAGTGAATATCCTTGGCAATTATACCCAAACATCTTTAGCCTAAAGAGGTAAGAGGGATATATCTGTCATTGCATACTTTTCTGTGTTGTTGAGAGACACTGGGAGTACTAGAAATGGGCTTGGGCTCCAGGATAGTGTGGCTGGGCCATCAGACACAACAGTCTAATTTCATGCATGTTTTCCAAAACTACTCCAACAAAACACCACTTGGCAACTCCAGGCCTTGCCCTTGGAGGTTTGGATCACAACAAAGATAGACTAGATGAGTTTCCTGTTCACACGAAAGACTGAGCTAAAATGGAAAGGCCACCCCCATTCCAACCACAGAATTGCTAGGGGGGAAAAAAGCCACTACCAGGAAAACACTGCACATATAAAAAGATTTAGTCAATCTCCATAGTGAGAATGAAAGTCCTGGTTGAAAGAAGCAAAAAATTAAGTCAGAATGGTGAGGGAGAGTTGAAGGCAACAGGCACACAGACTGATAATGATCTAGCTATGTCCTCATGTTTACAGGGGGTTGGAAGTTCAGAAAGCAGCCACAGATACTCAGGGATCTGGAATAGAGGTCCCTTCATAAAGCTGGTAACTGTGGAAGTTGTACAGTCCATCAGTGGACCATCAGAAAACTCTATGTTAGGGAATATATCACAGAAGTATGCCACCTGGCTGGACCATGAGAGGAAAAAACCTCTTGCTAGAAATCTGTCCCCATAACTATATATTTTCTATATAGTTCTATATAATTTATAGAAACCCATGTTTCTAATAAATTCTGAACTTTAAATACCTGTGAGTGGTAGAGCTTTGTGCCTAAACTCACATGGGTTTTGGCCTCCATTGTTACTACTACTATGGCTGTCAGTTGTGTGCAGGTACATTTTGAGTACACTTGGCCTCAGCTATGTTATGTGACTCTGGCTTTCTGTTGTGGGCTTTTCTACACGGAACACATTTGAGAACCTACTCAAGGAGCATTCTGACTCATCTGTAAATCTGATAATTCAGTGGGATTAACACCATCAGGGGCCACCAATGACCAAGTGAGAGGAAAAGCTAATATACAAATACTCTTTTATTTTCCTTATAGACAAGTGTGCCGGATTTAGCAAATAAGAACACCAGACACCAATCATTTTAATTTCAGACAAAAATGAAAATTTACTATAAATTGCATGCAATATTTGGGACTACATTAAAAACGTTGCTTATCCGAAGTTCAAAGTTAAGTGTGTGTTTTGTATTTTATCTCCTGATCCCATGTGAGAGGTCAATTCTAAGACTCCTTCTAAATGGCTCCTCAGAGGATCCCCAATGGAGAAAGTCCCAGTTGCCCACAGCAGTCGCCAGCTTGATGACACAACTTTTAATGCTCATCTGTCTCTAGTTTTATGCTGGTCTGTTTCTTATCCCCATTCCCCAGGAAACAAAAAATAAAAGTTCCTAAAATAAAGCAACGGCACACAGAGATTGCTTACTTTAAGCGAAACCATAAGAAGTAACTATAGAAAAGACACCCTCTGATGGGATTCTGGAACTAGATCACTCACTGGGAAGCAACAATGAGTACCCTACTGCTGGTGGGAAGTGGACTGGTGTTTGCTATAGGTTGAATGTTTGTGTGTCCCCAAAATTTACATGTTGAAAACTTAATGCCCAAGTTGATAGTAATAAGCTATAATATGCTATAATAAGCTATAATAAGGTGAGGTTTGGGGAGGCATTTAGGTAATAGAGCAGAACCCTCTTGAATAGGACTAGTTCCCTTGCAACTGAGGCTCCAGGGAGCTCCCTCTCCCCCTCTCTTATCTACAGATACAACAAGAAGTCTGTGACCCAGAAGAGAGTCCTCACCTGACCATGTTAACACCCTCACTTGGACTTCTAGCCTCCGGAAGTTTGAGAAATAAATTTCTATTATTTGTAAGCCATCTGGCCTGTGGCCTTTTATTACAGTAGCCAAATGGACTAAGTGATAATCCCTGGCATCCAATTATAATAGAGTTTTTAAGATTCTCACATATATAGATTGGGATGAGGTACCAAAAGAAGGTGAGGTGTTGAGTTTTGAAGTATCTGTCCAAAAACTGTGTAGGTAGCCAACTTTTGTGAATGAATTGAAAATCCAGTGTTTGTTGATGGCCTAAAAAATGAAAAAAAAATAAAAAACCAGAAAACCAAACAAGCAAATAAAAAACTATAGGCCAACTCTTTATTCAAGGAATGTTGTAAGAGGTATTTGTGTCCTTATCAGTATCTGCAATTTTTTCATTGTTGTTGCTATTTATGATGTACCATTGTAGTCAAGTTTCATATTATCCCATAAGAAAAACATATTTTCATCATTCCACTTATTGAAAACGTTATTATTTCCTCCCTGGTTTGCAGTGTCGCCTCTGCCGTATATTGTTTCCATATACATGGGGACTTGCATCTGGGCTTTTTAGTCTATTCTGTTCTATTTGTTTTTCCCTAAAACCAATACTATACTATTTTAATTGTTGTAGCTTAAGACAAAATCTTTTATCTGTAAAGAAAATGCATGCTTCCATGTTGTTCTTTAAGAGAAAATATTGGATATTCTTTAAAAAAAAACTTTTTCGAATTTTGATTGTAATTGCATTGGATCTATAAATCAGTTTGGAAAGAATTTCATCTTCATTATGTTACACCTTCCAATCCATAAGCATGATTGTCTATTAAATTAGGTCTTTTTAAATGTTTCTCAATAAAGTTTTGTGATTTTTTTCCCATAGAGGACCCCTACATATCTTGTGAGACTTCTTTCTGGACAATTTGTATCCTTTTAAAATAATATTGTAAGCAGTATCATTCAAAATTTCATTTGTAAACTGCTTATTGCTAGTAGGTAGAAAATAAATAGATCTCTACATTGATTTTTGTATCCAGCATCCTTGATAAAGTTTCTTATTATTCTTATAATTTATCTATGGATCCTTGGAATTTCTCTGTACACAATCATATCATCTGCAAATAATAACAGTTTTATTTTTTCCCTGCAATTTCTTGTACTTCTAATTTTATTTTCCTGCCTTACTTTACTGACTAGGCTCTCCAGTGAAGTGCTGAAGAGAAGCAGTGGAAGTAGGCATTCTTGTCATGTTCCTGACTTTCTCAGTGGTCCATCACAAGTATGTTTGCTGTAAGTTTTTCATAGATAATCATTAGCAGATAATTTTCTAAGTTTTCTATGGATGTTTATCTTAAGTATTTTGGATTTATTAAACCCTTTTCTGATGCTATCAATATAATAGTTAGATTATTTTAATCTACCAATTTAATGAATTACAGTAATTGTTTTCCTAATTTAAATAACCTTATAGTCAATATTATTAAAGTACCAAATCTTTCCAAATAGAACTATAGATAAAATGCAAATCTAATAAAAATTCTTGCAGGTATTTTGGAGAAATTAGAAATATTTTTATAAAATGCATATAAGAAAGAAGAAACCAATTTTTAATTGAAAATTAAATTATTTTTAAAAATATGTCCATATTTCTAGAACAGTCCAAAAAGCCACTTGAAAGTTTATTTTTTTTAATCTTTGTCTGAAGATGTTTTCTATACCTGGATGCTCATTCTCCACTCAACAGGGAAGGTGAGAAGGACAGGGGAATTAACACCCCAGTAGCAGCTCTTAAGCTACACTTCTCCCTTCCTATAGAGTGTCCTCAGCTCACCTCCCCAATGAACCACTTTCACTCAAATCCTTTTTTCATTATCTGCTTTGTGGGAGCACAAACTAAAATGTGCTTTGTTTTGGATTATTTTTTAGCAATCTTTTCCATTCCCCACTTCTCATATTTCTTAAGGTTTTTAATAAATAACAACATGCTTACTTATTTCCTAAATAATTAATCTTTGCTTTCTTCCTAGAAATGTGTATAAACTAGAATAATGTAACTTGTATCCTTCTGGTGACTTAGCTGTTACTATTGTATTGTATTGTAATTCCATCAATTATTTTTTTCATATTGTTTCTTTATTGTTCAGCACTGATTGTAAGATCCAGCCACTTTACTTTTAATTACTGTATGACACTCCATAGTGTGCTTTCAACACATTTTTTTACAGGTTTATTGAAGTATAATTGACAAAAAATAAACTATACATATTTAAGCATTAAGTTTGATATTTTCAGGTATCCATAAAATCATCATCACAGACAAGGAAGTGAGAATATTCATTGCCTTAAAAGTTTTCTCATACTCTTGTGTAATTCTACTTCTTCCCTCATCTCTAGATAAGCATAGATGTGTTCTCTCTCCCTATGGATTAATTTGTTCTTCTAGAGCTTTATGGAAATGAATTCCTCTTTGTCTTCTTCCACTCAGCGTAAAATTGTGAAAATCATTCATGTTGTGCATATAAGCAGTTCATTTAAAAAATAATAAACTTTATTTTTAGAGAAATGTTAAGTTTATAGCAAAATTGAGCAGAAAGTACAGAAAACCCCAATACTTCCTACCCTTACGCATGCACAATTCCCTCACTATCAATATCCCACTCTACAGTGCTATAATTTGATGTTACTCATAAACTCTTTTGACACATCATTATCACTCAAAGTCCGTAGTCGATGTGAGGGTTCATTCTTGGTGTTGTATATTTTACAAGTCTGAACAAATGTATAATGACATGTATCTACTACTTTAGTATCTTACAGAATAGTTCTGCTGTTTTAAAAAGTCTTTGCTAATTGATCTCTCTCCCCTAATATCTGGCAACCACGAATCCTTTCACTGTCTCTGCCTCTAGTTTTTCCTTTTCCAGAATGTCATATAGTTGAAGTCATATATTATGTAGACTTTTTAGATTGGATTTTCTTACTTAGTAGTAGGTATTTAAATTTCCTCAATGTCTTTTGATGCTTGGATAGCTCATTTCTTTTTAGCACTGAATAAGATTCTATACCGTCTATATGAACTAGTTCATTTATCCATTAAAGGACATCTTGGTTGTTACCAAATTTTGACAATTTTGAATAAAGCTGCTATAAACATCTGCACGCAGTTATTTGTGTGGACATGTTTCCAGTTTATTTGGGTAAATATCAAGGAGCATGATTGTGTGGAAAGAGTATGTTTAGTTTGTAAGACACTGCCAATCTGTCTTCCAAAATGGCTGTACCATCAGCACCTTCAGTCTGGTGGGAAGGAGACCCTTTTTTCTTCAACAGTGTGAGGATTGGTGATCCATATTAGTAAGTAAAAAGTTGGGTTATTTTCTTTTTTTCCCCCCTTCTTTTTTTAAAGATTTTATTTATTCATTAAACAGAGAGAAAGAGAGAGAGCAAGTGCACAAGCAGGAGGAACGGGAGAGGGAGAAGCAGACTCCCCACTGAGCAGGGAGCCTGATGCAGGGCTTGATCCTAGGACCCTGGGATCATGACCCAAGCAGAAGGCAGACGCTTAATCAGCTGAGCCACCCAGGCAGCCCATGTTATTTTTGTAGACACTCTTATCTAGAACAATGTAACAGTCAACAACTGCCTTTCAAATTTGGGAAAGGGAATAGGCCTGATCTCCCCATGGTCGGAAAGGGAAGTGATAGGATAAATTGTCAGTAATGTAAGCCGAGCATAGCAAAGCAGAAAAGAAAACAGAAGGGAAACTAAAATAAAAGGCACTTCCATGGTGTCTATGGTTGGCTCTCTGTACAACTTGTTTATTTCTGGTCATAGATTATACCTACATCAGTACATCTTTTCAATCACTTCAGGGCGTAATGGCATGCCCATACTTTTACAACACTGATGTATGAAATTATTGATTTGAAATTGTTTTTGTTTTACAAAAGGCATGCTGTAAAGATGAAATATCTTTAAGGCTTATTCTTCATATTTGAGGATCATAGTATATCAAATTATCATATTTTTTTAAGTGAGGCAGAAAGTCCTAGGACATTAAATACATCTTTAAAAGAAATCTACACGCAAATGTACTTATTTACTGTAAGCGTGTACATTATATTATATATTTGATATAAATGTCAGAGATAAAGAGAAATTAAGTACTAGCAAGTTAAGTAGGGTTGACATGAGGACAACCATTCCAATACTCAGGAAAGTAGTTTCTCAAACCTAAATTACCTCTAATTTCTAACAAAATTAACTCATTTCATCTTGTTTAGTTATTTAATTACCCGATAAAAATAAAAAGTCAGGGAGCGAGGCTGAATCAAAGTGAAGAAAGATTTAATTTTTGTTTTACAGTGAGGCATACAACTTATTGTTAACAATAAAACGTTTTAAGCCATATGCTACTTGTGGTTTTCTTTTAAGCTAGAAATTAGAATGTGCTAATTAGAGTGTGGGCTGCATATAAAAATATACTGCTTTATTGCAAACATGCTTAGATAAGGACCTACACTGAATCCAAGTAGAAAAAACTATACTATAATTATCACACAATTCAATAAGTAATTCACCTTAGTCATCTTTAGAATTTTTGGATAAAAAACAAAATGCCTGGCTCACAAATCACTTAATCACATTTTATGTATCCCTTTTGTAATACAATTTACCAATATTATATTATTATTTCAGATTTGCCACGCTTGAATTTTCAGCACAAATCTATTTTGGGGGGCGCCTGGGTGGCACAGTCGTTAAGCGTCTGCCTTCGGTTCAGGGCGTGATCCCGGCGTTGTGGGATCGAGCCCCACATCAGGCTCCTCCGCTATGAGCCTGCTTCTTCCTCTCCCACTCCCCCTGCTTGTGTTCCCTCTCTCGCTGGCTGTTTCTATCTATGTCTAATAAATAAATAAAATCTTTAAAAAAAATCTATTTTGGGCTACCCAATATTATCTTTATATTGGAGATAATCCCATGCAAATGAAGCACAGAAGTCTAGTCTTGATCTTAAGGTATTATGATACTTTGACTTACTTAGTAACAACTTGGTAAACTAACCTACACGTTCATTTTTCCTTTTGCTGAAATTATATTTTAACGTGGATTTGTCTTTGTATGAGTAAAAGCATTTCTTAGAAGAGCATATTAATATAGTAAATCATATCTCAAATACATATCATGTAAGAGTAACCCTCTTGTTTACTTCTGGAAAATTAAACGTTGGCAGAAAAGCACAGATAACTTTGTCCTGAATACATGAACTAACATATTGAAGTTTACTAATAGTACAGTGATCTTACTACTATTTTCAGCAGTGGTATAATTTTTCCTAGATCGTGAAAAAAACATTCTGAATAGAAAAGGTGAAATTAAACATACCTTGCAGAATTAAAGAGAACAAATATGAGATGAAAATTAAAAGAAACATTTAACTTAATAAAATACTTTTTAAAAAAATGTTAAGGGAAAATATTTTAAATTACTATGAAAACTTTAGGCCTTCTGATAGGAAAGGCACAGAGCAGAAATACAGTCCAGAAAGGCAATTTTACCTGGCTTTAAAAATGGAATAAGCCTTAAAATGATTTAATTTCTTTACCCTTTTGCACTTCTTATTTCTATATGAATTTCATACATCTCATTTCTTTTTACTGCTCCAATTCTTGGAAGCTTAGAAGTGGGTTATAAAAGGAGTGAGGGTACAGGTATGCTACATGAATATTGGATTGAATGAGGAAAGGGATTCCTAGTGAAATGGAGTTGGTTACCTTGCTCTATTTTCAGAAAGATTTCTTCCTTTTCCTCTCTTTCATAACTATCTTCAATCACCATTCCTGTAAAATATCCATACATTTTTCTACTCAGGAAAACCTTCTTTAATCTCAGTCTGTTTCGGTGTCATTGTTGTTTTCCCATAATTGTGTTCATAAACATAGCTGTTTAAGTTCAAAGAGCTTTATTTTTTTTAACATGCAATGTTTCCTTATGAGTTCAAATTAGCTTAGAATATGGAAATTAAGTTAGTCCCTCATCTAATTTGGGAAATAGCACATTCCTTTTAATTATCTCTCTTGTCTTTGACTGGAACTTAACTAAAGAAGGACCTAGATAACACAATATTAGATTCCTACCCAAAACAACTTGCAAGGAAATACATATCTTTTCAGCGATGAATGGGAAGTATTGCTTATTATTCTGCCAAGGATTTACCATGTCATTTGTTGGGAACCCATGTGTTGACATTGATCTTAATTGGTTCCCATCAAATGACATATCTTCTTGACATAAGATTGAGTATGGCCATCACCAATCATCAGCACTCTAAATATTGATGTAACATTGCTTTGCACTGGAGTTTAAAATTAAAGTAAATATGCAAGATGTAAGTAGAAGCAGTACGAGCCAGATACAAGTTACTAAAGAATTCTGTGCCTGAGAACAAATATGACATACAGAATTGAGTGACATCTTCCTTTAAAATTCTAAGAATAGTTATTTTATTTCCTAGGCTAAAAAGCAGTTTCTTATGGTTCCAAGCTAGTAAATTTCCATGGTGAACACTGAGGAGTTAGAGGCAGATACTATTAAGTTAATGATGATAAATGCATTCTAATTTTTAGCAGTTATCTTTAAATAAGTCAAGACCCTATTGATTGTCTTATTATTTCTAATAGCATTTACTTATAGGGAAAAGGTATGTTTCTATAATGTCTTATAGAAAAGAAAAAATGAGGGAAAGAAAAATCCACATAGCATCTCTCTCCTAAACAATAGGTGATTATATTCCAACTCATTTTTACTCCCAAAGAGATACTGAATTTGGGAGCCTATAAATATATACTCTGAGGCATCACATCAGGCTTGGTTGTTGTACCAAGAAAATATCCCATGCAATATCTTCTAGGTAAGAAAGACAAGATGGGAAGTTCTGGGGGAAAAAATTACCTTTTTATCCTCCAACACTTTGTTCTTCTCTATAATCAATACGGTCTAAAATCAAAGACAAAAATCCATATTTTTCTTCATAAAGTGTATTTTATATGGAGTATAGGATGTAATGACAACAATAAGACCTATTGACCTTTAGCTGAATTGAACTCTCATACTTAAGCCTATTTAATCCTTCAACACCTGTTATTATGCCTGTATTTCATATAAAACATATTCTTCATTGAAGTTAATTAATTTCCCCAAATCACAAATTTAATAAATATTAAAGCTACATTTCAAACCCAAGGCAACTTAACATAAAAAGCCTGTGCTCATCACCATGCTATTTAGTCTCCTAACAGCTTACATAATAGTGCAACTGCATGGCTCCACAGAAATAAATAGCGTTTACACTTAAGCACCAAATTGCATTCCACCAAAAAAATATAAAAATAAAAAATAAATAAAGGCGCTCAGACACATTGGCAAATATATAGACTTTTTTTTCTTATTTAAAGAAAAAAATGAGGTTTGGAATAGTTAAGTACCTTGCCTAAGGTCACACAGCAAGTGCCTAGCAAGACTTAAATGAAAATATAAAAGTAATTTATACATATCTAACAGTGAGTATTATAATTTATAATACACACACTATTTGAATTTATCTTTCCTGCTGGGGGCATTTGATTAAAACAAGACAAGGGGAAGTATAATCAAATTATCTATTTAAACTACCTTGCCCTAGAGAGTGTATAGATTTAATAACCTAATAGCAGGTCCAGTGAAAAAAATAGGATCTATGAATTTTATAATGGAGAACAGTTGCTGTTTTATTTTATTCTCTTTGGTGAAAAAGTCATAAGTGGAAACAGAAATAAAAAATAAGCAAATAGTAACAATATAATTGCCTACTGATATTTATGTAGAAGTCATTCATAGTTCTTTTAAGAAATCACAAATGAATCTCTTAGAATAGAACTATATCCTAATGTTCGCATCAGAGGAAAAGGTTAACCTTTGACTTACAGGATTTTACTGCAGGCAAACCACAACTAGCAGAGAGTCTGGCAGAATATAAGTAGCAATATATTTATAAATAGAACTTTGCTTTATTTCATGTCTTCAGGATTATTTGTTTATTTGATGTTTCAGGTCATATATGAGTGGTATTTGCTCCGCAGCATCTGTTTTTTGTGTGTTATTAAAAATGAGGAAAGTATCCTTTTATCAGTTTTCCTTTCTTTACTCCCCTGGAACATAGAAAAACAATAGACCCTATTTTTCTGCATTAGAATTCTTTAAACGTCTTATTTTGCATCTATGAAACTCTTTCTTGTGTTATATAGGTAATTCTTCTACCTCTTTTGGAAAGTTATCCTCCCATTCTCTAAATATTCTTATGGTTTGGTCTTAGCCTTATGGCTCTCAATAATTTTAAATGTTATGTACTTTTATTTAAGTGGTTTCATCCATATTAAAAGGAGATATATTACACTAAAAATTCTAAATATTTAATAAATGATTTATTCCCCCTGGAGAAGTATTAACACATTAGGCTGGTTAAAAATAAATCAAGCTGAAGGACATCCCTACCACCATAGTAAAATTGAAAATTATTTACTCCATATATACCAATAATATTCTTCAAATGAACTCACTTAAATGGTGGCAAATCAAAGATGTCACATAAATAAGTTTCTTATTTATATCCTTATGAAATGCAACACTAGAATAGTAGTAAGTTAAACATGTCACACAATTGTGTTTCTTATTTATATCTCTACCAAGAGCAAGGCTGCAAATCACACTACCAGCTGTTCCAAGTGGTCAACATTTTGGGAAAGCACATAGCATTAGAAAGGAGTCCTGGGATGAAAGATAACCACAGGAATCATTCCTGGCAGTGGCAGATATGACATGGAGCTCAAGCTTCAGTTGTGTTTACAACAACAAATAAAAAATAACTAACAAATAACTACCAAAAATGTATTTGCCAAATTTACAATGCATGATATTTTTTGGATTGTTTTCTTAAAGAGTACTCTTAAGTTGTACAAAATTCAAACCCACCAATTCTGGTTCTTTACTTGACTCCTTAGGTATATCTGGGATATGAAAATGACATGCTTCAGTAATGTAGCAATAGCATCATATACTCGTGGCAGTGTGAGAGGCATTAAAGCCCATTCATTTGATTTCACAACATAATGAGTTAAAATTCTTAAATTATGTCACAATTTAAACTACTAATGCAGTGCTACTTTGGTGCTTTTAGAAGAATGTCCTTTCCTTTTTCCTTTTTCTCTTAAATTGGCAATTAAAAATAAATAAAATAAACTTTGTTAGAGTTTAAATACGATACAATGCACCTATATTTAGGCATGTATTTCCATGATTTTTTGGCTAATTTATACAATTGTGTAGCCATATTTACATTCAATATGTGGAGGATAGCCCCTAATGCCATGAAAGTATGAGGAATTTTGAGGGCCTACTCCGCCCCAAAAATGATAAGAAGTACTTTAAACATTCAAAGTCTCGGAAATTAGCCCTAAATGTGTATAGCAAATGAGGAAACATTCATTCAAGAAAATCTTGGAATATCAGTAAGAACTGTGAGACTCTATGGTGTCTAAACCAAGACTGCATTCTCCCTCCCCACTCCTAGCTCAGGAAGGCAGAAACTCCATTTTAGACTGGTACAGTGAGCACACAGGCCTTCTTCTTCCTTTAGCTCCTGGTCAGTGGGTCATTTTCCCAGGAGGGGCAGGATATCAGCTTTTCTCATTCTATCACTAGCTACCCATTGCTAAGGCCACATTGGGAGCCAGTACAGTCAGGAGGTGGGGTTTTCCTTCTTGCATCCAGCCCCCAAGATCTCATGTTTGTCAGTGGATTCTTACATGTAGCATCAAAAACATGAGAAAACAAATGGATAAATTGGACTTCATGTGTGCAAAGTTTTACTTCGGGAGAAGGATCACGAGACTATTGGAGTCATGATCTCTTATTCCTCAGCTTTTGGGGTGGGTGTTAAACATATTGAAAGGCAAGTAGAGGAGACTTGGGACCATTTTCCACCCGTCCGCCAAGAACTCAACTCCTTTTTTTTTTTTAAAGATTATTTATTTATTTGCGAGAGAGAGCGAGAGTGCGCGCAAGAGGGAGTGCGCGTGCGCAAGGGAGAGTACGAGTGGGAGAGAGGGGCAGAAAGAGGGGAAGCAGACTCCCTGCTGAACAGGGAGCCCGATGCTGGGCTCAATCCCAGGACTCTGGGATCATGACCTGAGCCGAGGGCAGCCTCTTAACTGACCGCGCCACCAGGATGCCCCAAGAACTCATCTTCTAAAGCCCGAGTATCAGTCAGAAAGAAAAGACACCATTGTTCCTGCTCCCAGCCTCAGAACCATGGACCAGAGATTTGCCTGGGAAAAGAATCAGCCTTTAAAACAGTTCCAAATCACTTCCAAAAGGAATTAAGTTTATTTGCAACAGAGTATGCAGAAGTTCAAGCCTAATGTAACTCAAAAACAACGGAAGTTGTGGTGAATGGCAGTTGGGAGGGGTGACAGATTCATTGGAGATAGAGGCTAAGTTATAGGCTAGCTAGTTTGCTGGAGAGAAACAGGGAAGACCCCACCCTCCAAATCCCCTTGGGTCATAACAAATCTCAAACACTGATCTCAGGAACTTAAAGAAATAATAATAATAAGCCCCATAGGGGAGGAGGACGAGTACACAAAGTTGCTACAATTATGTTATCTAAAATATCCAAGTTCTAACAAAAAATTCCAAAGCATGCAAAGAAAGAGTATAATCCACTTTTTTCTGCTGGAAAAAGTGGCCGGAAGTTGGATGTAATAGAAAAAGGCTTCAAAGCAGTCATTATAAGTATGTTCAAATGACTAAAGAAAACCATGATAAGATGAAAAGAAGGTATGAGTATAATACAATATCAAATAGAGAATATCAGGAAAGAAAGAAATGATAAAAAAAAACTGAATAGGAATTTTAGATTTGAAAAGTACAAAATGTGGGGTGCCTGGGTGGCTCAGTTGGTTAAGCATCCTACAGGTCAGTTGTTGATCTCAGGATCGCGAGTTCAGGCTCCATGTTGGGTTCTATGCTGGGCACGGAGCCTACTTTAAAAAATTAAAATAAAAGTACAAAACTTAACTGAAAAATTTGCCAGAGGGGCTCAATAATTGATTTGAATTGCGAAATAATTAATAAACTTGAAGATGTGTAAATAGGGCACATGAGGTCAAAGAACACACTAAAAGAATAAAGAAAAGATAAATAGCGTTTCAGAAAAATGTGGGACACCATTTGCACACCAACGCATACATATTGGAAATACCAGAGGAGAAGAGAGAGAGAAAGTAGAAAAAAAATTAATGAAAATCTTCCTAAGTTTATTTAAAAAACAGTAATGGATAAGAAGACATATTTTTAAGATGGCAACATATCCAAATTGATCTATATATTTAACCCAATCCCTATCAGAATCCCAGCTGGCTTCTTTGTAGAAATTGACAAGCTGTTCCTAAAATTTATAAGGAAATGCAAGGGACCCAGAATAACCAAAACAATCTTGAAAAAGAACAGTTTGGAGGATTGACACTTCCTGTTGTTAAAACTTACTACAAAGCAACAGTAATTTAAAACAGTGTGGTACTGGCATGAGGATAAATCATTAAGAAAGAAGTGAGACTCCAGAAATAAACTCTTGGCTTTATGGTCAGCTGATTTTTAACAAGGATACCAATATCATTCAACGAGGAAGCAATAGAACTCTCAGTAAATGGTAATGGGACAACTGGATAGCCATAAAGAAAATGGTAAAGTTGGACTTTAATTTATACTATATACAAAAAAAATACCTCAAAATGTGTCATGAGTAAATGTAAGAGCTAAAAGTATAAAACATTTAGGAAAAAAACATAAGATATATCTTCAAGATCTTGAATTTGGCAATGGATTCTTAGATATAACACCAGAAGTATGAGAGAAAAATAGATAAATGGGACTTCATGAAAATTAAAATCTTTTGTGTTTCGAAGGACACTATCAGGAGCATGAAATGGCAACCCCACAGAATGAGGGAAAAAAATTAAAAATTATATATCTAATAAAGGACTTGTATCCAGAATATATGTGGAATGTTTACAACTCAACCATAAAAAGACAAATAGCCCAATTAAAAAATGGGTAATAAATTTTTGTGGACATTTATCCAATGAGAATATGCAAATGCATAATAAACACATGAAAAGATCCTCAACATCATTAATTATGAGGGAAATGAGAATTAAAGCCATGGTGAGGTACCACCCCACAATCACTAGGATGACTATAATAAAAAAAAAGAAGTCAGATAATGACAAGAGTTGGTAAGGATATAGAGAAATTGGAACTTTCTTACACTGCTGGTGGCAAGATAAAAGGGAGTGACAACTTTGGAAAACAGTCTGGCAGTTCCTCGAGCAATCAAACATAGGGTTATCCTAAGAGCCAACAATTCCACTCTGAGGTATATACGTAAGAAATATTAAAACACATGTCTGTGCTGTACATAAATAGTTAGAGCAGCATTGTACAGAACAGCTAAATGTGGAAACAATCCAATTTCCATCAAATGATGAATGGATCAAAAAGGGGAGTCATAGCCTGCTCAGGCAGCCATAAGAATATATATAATAGGACGCCACTCTTATAACCTCAGTTAACCTTAATTACCTCTGAAAAGTCCTGTCGCCAAGCATGGTCACATTAGGGATTAGGTTAAACATATGGACAGTTCAGTCCATAGTAGTGATATTTAGCCATAAAAAAAGAAATGAAGCACTGATATGTGCTACAACATGAATGAACGTTGAAAGCATTATGTTAGGTGAAAGAAAGTGGTCACAAAAGATCATATGTGATTTCATTTTTTATGAAATGTCCGGAATGGGCAAATCTATAGAGACAGTAGAGTAGCAGTTGCTTAGGTCTTGGGAGGCAGGGATGAAGGGGGCAGGTAGCAAAGGAATGAGAAGCCGGGAGACAAGCAATAGCTAAAGTGTCCATGGGCTGCTTTCTGATGTGATGACACATTCTGAAGATTACTATTGTAATGATTGCTCATATCTGTAAATATACTAAAAAACATTGAATTATATATTTCAAACGCATAGATTGTGTAGGGTGTGAATTACATCTCAGTAACGCTGTTATATAAATGATGTAAATATTTCTCAAAATATTTCCTACAGCCACACTCTCACCTTAACCGAGGCTATCCCTGATCTTTCTTACATTATAAGACTGGCTTTGTACTTTCTAGATTGTCATAAGAATGAAACCATAGTGGATGTGCTCTTCTGTTTCTAGCTTCTTTTGTTCAGTATAATGTGTTTGAGATTCATCCATACTGTGTGCGTTACTAGTTGCTGCTTTTTGTTGCTGAACAGTCTCACGCTGATGGTTATACCACGTTTGTCTATATCTTTTGATTTTAGTTTGGGAATTTTGTGAATAAATCTACTCTGAATATTTGTGTGCAAAACTTCGTGCGGACATGTGTTTTCATTTATCTTGGTGAATGCTTAGAAGTGTGACTTGAATTCTGTGTTAAGTACACTAGTCAATACAATCAGCCAAAACTATCTGCCATTTGCTATGTGTCATTGTTTCAATCTCTATATATGAACTAATTCATCTAATCCTCACATCAATCCTGCCCTCACATAGCCTGGGGCATGGGGCCCAATAGCAATGCTTTGTTATGCATTATTTAATATATATGTATCCAGTAAAGTTATAAGATATTTTAATAACTTATCTGGTGTTATATTCTTAGCCCAGTTTGTACCTCAGGAACCTGAAACACAGTTTCTTCATACCAATGCCTATTGTTATACGAAGATTGCTATCGTATAAACTCACATAGTAAAATTTCAAGATGTTTTACACAATCTAATATTGGTTTTTATCAGGAACAGAAATCCAAACCTTTTCTTCATGAGAGATGATCACTGGGAAAAAAAAATGCTTAAAACATGAGGATAAATTTCATTTATAATTGTGAAACTGGAAAATAAATTTTGATCACCTCGATGTGTCTTATGGAACTTAATTTGTTAGTCATTCCTCTCTTTTTTATCTACAATCTGTCTTTCTTCATTAATTCCTCTTTATCAGGTTACTAATAATTAATAATAATAATAATAATGCTTACATTTAACTTTGTTTCTATAGCAGTGTACATCAAATTATCATTATTTAATTTTTTATTCTTATTGTTACATTTCCAAAAGGATCATGGTTTTGCATCTGAATCTCACAATTGTTGATGTTCACTACAATGCCAAAGAGCTCACCAATGCTCATGACCCCCACCTTGCCTTTCTACATACAGAAGAATTCTGAAGAGTTCTGTTTCTAACTCATTTCTCCTGCCTAGATTCCATAGTTAATTATATTTATTTCCAAAGTGTTACTTAATTATAATTATACTCAAACATTGCCAAATATATTATTGGATGCCTACTTTAAGATACAGGCTGTATTTTCGCCTGCCTAATTAGCATCTCCGCCTAAATGTCTAGCTGATCATTCAAACTCAGCGCATCAAAAAACTGATTTCCTCCATTTGACCCACTTCTCAGTCAAACGTTATTGATGGTAATGATGATGATGAAGATGCTGATACTGACAAGCATGAAGACTCAGAACAGATCTGCCATCCCTTCTGCATCTTCTTTTTAGTTGGCAGTGTTACCATCTATTCATTTCCTAAGTCCTGTATATTTCTCCAGTCTCTGTCTTTTCTTCTCAGATATTCCCTTATTAATGCCCTGTTTTATCTTGTTACTGGAATAATAACTTTTAACTGATATTCATACAGCTACCCTTTTCCTCTCTGTACAATTCTCCAGACAGCCACTAATACACTGTTAAAACCAAACCTGATTTTGTCATACTTTTCTTAAAATGGTTTACACTTTCCTTTGATATAAAAACCAAAGCTCTTGTCTTAGATTACGAGGACTCCCATCATCTAGAGCCAAACTGCATTCATATCTTCTTATCCCATGCTTTCTCCCGCCACACAAAGTTCTAGCCCACATGATAACATAGAAGGGCTTCAGTAAAACTGATGATGTACGGGCTTTCTCTTCATAAGCACTTTTGCACCCCTTGTAGACCAGATGAAGAACTACTTAGAAAAATAATTCTCTTATCTGACATAGTGCAGACATGCAACAAATATTCACTGAAGCAAAAATATTAAATTTAGATATTTTCTATATTTTCTATAAAGTTCTGGCAGCCATGGAACTGCACCACGCAAAACTCTCTTCAAGAGATAACCTGCTACGTGGACTGAAGTTAGCCAAGAGCCTCCAGCTGTAGTACTTTAGGAACCTACCACAGCATTTGAGGTAAGACCACCCTTCCCTGAGTGCTTTCTACTCAGTGATGGCACATAGCAAATATACCAGTGCCTGGTCATTTTGCCCTCTACAGGACACTCATAGGTTGGAGCAACCTATTAGGGGTGGTTGTGGCTTTCTCAGAGCTACACTAAAGTATGAACTCTCCCTATCCAAATTCCTTTCTTTCTCCTCTGCTTTCAAAGAAGTCAGACCACCATCAGTGTCTGAAGCTCTCTCTGACTGCTCCTGCTTCTTCTACTCTTTAACATTCACCGGTGTTACCCCCAGTACACTCTTGGGCTTCTAACTTAACTCTATCTTGGTATTTACTTTTGTGAGGTCCCAGACTGACACAAAAGCCTTTCTTGATTTCCAAATCAAATGTAAATAAACCTGGAGGACATTATTCTAAGTGAAATAAGCCAATCTCAGAAAAACAAATACTGTATGATTCCATTCATGTGAGGTATCTAAAATAGTCATAGAAAGAGAGAATAGAAGGGTCCTTGGTAAGAGCTGGGAGGAGGAGGGTTGTGGTTCAATGGTTGTAGAATTTTCAGTCATGCAGGATGAAAAAGTCTAGAAATCTGTATGACATGGCATGTAGTTAATAATACTGTGTTGTACACTTGAAAATTTGCCAAAAGGTTAGATTTCATGCTATGTGTTTTTATTACTGCAATAATAAGTTAAAAAAATAGTTCTCATACTCATAGAATTTGGTACATAACATTATTGTACATTTTCCAAATTATGTTCTAAATATTTATGTTGCTGTTTTCACTAGGATATGAGCTATGTCATCAGTTGCATGAATAAATTTTTGTTAAATGAATTTATTCATTCATTCATTCATTCATTCTGATTTTAAATTTATCATGAAAATGCATTATACCCATACACAGTTTTGTGGGTTTTTTTTTTTTGTTTTTTTGGTTTTTTTGCATGCACACATACACACACACACATACAAATCTGGTTAAAATCACATTTAACTTTTCATTCAGGGACATTTTCTGAAACATCTGCCATTTTCATATTCCAAAAATAAATATCACATAGATTGTGCATTGAGCATGCCACAGTACTCGTTGAAATTTATTATTTTGGGCTGAAAATAATTCTCCCATCTCTCATTTTCAAGTCAGAGGATAATTATAACTATTCCCTTAAACCACACAGAGAACAAATATACTGAGATTAACAAAGTTAAAAATGAACTCAAAAAGTGTTAAAAAGTAGAGGATAGCTAGTATAGCTTGAAACTCTTGACCAATCTAACTATTCATGAGGAGAAACTGAACAATGTAATGAATGGAATTTACAAGTCATACTGGAAAAAAAAGGGACAAAGCTAAACTAAGAATACATGAGTTTGCAAAACGTTAGATCTCAACAAAGTTGCAATTTTAGTATGACCGCTGTTTGTACAACAGACTACTTTCTAAAACTTGAATTCTAACTGCAAAGTGTATGTATTAAATTAATTTGCTCGTTGTTATAATTCCTAAAATAAGTTCTTATGGAACTGAATGAATTTCAAATTAAAATAAAATCAACTAAGAATGACAATATTCACTTCAAAAGACTACCTATTTTTGATAATGTATAATTCATTTGCATTTCAATTTCTCAGCTTAAACCTTAAATAAATGTTATTTAAACTTATTCTCACTGTGTCTTGTTTACATAATCACAACAGACACAATGATATCACACCACATAGTTTCTGTGTGATGTGGTATTACTTTTAACAGTAGGTGTGAGATTTGTTACCACATTTTAGCTAAGAAATTCTGTGACTCTGCTAATGTTTTCAACCTATCAATACAATTTTTTATGTGACCTTTGTTTATCAAGTAGTAGAGGGAATGAAAACAATATAGAAGACACATTATATATCCTTAATGAACTTGCAAATGAAAGGAGAACAAAGTTATGTGTCAGACAAAATGAACATAATAAAAATTGGAGCAAAAAAAATTAGAGCAGTATATCCTTAAAATGAATATGATCTATAGCTACAAATGCTTTATTCAGTAGAGAAACATTGTTGTGCAACCTCTGGAGACGTATGATAAGTTTGTGGCCTGGAATAAGACTGTCTAGATAGAATTAATGGAAGTTAGAAGGAACAATAGAAAAGGTAAGATGGAAATAAGAATTATTATGATATTATCTGTGAAAATAAAGGAAAAAAAAGAAAGACTAAAAGTATAGTTTAAAGCACTGGGCTTTAAGATAAAGAATTACATTTATCAGAATGAAAATGGGACAAAATTTAAAGGGAAATGCAAAACTTGGAGAAAAAGATATTTAACAAGGTTACTATATATAAAATGTAAAGATACATTTAGAAATCAATTAAAAAATGTGAACTCCCTAACAAAAGAGCAAAAACAATAAAGCATTCACAGAAAAGAATTTCATATTGATAGTAAAGTATGCTAAATACTTAGCTTTACTAGTTTTGTTAAGCAAAATCACAGCCCTCTCCAATGGTGTCCACATTATAATTGCTGAACTTGTGCGTTATGTTATGTGGTGACTAGTGACCCACTTTGTTACTCCAAAATATACCCTTTGGCATAAGGATTATTTCGAAAACAGCAGGTACAAGGAGATCATTTGAGCTCCCATCTTCTTCCTGAAAGCAAGATATAGAACTAGAAAGATGGCCTCCCTATTCCAGGAGGAAAGAGACATTGTCACCAGAGACGGGGAGAAACGACCAAGAAAATTCTGCACAAACATACCTTGTTAAAATAACTTTTACCTACCTTTAGTCTCTCCATGTGTTTAATTACTTTTCCACAACTGCCTCTCTTTGTGCAACCTAATATATAAGCGCTTAGGTTTTGCTGCTTCTTTGAATTTTTGTTTCCTTATGAAGGCTCCCATGTTACATAGTACTTATGTTGAATAACGTATATGCTTCTCTCCTATTAACCGGTCTTAGGTCAGCTTAATTCTCTGACCCAGGCAAAGATGCTAAGAGGTTAGAGGTAAAGTTTTGCCTCCTTTCCAATGGCAAGGGGAAGCTAAGGTTCCTGAATAACTGACTTTAAAATAAGATTATCCTGGGTCCTGTGAGTGGACCCAATATAATTATAACGGTCTTTAGAAGTCGAAAAAAAAAGGCAGAGTCAGAGTGATATGCTCTCAGAGAGACTGAAAAGATTTGAGGATGGAAGTGTATATGAGGCCAGCAAAGTGGGCAGTATTTAGAACTGGAAAAGTCAAAGAAACCGTTTCTCCTCTACCTGGAGCTTTCCAAGGAGTGCAGCCCTTTGACATCTTGATTTAAGCCTGCTGAGACTCATTTCAAAACTTCTGACTGCCAGAATTATAAGACAATAACTTTCTACAATCTTAGGCTTTCAAGTTTGTGGCAATTTGTAACAGCAGCAACAGGAGACACAAATAATCAAATGAAATCAAATTAGAGCATTGATCAGATAAATTTTCTCAGTTTGGCAAGGATAAAATATATAGTTCACTATGTACATTGGAAAAGCCATATTCTCCTATGTTACAATTGCATGTGTAGGGACTGTTTGGTACATTCTGGAAGAGAATTTTGCAGCGCATATCAAAAGATTTAAGAATGTTGTTTCTTTTAAATATTGACTCATTAATTCTGATAGAAAGCTTTATTCCTATTAGACAAAACTGAGCATTAACACTTTCACAGATATTCTTGGTCTTATGAAAGATAATAAAGCATTGGCTTAACCAAATAATGAAATATTGTGCATTCATTAAAATTTGTTTTTGTTGTTGTTGTTTGTTTGCTTGTTTGAAGAATTGCTAGAAATATAGAATAGCAGACCCTAGTTCTTCACCCACCCCTTGGGCTTTGCCACTTTTCCACACCAGTATCTGCATTACTGCCTGAAGCTTCCTTCTCTCTGAAGCCAAAGAGGGGGTCTCTCTGGCTGTCAAGGAGTGAGACAGAAACTCGGGACTACCTGTTCCGTGTACTCGTCTTAGTATACTCATGCTATTCTTAGATCTGTTATTTTCAAATACATTTTCTTTGTTCATGTTTGATGGCTAAAACTCTCTCCTATTCCACGTGAACAAAAAAAGGCCACATTTTTAATGGATTCCTGTCATTTGCGTGCTTTCTGGGTCATTAATAGAGAATTAATAGAATCTCAATCTCAGGACAGCAAAATATTTTTTTCCCACTTTTCAAAATTGGTGAGATAGGTGTCACACAAACAAGATATTCATCTTTTTTACTATTCATCAAGTCATATTGGCACTTAATAGGCATAGTTTATTTATAGGGCTCATGTGGGTAAGAATTTCACTTGAAACGCCATTGTTCTGGGGATTTGGGGAAGCATTTTAAAAGGAGAGGAGATGTGAAAATGCCTCATCTTTGTCTTCAGGTCCCCCAGATCTAGAAGAAGATATCAGAGCTCAGTGAAAAAGGGGGAGTCGACCCACTCCTCAAAGTTCATAGTTTTGAGAAAAGTTGACACTCTTCTTAGATAATTGAATCTTTAATTCATACAGATCGATTTAGGCATCTTTTACTTCCTAGAAACAAAGGAATCCTTTGTAAGTGTCACAGGCTCATAAATCACGTTTGCAATTTGTTTTAAGAGTCCCTAAACTTGTAATTAATTGTATGAGAAAAACCTGTGATGGAAAGAGTTGTGAAAAAAGGAGTTTATTTATGTGTTTGTTGACCTTTATGAGGCTTAATTTTTCTCCTAGCTAAAAAAGATTCTACCTATGAAAGAGACAAAATACTAAATGTGACAAAATTAACATTAATTCAATAACTCAACAAAAATTTACTGAATATCCACTATGTACCAGTTATTGTTCCATTGACTTTAGACATAATAGTACACAAAACATAAAATATCTTTGCCTAATAAAGTTTGCTCTCTAGCATAAAATAAATAAATAAATAAATAAATAAATAAATAAATAAATAAATAAATAAAATTCCATAGCTTATTTGGAACATTTAAAAATCTATGATTTCTTTGTGAATGAGGGCGAAATACTTTGGAGTATTGTAATTACTATACGTGTCTCATCCATATCTACAAGTATTAGAGTAACAATTTTTTTACACTAGTCTGGGTGACCTGTTTTTTGTTTGTTCGTTTTTTTTTTTTTTAAGTCAATTGAAAAATAATTTAGGTTCTGTTATTTAGGTGTGATTTCATTTGCTTCAATGAGAGGAGAGTGGAAATATATATCTTAGTTCACCATATATTTCTGCCAGAACAAATTTATTTCAAACTAATTAGTGCTAGGACGCCTGACAAACATAGATACAGGAAATCAAATAGTGGTAAGGGTTTCCAAGGTAGCCAGTGGTTGACAGGGGATAAGAATGCCACGCTGAGCAGAAGGCAAATCTTAAAAATATAATAAAGAGTATTTCTGGGTTTGCTGGGAATTACAAATAACTTCCAAAATATCAAGCATAAAAGTAAAATCAGAAGAAAACTAGATAATTACTACAAGTGCAAGAAATATTCAACAGTTATTTATTGAAGGTCTGCCAGCTGTTGTGCCTTATTCTAAGTCTTGGAATGAAGTGGGGGGTAAAGTAGACCAGACTTAGTTTCTCCTTGTTTAGTCTAAATTCTCCTGGGGAATATTCACATTCAGGAAACACACATATAAATAATAGTAAAAATTATTTAACATGCTATGAAGAAAAAGAACATAATATTATGAGAAAATTCGATGGAGTGATTTAATGTATTTGGGAATAAAAGAAATCACCTTTTGTTCATGGAGATTTAGCTGAGACCTGAGGCACTAGCAAAAGGAAGGCTCACAGGAGTGGAAAGATACTAGGTCATTCTAGAAAATAGATGGGTGGTGTAACTTCACCATAGTGAGCATGGAAAAACGAATGTGAGGAGGCAAAGCAAACAGTTTCAGATTCAGGGGCTTATAAGTCATTCTCATAATTTTGTCTTTTATCGTAGGAACAAGAAGAACCAGTCAAGAACTTTAAGCAAACAGAAGAGAACACATCAACTTTAAGTTTTACAAAGTTTATATTGGCCTTCTATGGCAGCAATCGGAGGAGAAGAGCGCTGAGTGGATAGGCGATAGCATAGCTGAAAGACAATGTTGGTTTGAACCTGAGTGGTGGCCGCGGAAACGGAGAGCAAAGGAGAATATATATATTCTCCACACACGCACGCACGCACGCACGCACGCGCGACTGGAAGAACCAGCAGGGTGGATGATATAGAAGATGAAACAGGGCGCCTGGGTGGCTCAGTCAGTTAAGCAGTTTAGCCTTCCACTCAGGTCCTGATCCTGGAGGCGCCAGGATCGAGTCCAGCATCAGGCTTCCTGCTCAGTGGGGAGTCTGCTTCTCCCTCTGACCTTCCCCCTTCTCTCTCTCTCTCGCTCTCTTCTCATAAATAAATAAAATATTTTTTAAAAAGAAGATGAAACAAATAGAGGTGTCAAAAATTATTCCGTTTCCCAGTCAAACCCTCCTGAATCAGAGCAGAACTTGAGAGTTGAAAAGACGATAGAATTCAGTGGTGCACGCAAAAATAGGTAAAAATTTGCCCCAAGTTTGCTCGATTGACAACTTGGACTGACCATATTAAACAACATTAAACTGTTTTTCTTACTTAGTATCAAGTGACTGTACTAATAAATTATAATTTGGCATCAACTATAAGACATATAGATTCACATGTATACATATGTGTGTGTATATAAGAAATATAGCTTAAGTGCCTTAAAAATATCACTGTCTACTAACTGATGAGATTCAGTCCCTTTGAGCAAGAGTCAGCAAACATTTCTGTAAAGGACCAGCGAGTAAATGTTTTCAGCTTTAGGTGCAGAGTCTGTTAAAACTACTCAACTCTGTTAATATAGTACAAAATTAGCCACAGTCAATATTTAAATAAATGCTCATGGGAAGAATTGGTCTGGCTGCAGGTTGCCAAACCACAGAACTTTTAAATAAACATAGGCTAGACTAGAAGGAAGACGCATTGGTATTGGGGTTTAAAGTGTCCTTCTTTATTAAAAAAAATTTAAAAAGTAGTAGAAAGTTAGTTTGATAGTTTAAGAAAGGTTTATTAAATATATGATTTTGAGTTATTCCTGGATCGATGTTATTTTAAAGTGAATTTCGTATGACAAGAAGTTTGACAATTTTGATACTGAACTTTTTCATACTTTTTTATGGTATTACTATTGCTATATGTTGTCATATATGATTGTCAAAATAACAAACAAATGAAAAAGTGTGAAAAATTGAAATGACAAGATTGTTGAAGTAGCTTTAACATGGTGATGTGCTGAAATCTAAGGGCTGAGATATACCGTGAGTTTTGATACAGTGAAATTAAACCGATATCATAGAGTGACCAATGTGTCTGACTACCCAATGTGCCTAGCATGCAACACCAAAATTCTTCTAGCACAAATAAGAAAATTGTCAGTGTGGCTCTCAGAGGCAAAAAGAGGAAAAGAGAAAATCAGTTACAGACTGGCTGATTCTGAGAACAGCACAGGACGTACACTCCCAAAAAAGATTATCTATGTTTGGCATTTTTATCTACTAATACTACATAATGTAACTGAATCAACCAAATCTATTTAGTACTTTATTTGATATATATATGTGTGTGTGTGTGTGTGTGTGTGTAAAAATATATATACAATTACACATATGCATGCATGTGTATATATTCAAACTTTATTCACGTGTGTAGTAGGCTGAATATACTCCCCCCAAGATAGCTTTATCCTACTTCCTGGAGCCTGTATATTCCCCTACCAAGGTAAAAGGGATATTGCAGGTGTGATTATGGTAAGGATTTGAGATAAGGAGACTTTCCAGGGTTATCCAGGTGGGCTCAATGTAATCACAAGCATTCTTGTAAGAGGGAGCCAGGAGGGTCAGTCAGTAATAGGAGATAGGACTCAGGAGGGAGTGAGGAAGGAGCCATGAGCAAAGGAATATAGGTGGCCTCTAAAAGCTGAAAAAGACGAAGAATTTTTTCCTGAAGCCTCTAGAAAGAATGCAACCTTACTAACATGGAGAATTTAGGCTTCTGATCTTCAGAACTGTAAGAAAATAAATCTGTGTCATTTTAAGTAATTTAGTTTGTGGTAATTTGTTGCAGTAGCACTAGGAACTAACAATATTTAAAGTCAATCTTGCTCGGCATTACTTTAGGAGTCGTTTTCCTAGGAATGGTACGGACATTTTGGTGCTACTGTTGTTCTAATTTTGTGGGTGATTAATTACGAAACTCATGTGTCATATAGTGTTTGATGTTGCTGAACTTAAAATCTGAAAATTTAATTTTTAACCTTTCTGATATTTTGAACATGCTGCTTGTATAAGTGATTTTATTTCTTTTCATCCATGTGTAAAACTCAGTGATATAATGTAGCTACAGTGATGCAACATTATTTGAAATGTGGAACCAAATAAATTAGATTAAAATGATTCATATTTGTTATTATGAAAGCATGAGATCATAATATAGTAATACTAGTAAAATATTAGCTACTTGTGACAGGGTAAGAATTTAATTTGCAGCAAAAGTACATTCCCAAGTTTCACTTTTGTTTTGTAATAAAATCTCAATTTCAGAAGATATTGAAATGTAAACAGGAAATAGGTGTCAGCCTCGGGTCAGACCTACATTGCACAGTATACTTATTTACACCAGATATTTCGCTATTGTTATATTTAAGCTAAATAGTCACTTCTCTGATTTCTTCTTAGGAGTAGACACAGCTTTTGTATGTGCAACACTGTTATATTTCCTTTTAAGGTTACTAAATATGAGTGAGGAGACATGTGCCAAAAGTGATGGATGTTGGAAACAATCTTGAGCTGGGAAACAGCATGAGGAAATTGAAATGTTTGAAAGATAGGTTATATTGGATGAAGAGAGGGGGAAAAAGGATATATTTATTGTATTTTAGTTAGCTATCTCCAGTCTCTGTACATTTTCTTTCCAATCAGCTACTTTGGTCTTTTTTCAGAAAACAAAAAATAAGCAGGCAACAATAGCAGCAACAAAAATAGAAGAAAAGAAAGAAAGAAAGAAAAACTACTTATTGATATTGAACATTGCCACAAAATAAATTTTAGATTAACTTAATAGAAATTAAAATTATATTTTACAATTACAAATAATTGTAACCAAGGAGACAAACTATACCAGAAATAGATTCTAAATTGAGACAGAAGCACAAAAAAAGAAAAGAACAAAAACCCCAAAATGGCTAGGCAAAAGCATGAAACTCAGTTCTATACAAAGTAGAAGAGAAATAGAAGGAAAAAAGCTGCCTAAGCAGACTGAAAAGGGCAGGAAACATTAATGAAAATGAAGCGGAGCCATTGATAAAGGTGATCTATATTGATACCTATTTTATTTTAATTATTTAATATAATTTTTTTAAGATTTTATTTATTTATCAGAGAGAGAGAGTGAGAGCACAAGCAAGGGGAGGGGCAGGCAGAGGGAGAGGGAGAAGCAAGCTCCCCGCTGAGCAGGGAGCCTGATGTGGGGATAGATCCCAGGACCTTGGGATCATGACCTGAGCCAAAGGCAGACACTTAACTGACTGAGCCACCCAGGCATCCCCCTATTTTATTTTTTAAAAAATTTTTTGGATGATCCATGCATTTAATAATGTTTATTATCAAATAAATATATGCTATGAACTATTCTAAACATTGGGCATCAGCATAAGTGAAATATACAGGGTCCCTGCTCTTATACAGCTTGTTTAGTGATAGAAACTAGTCCAGAAATATGTTAACATGTAAATAATATATGTTCTGAAGAAAATGAAGCCAGAGTATGATATATAAACTACATGTGCAAATGGGAGAACCTCGGGTGATTTTGTTTTTGCTTTTTCCTTTACATGCAGGGAAACCCAGTTCTTCCTTGTATGTCTCCTTTACCAGAACAGAACACTTCACTTCTAACACTTCTGGTCACCAAATGTGTGGAGGTTTTTCTCCACACCAAGCAATTCTCTGAGACCCAAGCTGGGTGTCTTCAATTGAGCTCAATTCTGACGCTCTCTACCTGGAGATAGCAGCCAATCCCACAGGTGAAGGTTTCAGTCCCGCAAGACGACCACCCTCCTTGCCCCCCACTCCCACCCCCAACTTCAGCTTCTGGTTGCAAACCCAGGTCATCCATCACCTGTGCTCCTAACCAACTAGCATTAGATCAGTGGTTTCAAAGACCCCCTCGTTGGGTATGACTAATTTATGAGAGCGGCTCACAGAACTCAGGGAAACACAAGTTCATCAGTTTTAAAGGATATGATTAAGAATACAGATGGACCTCCAGATGGAAGAGGACAGGATATGTGGGAATGGGTGCAAAGCTTCCAGGCTCTGCGGGTATACCACTCTTTCAGCACCTTTACAAGTTCACCAACTCAGAAGCTCTCAAAACCCCATACTTTCGGGATTTTATGGAGACTTCAGCATGTAGGCATGATCAATCATTATCTCCATTTCTAGCTTTTTACCCCTTCAAGAGAATGAGGGGAAGGGTTGAAAATTTCAAGCTTCTAATTATGGCTTGGGCTTTCCCATGACTAGCTCATCCAAGAGCCCACCCAGAGTTGCCTCAGTAGAGCAAAAAACCCATAGGTCACCCGGGAAATTACAAGGACTTCAGAAGCTCTTTGCCAGGAAGAGGGAAGAGACCTCTTAAATATATATCTCATAGAAGGTATAGGGATTTATTATTTTAAAGAGAGTTGTCAGGAGGGGCCCCTCTGATAAGTTTCTATTAGAACAGAAATATGAAAGAATTTTAAGGTTAAGGTTCAGGGCATGAAAAACTGTGAAGAAAGAATGAAAAGCAGATAGAACCATTTGTGCAAAGGCCCTGAGGCAGGAGCATGCTAGGTATGTAGAACAGCTAGGACTCCAGTGTGCTTAGAATAGAGAGAGGAGGTGGAGGTGGCTTGTGGAATGATCTGAGGTCAGAGAAGTAGCTTTGGGAAAGACTGTACACCCCAGCAGTTCAAAGGAATAACTGTTTGTTTTATTCTGAGTGAGAGGGGAAATAGTTGAACTTCCTTGAGCAAAACCATCAGGTGGTGACATTTGTTTTGAAAGAATACTATTGGATATTGTGTGGTGAATAGATATAGACAGTCGAGGTGAAAACAAAAGTATGTGGCAACATTGAATGGTTATGGGTGGAAGGGTACAAAAATACTGATTTGAAGGGATACATGCACCCTTATGTTTATGGTACCGTTATCAACAACAGCCAAATTAGGGAAGGAGCCCAAATGCCCACCAACTGATGAATAGATAAAGAAGAGGTGGTATATGTATACAGTGGACTATTACAGAGCCATTAAAAAGAATGAAATCTTGTCATTTGCAATAACATGGATGGAGCTACAGAGTATGACACTAGGCAAAATAAGTCAGTCAAAGACAAATAGATGATTTCACTCATCGTGGAACTTAAGAAACAAAACAGATGAACATGCAGGAGGGGGATGAGAGAGGCAAACCATAAGAGAGGCTCTTAACTATAGAGAACAAACTGAAGGTTGCTGGAGGAAGGGGTGTTAAATACATGATGGGGATTAAGGAGGGCACCTGCAGTGATGAGCACCAGGTGTTGTGTGTAAGGGAAGCATCACTAGATTCTGCACCTGAAACTAATGTTGCACTGTGTGTTAACTAACTGGAATTTAAATACAAACTTGGGAAGAAAAGAAACAGTCTAGGTGGGAGATAATGATGTCTGTATTAGTTTGCTAGGGCTTCCATAAGAAAATACTACAGACTGGATAGCTTAAAAAACAAAAACAAGTTATTTTCTGAGTTCTGAAAGCTAGAAGTCTAAGAATAAGGTGTCAGCAGATTTGGTTTCTTCTGAATGAAGCCTCTCTCCTTAGCTTGCATATGGCTGCCTTCTAGCTGTGTCCTCACATGGCCTTTACGCCATGCTTGCACAGCCCGGGTGTCTCTCTCTGTGTCCTAATCTCCTCTTCTTAATAAGGACACATTTCAGATTGAATTAGGGCCTACCCTAATAGTCTCATTGTAACTATCACCTCTTTAAAGGCCCTATTTACAAATACAGTTACATTCTGAGGTAAAGGGGGGTTGGAGCTTAGACATATGGCTTTGGAAGAGACATAGTTCAGCACATAATATCATAGCCTTAGGTGATCATGGTGGTAGTGGTGGAAATGATAAGTCATCACATTCAGGAAAAATATTAGAGCAAATAAAAGATTTGCCGATGGAATAGATATTCATTGTCAAAGATATATCTGATGTTTTCGATGTAACAACTGGAAAATGGAGTTGCTAGCAACAGGGATATGGCAGAACAGGGAAGGAGTGAGTTTGCAGTCCGTGTGACATAGAATTTCTTATGACATGAAAATTGAAATACCTTTCACATATCCAAGTGAAGATGCTAACTAGACAACCAAAACTCCAGGAAGTCTCACAAATGCCCCTACTATAGACTGTACAATTCCACAAGCCCATCTGTGATGGGAGTTCAGTCTGTGAGGAAGGTTTAGGAGTCAGCTGGGTAAGGAGTAATCCCTGAAGAGCGAAGGAATTCACAGTGTACCTGGCAGTCTTCTCTCCCTGGAGTCTGTTAGAACAATCTGTATTTTTATCACCTTCTCTTCCTATTTTCCTGAAAAGTTGCCAAAATGGCCCAACAAATGAAGAAACGATATAGTATTATCTGCAGCAACATCTTATTTATCTTTTTGCCAAATACTGCCTCCTCTCTGCATTGTTTTTGCCTCACTTTGAAATTCAACTTTTTATCATTTATTCATTCATTTAGCCTCCTTGCTCCACAATAAATAATTTTTAAGCCCTTTCTATGTGCTCTACAATCTTCTTTACAAACCCTAGCAGGATTAGGTGTGCAGGCATCAACGAGAAGTCTGATTTTTCAGAAATTTGGAGAATGATCCATTAACATGCCAAGGGTAAAAAGAGTAGAGAGTATGAGGCGTTATACTTCCTAGCAAGCCAAGCAAATAACAGGAAAAATATATGCACATGTCTTTAAAAGTCTTACAGTAGGGGTGCCTGGGTGGCACAGCAGTTAAGCATCTGCCTTTGGCTCAGGGCGTGATCCTGGAGTTCTGGGATCGAGTCCCACATCAGGCTCCTCCGCTGGGAGCCTGCTTCTTCCTCTCCCACTCCCCCTGCTTGTGTTCCCTCTCTCGCTGGCTGTCTCTATCTCTGTCAAATGTATAAACAAAATCTTTAAAAAAAAAAAAAAAAAAGCAGAATCCTAGACCCACCCCAGCATTCTAGACCTGGTGAATCAGAATCTGCATTAAAAAAAAAAAAAAAAAAGCCTTACAGTAAATTAAAAAACATAAAAGATGTTTGGAATTGTAAGGGTTAGACGAGATTAATTAATTGAAACTTGAGGAAAGGCAATATATATTAAATTGTGCCTTAAATAAAAAAATATTTATTTGGGGGGAGCTTTGTAAGTATTATCATCACTTATCACAACCACTGGCTAGGGCCTTAACAACTCATGACTTCTATTTGCAATTACCTACGTCCATTTAACAACCTCTGTCCGCATGTCAGACATTGCTCTAGGCATTGTGTAAAAATGATAGAAAGGACACATACTATTAAAGGTAAACAGAATATCTAAAGTTCTGAAAATCCTAGTTTTCCTAGGTTAGGAAAATCCTAGTCATAAACACTTTTCTCCATCTGTCTGGCCACAACAAACTTAATTTTTTTTAAATTATGACTTCAATCACATATTTTCAATCCAAAGCTTCAGGAAGTTTATTCCAGTAATTTGAAATATTTCTGGAAAGAAAACGTGTTGTTTAGAAAGGCTAATTGTTCACCATGGTAGCCAAGCAATTAATCTCACAACGTCATTTTTTAAAAATAAATTGCATGCTGTAAGAGCTTCTCTTTTCACTTACTGTATAATTTCAAATATAATTGAGACAACTACATGGAATAAAGCACGTTAAAACTCTGAAGATCATTCTACTGGCAAATCTGAGCATTCTAAAATTTGGGTCGTAGAATAAATCCATTCCAAATATTCCATGTGGCTTAAATGAACAAGAAGTGCTGCAAATCTCAACCACAATAAAATGTTAACCTTTAAAGATTTGTTGGGTTTCAAAATATCAAAAATATTTGACAATTCAAATGCAGAGAACCATTTCATTACTGTGGTCTACTTATTATTTTTTCAATACAGATGAGATCCAAAATATATTTGGAAAGTAAATTTTAAAGTAATTATTGTAACATTTCCATAGGATAGCTACTAGTAATGTCTATCATGAAAATAGCATTTACTTCAGTAACGATTTCTCTGATGTGGTCTATCAGAACCATGAATAAGAAGCTCAGGCACTAGTAACTACATTTAGGGGAAAATAGTTATTAACTGTAAATTAAAATATTAATTATATGTATGTGTATATATACATATAATATTTCTTTAGTCCTCATGTATACAGAAAAACCACAAATTGATGTTATATGTGAGTACACAAAAACCCAATTATATGGGGAAGGGAGGGGGAGGATATATAACATTGTGGTAAAGAGAAAAAAAACCCTCTAAATGCTAATTTTTCAAAATAAATAAGCTGTATAAACATGGGAAAGCTAGTAATGCTAATGCAAAAAATGCGTAATTTGATGTGTAAACTGGGTAGTTAAGTCTAGGAAAAAATTAACTAAGAATAGATTTTCTATATTGTTGGGGGGGAAAGAAATGTGTTTTATCTCTTGTTACGTGAGTGCCTAGATAATAGCTTCAATTTACCCATCTTGGCTTGCAAAGCCTAAAGTGTTTGCTATCTGACTCTATGCAGAAAATGTTTGCTGACCCCCGGTCTAGGGTTTCTCAGTATTTCTGTTTAACCTATTATAATAGTTATTCAATTTTCTCCAGACAAAATAAGTTCACCTTTCTACTAGCCAAGAAAATAAAGTATCTAAATGTGCTTACCTTTGATGATTTTGAGTAAAGCATCATCATTTTTTAGCATGCAGTTTTTCAACACACATAAAAAAGAAATACTGGCTAAATTTAGTTTGCAAGCAAAATATAAGTTGGCCTTATTAATAGATTTCACAAATAAAACCAAACATTTCCTGAATATTGATTTATGAGATGTAGGATTAAATCATTTAATTAGCTGAGTTACAGCTGTCACACATTACTGGATCTCTTCTTATTAAAGGTTGAAAGAAAATCAAGCATGTCCTAGAACTGTCAACATAAAAAGTTTCCCCCCTACAGAGTTCTTTGATTTTTATTTTGTTCTACGTAAGAAAGTAGATACTTTGACTTTTTCTTCTTAGGCAAGAAATCAATGAATTGAAAATTTTTCTGACCACTGGTAGATTAGGTGACATCCCTGTGACTCCTGGGGTATTTTAAATCAGTCAGTGTTGGAAGATGCAACTCCGTGGGGTTTTATAACTGTTTGTACAGGATATTCTCAACACACATAAAAATATTTCCTTTGTGCACTTATGTTGTATTTATCTTAGTCCTCTATTTAGCTAAATAATACAACTGTTACAGCATTTAGCAGATCCAAAGTGTATACTCTAAATTTTCTAAAGATACATCACTCTCTGTAGGATGCCAATTCACACACAATTTTCTTGTTTGTGCTTAAAAAGCCCAACTTTTTATATGCTTTTAAGGTTTGATTCAAACATGCTTTTTCCTGAGAATAAAGTCTTCTTTAATATGAGTTTCAAATTCCCATCTTTTCTGGATCTTCAAAGTGCATTCAAAGTTAGCAGGCCCTGTGCCTTGCAGCAGTTACGTATGGGCATGAGCAATATGCCAAATGCTGTCATGGATTGTATCCATTCCTACTTACCTTGCACCTTCACTGTATAAGGCATTCGGGCTGGCATTAGGGATCTGAGTGGGGACTATTTTAAGAAAGGATCCACTCTGGACCTGGGTTTCCTTTATGACATTATATATACTATGTATTGGTTTCCCTTTTCCTACATTATCCATTTATATTTTCTGTGTTTAGTAAATTCAGTCTCTGTTATACATGCTGTCATGGTGTTTTTTATGTCATCAAGCAGCCTTTATCTTATACCTGGTTCAACCATTAAAAAAAAACCCTTTCTATTCATAATAGATCATAATAATTTAGGACAGATATGGGTTATATATTATTACTAAAAAAATAGGAGGGAGGACCACAGTTTTCAGATTAGGTTCATACATTTTATGAGATTGTCATGTCTTATATCACATCAAACATATACTAAAGTGTCCACTCTGATGCCAGGTTAAGGTGGGCAGTCACTGTATTAATGGTAAGAAAACCACACACATTCACATGTGCTGTGCACACAAATGAAATTCTGAATTGTGTATGAATCTGTTTTGAAAATATTGTTTTGCTGTTTGGAGTGGCATGGCACTTAGGACCATAAGAAAAAACATTCAAATTTCACCAGGTCTTATCTGAAATTTTATTCCTTTCCCCACTGCAGTAGACCAAAGTCGAGAACACATAATGCAGATAAATCCATATCTGATTTTCTTTTCCATGTATATTTGATTGCGATACAATATAATTAGACTAGACTCCATTTAGATGATGTCATAAGGTCTGTCAAATTAATTAACTGCTTTTTAAAGATATCAATATCAGATAAAGTGATTAGTATTTTGTATTTCCTGAACTTCTTTGATTAGAGAGACATAGAAAACTGTGCCTTTAAAACCAGTATCAAAGAACCAACAGACTCCCATTGCAACATTTTACGCACATTGTAACAACACATTTTTAACTCTAACTATATTCTGAGTAACTCTGAACTTTCACATAGGCATTAAAACAATTTGAATATATCTTTATTCTTTTCTCTATTTGGTTATTATTATTATATTATAGTATGTGAATTGTCCTAAGATGGATAGACATAATAAAGAAAAATACTTATAATTAGAAAACATGCGTCAGCAACAGATACAAGATTTACTTGAGAAAGCTGTGTGAATTAGTGGGATATTGTTAAGAAAGAGGATGAGAGACTTGATTCCTTGTACAAGGAGAATATATGAGGAAAAAAAACTAGTAAGTAAAATTTGTAACATGCCAATTTGGCTTTCAACATGATTACTAAAATTGATTCTTATTTTGCTTATTTGGCAAAAGGGATAACAACTCTTTGAGAGGCTTTTTAGATCCCCAGTATCTTGCTTTCCCCAAGCAATAATATAAATAAATCAAGGTGAAAAGAGAAGTGAAGCATGGAAAAAAAAAATCCAGTTCTTCACATTGGTATATGGACTTTCCTTGGCAATTTAATAAGGTGGGCACCTCTGTGAAGAACTTAAACTTACAGACACAGGACAGCTTGCATAATAATATTTAATTGATATGGCTAAAGCCAAATATTCTATTTTGAATATACACATACACACCACCATCACCACAACCACTCTTACCACGTATCCTATAGGAATGTTATTAGACTTACTTATGTATTTTATACAATACCTTGGGTTCCTTGAAGGAAAAGTGTGACAAAAAAGCAACACCAAAAATAAATGTTAAAAAGTGGGATCTTGCAGAAAGAAAATACTGCTCTATAATAGAGTTTTTGTTTTCTTAGAATTGCAAAATTACTGAAAGAAATTACAACACAAAGCAGAAAGTGCTCAAAGTCTTTCAAGTTTCTCATTACTTCTCAGCCACTCATCCTTGGAAGTCAGGCTAAGTAGGTTCTATTATATAAATGCATAAGAAAGTGGGGGGAAAGTGGAAAGTTCTGATTTACTAACAACATTGATAAATGAGGTGCACAGACAACTCCAACACCATTTCAGCTGATAGTTTCTAAACCCACCCCAGAAAATCTTTCACTTGAGCATTAGGCTGGGTGAAACTTCACTGTTTAATGTTTACACTTATTCCCCCTACAGGTGATGATGCAAATCGAACAGCATGCTTATGTATCAATCAACCCCTAGATCATCAAACTGGGTGTCTTCGGTCCAACTCCCTCATCTCAGGTGTTACACGTGCTGACTTACAGCCCCATTATCTACTGATAACAAAGGAGAACATTAGTGATCTCCAGAAATAGTTCAACCATGCAGCTCCCGGGTTCTTGAAAGCCACAAATGATTGGCAAATATTTCTGTTGCAGACACAAAAACAAAGAGCTCATTTCCTTCAAGAGCATCCTATAGCAGCATCTGTGAGCCGGCATGTGCTAAGGAAGAGAGAAGTCTTCCTCTTCCCTTCCTAGTGCCTTCTTCCCCTCTCTGATGTCAGATTTTCCTGACTCTAAGGAATCCAGAGTGAGGGAAAGAAGCTATTGATAAAGAACTTCAGGAAGGGGGCCCACCCATACCTGGGCCACTGCCCTCTTAGAGTTAGTTATGAAGCTTTCATTTTACTCATTGCAGGAAGCCTGGAGACCACAAGGCTCTGAGTCCCTATCTTCTAAGGCGCTGCATAACTTTGAACTTCATTCGGTGTGCTCTGGGGGAAACATATCCTTGGGTCCTGCCCACTGAAGAAGATTCTGATGGATTCTTATTATAGGCATCCTGGTAACTCTGTAACAGGTGGTAGTGGCTCACACATTTTTCTTTTTTTAAATAACAGCTTGGGGTTGAGATATATTTTACATACCACACAGTTTACCCATTTAAAATAGTGTACAATCGTTTTTAGTATGGTCAATATTATCAGTATTTCTATCACTCCTAAAACCTTGAACTTGTTAGCAGTCACTCCCCATTTCCTCCGCCTTCCCTGTACCCCCGCCCCAGCTCTAAGACAACCATTAATCTGCATAGATTTGCCTATTCTGAACAGTTCATACAGATAGAATTATTCCTGTGTGGTCCTTGTGACTGGCTTCTTTCACTTAGCATAATCTTTTCAGAGCCACCTATGTTGTTGCATGAGTGAGTTCTTCATTCCTTCTTATGACTGAATAATATTCCATTGTGTGGATATACATTTTGTTTATCTATCCAGCTGATGGACATTTAAATTGATTCTACCTTTTGACTATTAGGAAAAATGCTGTTATGAAAATTAGCATATGAGGTTTAAGACCATACCTATCTTATTGAGAATATCTTTGTATTTATGTTAGAAAATCTGCAGTCTCTTTGAAATGCAATATTTTCTAATATTTGCTATGGAAAATTTAACATATCATACTACCTTGTTCCTATGGTTTCCTCTTTTATAGATTTTTAAAAACCTGCTTACTCTGTCCCTCAACTGCTCTATTTAAATAAGCATACTATGATTAATGAGCTCTTTGTTAAGTAACTTAATCTAATTAAAATATTAAAAACATACTTTTAAAAAGGCAGACTGCATAAATTAGGAGCTCCATTCACCATATATGTTGGTCCCGACGTTGTTGTAATTTTTCATGTTGGCCATTGTCAAGAGTTCCTGTATTAATCAGTGGGGCACGTGGTGAGAGGAAACAGTTGGCATCGGTGTTCTACGTTTTTAGCAAAGTGGAAGATGCTGAATTTGACATTTTCCAAATCACTTTATTTCTAGCATATATTTAGTAAGTACTTGCTGAATATAAAACATAATTCCATGGGCTAGTGTATGAGTAAGATGAATCAAATGCGGTCCCTGAGCTCATATAGTGGGGTGTTACATTGCAGCAAACAGGATGTGTAAAACAGAGAGCCAGTTGATTGTACAGGAGAAACGAAGTATGAGTGTGTCGAGTAGGAGCATATTCCGATTCATTATTATAAACCTGGTAAACTATAACACTTAGTATTTTGTATCTCTTAAACTTATTTGTTTATAAACTTTTATGGGGAAGAATAGTCTGTCCTTATCAGTCTTTTTTTTTCTTAAATGGTAACACAAAATACACATGCACACATACATTTATATGTCATTTCTCCTCCTCCTTTGATGACAACTCTTGTTCCTCCTCCCTTTTCTTCTCCTTCATTGTCTCCTTCTCCTCTTCCCTCTTCTCTTCTTATTTTAATTTTTCCTAAGCATGTGTTTCCAGATAGAGGGTTCTTCTATGTTGGATGATAAAAGAACAAGGTGGATATGTAAAGATTTTTAAAATTCCATCCTAGAAATGTAATTGATGCAGAAGAGTCCTCAGTGGTTTGGAGAAATCCTCTAAGGCCTTTGAACACTTGGATGGCCAAAAGATCATTTAACACAATATGTAAGCAATTACCATGTGTAGTGAAGACTGAGGATATTCAATTTAGGAAATACTGATGCACAGAAGTCCACACCAAAATGGATAACCCAGACAAGGTGGAATATAAAAACACTGCTTACCAGAATGTGCAGTCTCATTTAAAATTTTCTAACTAGGGGCATGTGGGTGGCTCAGCTGGTTAAGTGTCTGACTCTTGATTTAGGCTCAGGTCATGATCTCAGGGTTGTGAGATTGAGCCCTGCATTGGGCTCTGTGCTCAGCAGGGAGGCTGCTTGAGATCCTCTCCCTCTCCCTCCCCCCCCCAATAGATAAATCTTTAGTTAGAAAATGTTATTTTTTTATTCTGCTTTTCTATACATGTTGCCCAGAATCTCTATGACTGGCAAGGATTGTGTTTCCCCAGAACAATAGCATCAAATGGAGCTAGGACAACTACCTAAAGGATATTTTAGAATTTGTGAGCATGTTTCTGATTACCATCATTTGGAGGGCAATGTTGCTAGATACCTTGCAATGATCATGGTAGACTATCTTAAAGAACCGTCTTGTGAAATCGTCTTGTGAAAATGTTGCGTAAGAAGACTAGAAAATAACAATATTTCCAACTTAAAAGTCAAGTATTTTTTTGTATCATTTTAATAAATGGAATTTCCCAAGAATACAACCAAAATTGAGGGTAGCTTCTACTTGATTTTGTTCAATTTGTTCTTTGAGTTTATCACTGTTTTGTGGAGTCCTGTCATGAACAGAAACTATGTTCATGATATATCTGAATCATCAGAAGAGCACACTTGTCTGCATTGGTACGTGTAGCATTGGTTGTGAGTATTTCACTATGTCATTATATTTTCTATTGTAGTATGTTTGAGCAATTGCTTCTTAGAATTTATACTGTTTTATTTTCAATTACCTTCCTTCTATATATTCTTTATCTTACTGGCACAGTGTTATATTGATGTGGATTTTTTGAAATTATTTGTACAGTATTTAAACTTTTATTTCAGGATAGAAAAAGGATGTTACAAAATATTTGTTATACAAAGGTAGTGAAAAGTCTTACAGGATGGGAAAGTGCTGCCTGTGGAGAGAGAAAAAAATCCTTACCCCCATGATGTTCCTAGGTATCACAGACTGACAGGCAGAGTAAGGAGGGATCACCTGTTACCTCAAACTCCCATTTACAGAGGACTCTTGAGTCCTAGAAAGCTCCCCCCCCCCCCGGTAGTGACATAGCAAGTTAGGATAGTGATAGGAATAGAAACTATCTCTTAAATTTAGAGTTTTCAACTTAAATAGAAATATACAAGCCATCGTAGTTCATTAACTTGTTTTATAGATGAGGCAAATCATAAACTCATTTTACAGATAAGGAACTGGGGCTGGAAAATCATGTCTAAATGGAGTTATGTATAATTTACACTCCTGCCCAGGCTTTACTGTTAGATGTTTCACTACAGTAGGTCTTTATGCATTTGTACATTTTTTCTGCTCTATATTATGTACTGGTAATGCTAAAAATACCCATGATTACTATGATAAGTCAAAAACATAATAATTGTTATTATAGTTATTGGCTTTAAAGATTTTGATTTACATTCACAAGTACATAATAAACTCTACCAGTTGCACATAAAACAAGTTGGAAATGATTTTCAAACGTGTGATCAAGTTAAACACACATTTCTGTGTTCTGATCAAAGAACTGAAGTGTCAAATAAATACCAAACAAAAGTGGAAATCATGTGTTCATATATAAAGGGTAAAATACTTTTATATAATATTATCATTTCATTTGGATTTGATTTCTAAAACTTCCGTTTATTTTCTAATGTTGTTATAGTTATTATGAATTGAACCAAATTAGATGCACCTGTTATTTATATCCTGTTGCTGAATTAAAGCAATAGTAGCATTTTTTTGTTGTTGTTGAAGTTGTAGTGTTTTCCTTATTTCTTATTTTAAAAGGTGAAAGTCACTACATTTATAATTGAATAGTGGCAGCAGAAAGTAGGGAGAAGATTTATGTGTTCTCAAGCAGAGGAAAACTATGAATAGAAAAATTTGGCTCAGTTCCATAATAGATTTCCAATTTTTTACCTGATTAGTTGTGAGATAGTTCTAAATGGAAGTGATGAGTACTTCACCTTCCAAATTAGACCAGAAGATGCTGATGAAATCCTTTATCCTCATTGTCAATATCAATGCAAATAAGGAAACAAAAGTTTTCTTTTTTCTCTTGTGAAATGCATAGAGTGAATAAAGGAATTTTAATTATTCTATGAAGATACACACACACATAAATAAGAAGTGAAATACTTTTCAGAGTTGTTAGTTTTTATTATATGCATTTGGAATAACCCTAAAGACTTTGGAGTCTTTCAAACACATATAAAATGAGGATATTGAACTTTTCATTCAAAAGAGTGAATTATTATATTTAAATATAATTGCACTGTTTTAATTGTTTTGACTTAAAATAACATTTATTGACTGCTTCCAAAAAGAAAGAGAAGATAATTTTTTTTTTTATTCTGCCTGTTAGTAACACAAATAAAAAACCTTGCCTGCTAGTACAATAGCCCTGGATATTATATATAAAACACAGAAAGCTGGAGAGAAGCAGATGGAAAAACTAGTGGCCTCTGGACACAAGACGAACATGGTTTTGAATTTTCTAGCTTCCCCCCCCCCCACCTTATTTAACCCTAGTAAGTGCTGGAGAATCAGTAATCTGGAAATGCCAATAGATACAGACCAAAAAAGGCTCAACAAAAGCATTTATTTACAGCCAAAGGGCCAGGAAATAAGAAACTTAGCCAGACAGAAAACCTTTAGAAAAACAACTGCTCCACTGCAACCAAATACCAAAACAAAACTACTGCAGCCACCCAAACCACCAGCGGCTAAGTGGGGAACATAGACGTCTACTCTTCCTAGGCAAGAATTACTCCGCAAACTCCCATCCTACGTGAATAGTATTGCAGAAGACTGAAGAGGGAGTCTGGACTTTCCCCTCCACCTCGAACCCCTCTCCCTCAAATTTGTGTCAGAGGAGGCCGCACGAGGGAGTACTCACAAGGCATTCCTAACTCTCCAAGCCAGGAATATCAGTGGAGGAGCTACTGGGGAAATGAATATACCATTCCCACCCAGCAATAATGAAGAGTTCCTCTTCTTCTAAGTGGTAGCTGAGTGGGAAAGTTGGGCTTCTCCCCACTGGACAGCAACTAGATGCTTTTCCCTTTCCCTGCCTGAGCAGGGTTAGAGAAAGCCATCTAGAATAGAAAGTTTATATTAAATCCAGAGGCACATGATATTATACCTACATATCCAGATTTCAGTAAGAAAAAAGATCCCTCCTCATACTAGGGACCAGAGAGATCTAACTGAATATAGAAGGACAATTGGTAGTTACCAACATCAAGATGATAGAGATGGCAGAATTATCTGACAAAGATATTTTTGAAAATCAAAAATGCTTTGATCACCAATTATGAATGTGCTTGAAATGAAAAAATACCCAGTCTCAGACAAAAAATATCTCAGCAAAGAGATAGAATACATAGAATACATAACGGAGAACCAAATGAAAGTTTCAGAACTGAAAAATACAACATTGATAAATAGCTCTATGGAGCTCTTCTACAGGAGAATGGAAGGAACTGGAAAAAATAATTAATTTGAAATAGAGCAGTGAAAAAGATCCAATCAGAGCAACGAAACAACAACAAGCAACAAAACAAAACAAAACAAAACAACGGAGTCTCAGAGACTTGTGGGATCACAGCTAAAGATCTCACATTGGAGTCATTGAAGTGCTGGGAGGAATGCAGAAAGAGAATGGGACTGAACGATTACTAAAAATTACAGTGACCGAAAACATCATAAGTTTGACAAAAGTTTTGAATTTAAAGATTCAAAACTGAACAAATTCCAAGCAGGAAATGCTATCTACAAGAAACTCGCTTTACTTTTAATGACATAGCCAGGTTAAAAGTCAAAGAGGGAAAATTACATTCCGTGCAAACCACCAAAGAAACCAGGAGTGGCCTTAATAATATCAGATAAAGTAGACTTTGCAGTAAATTACCAGAAATGGAAAGAGATACTATATACTGTTGAAAAGAGCTTATTTCCCCATAGCAATCCTAAATGTATATGCACTGAAAAACACAACTTCAAAATACTTGATGTAAAAACTAAATGAGGAAAGACAAATCCACATTTATAGCTGGGTATTTCAGTATCATCATAATAGAAGCTAATCAACATTTTTGAACACTCCACCCGACAACAGAGAAATACACATTCTTTTAAGATATTTATATTGCAAGATAGACCATACTGTGGCCATATAACCAATAATTTAAAATATTGATATCATACAGAGTGTGTTACCTGTCCACATGGATTCTATCTAGAAATCAATAAAAGATAACATGGAAATCTCCAAATATTTGAGAAATAACCACACACTTTTAAATAATCCGTAGGTCAAAGATGAAATCTCAAAGCAAATTACATATCTATCTATATATAGAGAGAGAGACTGAATTTTTAAAAATCCAATGTATCAAAATTTGTGGGACATAGGTAAAATTATACTGGGAAGAAAAAAATTAAGACCTTATTTGAGAGAGAGCACAAGTAGGGGGAACTGCAGGCTGAGGGAGAGGAAGAAGCAGACTGCCTACTGAGCAAGGAGCCTGGTGTGGGGCTCAATCCCAGGACCCTGGGATTATGACCTGAGCCAAAGGTAGACACTTAACAGCTAAGCCACCCAGGCATTCCTGGAAAGAAACTTGATAGCACTAAATATTTACATTAGAAAAGGAGGATATCTCAAATTAGCTACCAGTCAAGCTTCTACTTCAAGAACCTAGAAAATAAAGAGAAACATAAATGCAAAACAAGGAGAAGTAACGAAATAATAAAGTGCAGTAACAATAGAGTGGAAAACAGAAAAACAATAGTAAAAATCAATGAATCAAAAAAATTGGGGGGGGAAGAGCAATAAACTCGGCAAATTTTTGGAAATAATTGACAAAGAAGAAAAATGAAGGAAAAATATTTTCCCCTAATATCACAAACAAAAGAAGCTGTCTACTTTACCACTCTTATTCAATGTAGTGGTAGAAGTTTCAGTAAATGCAAAAAGTCAATAAATGAAAATTAATAGATATATATCAGAAAAAAAAAAACTATACCATGTGACATGACTGTAAAAAAAATAAGGAATCTGCAAAAACTTTCCTTAATTGATAAATGAGTTCAGGAAGGTCAAAGGATACCAAAAGAAAAATACAAAGATCAATTTTATTTCTATATACTAGTGATGACATGAACACATGGTCACCAAAATTATAAACAATACCATTTACACTTGTTCAAATATAAAATATGTTGAGGTAAATCTAATAATACATGTATGTAACTTGTATGCTGAAAACTACAAAATGCTGATGACAAATCAAACAAGATCGAAATAATACACAGGCAAGGAATGTTGAAGGATTGGAAGACTCAACATAAAAAAGGTGCCAATTCTTCCCAAATCTATATACAGGTTTTATACATCTTCTATCCAAACCTGAGCAATAATTTTTGGTGATATAGAGATTATTCTAAAATTTGTATGGAAAGGCAAATAGACTAGAATAGTTTTTTTTTTAATTGAAAAAGAAGAATAAAGTGGGAGGAATCAGTCTATTTTACTTCAAGACTTATTATAAAACTATAGTAATCAGGACCATATGGTATTAGGGATAGGTATATAGATCAGTGGAGCAGAATGAAGAATCCGGAAGCAGACCCACATAATTTGCCCAGCTGATTTTTGACAGAGTTGAAAAAGAATTTTAACAATGGAAGATAGCCTTTTCAAGAAATGGTCCGGAGCAACTAAATGCCCATAGCCTAGTATGAATATATAACCCTTCAACTAAGTCTCACGTTTTAAACAAAAATTAACTAAAAATGGAGGGCCTATTTAAATATAAGAGTAGAAAACTTTCAGAAAAAGGTACGAAATCTTCTGAATCTATGTCTAGGCAAAATTTTTAGATGTGATAATAAAACATGGTCCACTAAAGGAAAAATTAATAAATTAGACTTTATAAAAATTAAAAAAAAATCTCTATTTAAACTTTGTTAAATGATGTAAAACTACAGTATTGTAGAAAATTTTTTGTAAATCATATATCCAAGAAAGGACTAGTATCTAGAACATCTAAAAATCTTTCAGAACTCAAGTTAAACTGTCAAATTAGCAAATGGGTAAAACACATGAACGGACATTCCCCTGAAAAAGATGGAGATTATATATACATATTATTATATATACATATAATCTACACACACACACACACACACACACACACATAGTAAAGAAGGATATGAAAAGATTTAACATCAATAGCCACTAAGGAAATATAAGTGAAAACCACAGTAAGATATCACTACATACCTATCAAATGATAGATAGTGCCAACACCCAATGCTGACAGCAATGTGCAACAGCTGGATCATTGATACATTGTTAGTGGGAATGCAAAATAGCATAGTCCCTGTAGAAAACGGTTTGGCAACTTATTTGAAAACTAAACATGCAACTAATATACAATCCAGCAACTGAACTCCTGGACATTTATTCCAGAATATGTTTACATGAGCTTTATTTGTAATCATTGCTATAAACAATAGCCAAGAACTATAAAGAACTTTGAAGTCCTTCAAAAGGTGGATGGTTAAGCAAACTGTGGTACATCCATACCGTTTAGTAATAAAAAGGAAAGAACTACTGATACATATCACAATCTGGATCAATTGCTCCAGAATTCAGCTGAGTGAAAAAAAGCCAGTCCCAAAAGGTTACATACATACTGTATGGTTCCGTTGATAGAACGTTCTTGAAAGATTATATTATAGAAATGGAAAAGAGATTGGTGGTGTCCAGGGTTATAAAGGAGTAAGGTCTAAAAGGAAGTGGGTGAATCTATAAATGACAATGTGAAGGGTCCTTGTGATGATGGAAATATTCATCTGGACTGCATCAGTGTCAGTGTCAGTATCCTGGTTTTGCTATTTTACTAGTTTCCCAAGATATTACCATTGAGGGAAACTGAGAAAAGAGTGCACCAAATCTCTCTGTGCTACTTCTGACAACTGCATGTGAATCTACAGTTGTCTCAAAGCAAAAAGTTTAATTAAAAATATAACATTTAATTATTTGTAATAAAATATTCTCTCTCATTTCCTCTCCCTGGAAATTTTAGTATCAGTCTTAAAATCTGAGTTTCATAAATTTTAATTTCCTCACAGTTTTGAATTTTAACTATTTTTCTTTTTGGTGGTTGTTAAATATTTTATTTCAATCAGTTTGATTTTTGTCATCCCTTATTGTCAGGAGCTGAGCTGAGCCGGAAAGAGCTGAGCTGCCAGGTGTAGGAGTGGTAATTACAACAACAAACCAGGAGTCTTCAATCATGTTCTCCCACAGTGAAGCAGGAGGCAAACCTAAAGGACACGCCGGCTCCCGCGCTCTCCGTTTTTCCCGTGGAACTGCACCCGGCAGGGGTCAGGTAGGGAAAATTTTCATGGCCACACACACAGAGGGAAATTTTCATGGCCAAGAGTCATCTGATGGCCAGTGGAGAGAGTGAGGGGTAAGGGCTAGGATTAGAGAAGTACTCAAAGTGCAACTAGTCGGTGGAGAAAGATGTCTCCAAGATTCCCCTCTGTAGCCCCTGTAAGGAGGTCTCTGCAGAGTTCCTGAGGAAGGAATGCAGATCTCCATCAGAGCATGGTTGGCGGGGACCTCGAATCCTTGACTGCAGCGCGAAGCTATGCCCTGAAACTGCAAGGTAAAGCCGTTCAGGCCTGAAAAATCACACATAGGATTTCAGCTCTCGCTTATTAGCCCATATAATCCTTTTTCTTCTTTTTACATCGTATTGCTATCATCACTGTTTTTATTAATTTGGTTAAATAGTTTCTGTGAGACCATGTATAGACACTTGTCATTTAATACGAATGACTCTGGATCACTCAGAAACTGAAGAAAGAAAAGACGCAAAACTTTCGTGTTTGCTTCCCACTTTCTCTGGGCCTAGAGGAGTTGAAAGGTAGAATGTGAAAGCCACAGAGAACAAAAGCAAGCTCGCTTCTGATGAAGACTTATTCTAGCTTTTAGATTTGGAAACTTCAAGTTATGTGTAAATCATAACTATTTAAGCAAAAAACTTTGTCAATTGTAAACTATTCTAATTGATTTGGAAATTAACTTATTTAAAAAATTTAAAGCAACATATTCAAATATGTTTTAAATTATGTCTTCTTAACCATCTGATAGTTGTGAATGTCAAAAAACAAATCCTGTCAGTCAATTTGGTTTCCAAGTCATCGATAGGGTGTTAATACTCATCACCACCAGAAATGCTCATACTGGCTTTGGTTACAAATATGCCTAGTGTGACTCGGATAATCATTAAAATGATTATGCATTTTCTTACAGCTGACAATCCTTTTTATAATCCTGATATTTTGATTTGTGTTTAGAATATTTATAAAAGGACAAAAAGCAGAAAATGTCACACATATGATATCTCAATATGGGATTCAGATTGCATATCAGATAATGTGAAGCACATGTCAATAAAAGAATCTTATTTTCTTTCTGCTGCTTGGTTTCTGGTTCATGGCGGATGATGCTCTAACAGGATAAGTTCAGTACTTTATATAGAATGCTTGAGAACCATTTCTAGTTTTTTGCATTTAATTCTTCAATAAATACCAGTCAACCTAAGTATAGTATCACAGATCAAAAAGTAGAGTGCAGAATTGACAAAAGGTAAATAAATCCATCTATTTTCTCTTGTCTTCTCCTAAAATTATCCATTCATTCTATCTTAAATATAAACTTCAGTTCATGTTTTTAGATTTAGTCTTCTATTTAAGATTATTCTTGAAGTTCCATTATTTTCATTGTAAAACCTCAAAGATTTTGTCAATTTTAAAGAAGGCCTAACACTAAAAATATTTATATAAATATTTATTAAATATTTATATAAAAAGAATATTTATGTAATAAATATTGTATATTTATATAAATATCAAGCACTTTCTTCAGCCCTCTGAAAGAATTAGAAATTATGAAGGCTAAATTTAAAAACACCCAAACCCAGGTAATATTTAGTTTCTATTTCACAGTATATTTCTCATCTTCCTTAAGAATACTGACATCTCAGGAGGCCTGGATGGCTCAGTCAGTTAAATGTCTGCCTTCAGCTCAGGTCAGGATCCTGGGATCCTGGGATCGAGTCCCACAGTAGGCTCCTTGCTCAGCAGGGACCCTGCTTTTCCCTCTGCCTGCCACTCCTCCTTGCTTATGCGTGCTCACGCTCTCTCTCTCTCTCTCTCTCTCTCTCAGAAATAAATAAATAAAATCTTAAAAAAAAAAAAAGAATATTTCTGACATCTCATCCTCCCAATGTGGAATTTCTGATCAGAAACACTAGAATTTTGATGCCCAAAACACAATGTCATTGGTATGCTATGAAGAAGTGAAAATACTGAAATGATGAGTCTGGGTATTAATGTATTTGGACTTATGGAACTAAAAACGTTAGGTGAAGACAAAAATAATAAATTTTTGAAGAAATACACATGGCATATAGAGAAAAGAAAATTATCACATTGCTTTGAAGCACTATCAACAATGCCAATTTTCAACACCATACAGTCCAAACTTCCCAAAATGTAATGTTGTGTAGCTTATCATAGCCAGAATGCACACAGGATTAAAATAACTGAATGTTTGATGTAGCACAAAAACAGCCTAGTGAATATACAAACTAGCAAAACATGTACAGTGTAAACTGTACTAGCAAACTTGTACTAGCAAACATGTACAGTGTAAAAGGTGATCTCTTCATATAGAGTGACAGAGACTGACTATCCTGCAGGGTGTTTATATTTGTATATTATAATCCTATTTGTATGTTAATTCCTATAAACGTAAATACTTTTATTTAACAGAAATGTGTGTTTCCACATGTGTCTCTGTGTGTGTATTTAACCTTTAAGTCAATACGAGTGAGTTTTTTTTCCCCCTTTGGGAAATTTTTCTTTAATTTGGAAAGTGCACTTTTAACAATGTATCTATACATTGCACCCTACATTTTTTTTTAATAGTTTGATAACAAAAGAATAATGGCTGTATCCTTGTTGTCTTTGTCTAAGACATCTGAATGCTTTATCCAATTTAATTCTATTTTTCATGGTATTATCTTAGGCATTAAAGTTTAAAATCATAAACTAGCAATGAATCAATGAATTATGAAGAAGATGTGTATATTTAATGACTTACTATTCTATTAATAGGTTGGGCTTGTAAAAATTGAATACTTTCTTATGGAACTAGAAATCGTCTTGTTGGTTTATGTGTTCTATAATAGATGTTGTTATAGCCAGATTTTCATGCCCTTTTATTTATTATAATGTAGGCACAAAAAAATAAGCTAATCATTTATTCAATATTTTATTTAAGCAATAAAACTTGTGCAGTTGTTATAAAAGGCAGTTATTATACATTGCCCTTTAAGAGAAAATGCCTTCGAAAGTCACAATAATAAATATTCATTTTCCCTTTTAGACCATGCAAAGGGACAATTTTTAATGAAATTTATGCTTCAGTGTATATTATTTTAATATATTAATGAGCCTTATAAACAATCTTACTCCATAGAAAGGATGATTGATAGTAACGAGTATAAATGATTTTGTATAAGAAAAATAAATGAAATAGATGTTTGTTAGGAAACATAATGTATGTGAATCTTGCTGCAAATAAGTGCTCTATTAAATAGTATTTTGTGACAGCTTAATTGAAACATTCGTATCCAATAAAATGCATTATATTTACATTGTACAAGCTAAGCTTGGCTTATGTGATGAAACTATCACCACAATCAAAATAGTGAACTTTCTCTGTCAACTCTAGAAATTATTTTATGCTGTTTATAATCACTCCCATCTTCCTGATTTTCCCCTAAGAATTGATCGGTTCTCTGTCACTATAGATTAGTTGGTGTTTTAGACATTTTTATAAATGGAATCAAACAAGATGTCCTTGTTTTTTGTTTTTTGTTTTTTTGTTTTTTTGTTTTTTTTAGGTCTGGCTTCTATACTCAACATAATTCTATTGAGATTCACTCATGCTGTTGAATGTTTCAGTAATTGATCCATTTACAATACAGAGTAGGACACCACTATATGGACACACCAAAAATTATTTTTTCCATCTACCTGTTGATGCACATTTGAATTGTTTTCAACTTTGGCTATTGCAATGAAGTTTTTATGGACATTTACATATAAGACTTTGTGTGAACATACACATTCTTTTCTCTTGAGTAAAGACCAGAAGAATAATGTATCTATTATATGGTGGATGTATATATAACTTTTTAAGAAACTGCCAAACTATTTTCCAAATTTGTGGCAGTGTACATTTTTATTGAGTACATGACAGTTCCAGTTGTTCCACATCCTTGCCAATTCTAGGTGTTTTTGACTTTTATTTTATGTTTAGTTATTTATTTAAGTAATCTCTACAACCAACATGGGGCTCAACCCACAATCCCAAGATCAAGAGCCACATGCTCTTCTGACAGAGCCAGCAAGGCACCCTGATTTTTATTTTAGTCATTTTAATAAATGTGCAAAGATATATCATTGTGTCTAATTTTTCATTTCCCTAATTACTGATGATGTTGAGTGTCTTTTCATCAAATTATATGCCATCCATAGATCTTCTTTGTAAAGGTCCATTAAAAAATTTTGCTAAGTTTTAAGAGTTTTGTTTTCTCATGAATAAGTTTGGATAAAAGATACTGAATAAAAAATGTTAATCAGATATGTGGTTTGCAAATATTTTCTCCCATTTGTGGCTTTTAAAAAAATTATGTATGTATGTATTTATATTTTTTATTAACATATAATGTATTATTTGTTTCAGGGGTACAGGTCTGTGATTCATTAGTCTTACACAATTCACAGCACTTTAATTATATTAATAGTGTCCTACGAAAAGCAGAACTTTTAAATTTTGATAAAGTTCACTTTTTTATGGAATGTTCTTTATTGTTGTAAGGAATACATACAACTTAAGGTCACAACAATTTTCACTTATTTCTAGAAGTTTTACAGTTTTATTTTTAGGTTTATCATTCATTTTAGTTTTTGTATATGATGCAAGTCCATATTTTTTATAAGAATACCCAATTTTTCTTGAAATACTATTTTTTTTCCACTGAACTCCCTTTGTAATTTTGTCAAAAATTATCTAAAACTGGTGAAAACTAACTAAAGTCTGTGTTCTAGTTAACAGTATTGGATCAATGTCAGTTTTGTAGTCATGACATTGTACTACGGTTATATAAGATGTCCTCATTGTGGGAGTAGGTGAAGGGTTCAAGTAACTAGCTACTTCCCTTGCAATTTCCTTTAAGTCCATAATTATTTCAAAATAAAAAATTTTAAAAAGCACCTTCCTCTCTCTCTCTCTCTGCACATACATAAATATATGGTCTCTCTGTGTGTATGTGTGTGTGTGTGTGTGTGTGTGTGTATACTTAAATATATATGTTTGAGTATACATCTGGATTCTCTACTTTGTTCCATTGATGATTTTTTTCCTCTCTTTATGCCAATACCACAAAAACTTGATTACTGCAGCTCTAGAAGAAATCTTGAAATTAGATACTGTTAACCTCCCAAATTTGTTATTTTTAAAGGTTTTGTTTTGTTATTCTGAGTCCCTTGGATTTCCATATGAATTCTAGAATCAGCTTTAAAATTTCCACAAAGACATTTATTTGAATTCTCATTGGGATATCTATTATTCTATAGATTAATTTACAAAGAATTGAAATCCTAACAACTTTGAGTATTTTGGCTAATAAACCAGATATATCTTTCCTTTTACCTAGGATTTCTCTCAGCGATATATTGCAGTGTTCATCTGTAGGTTTTAAATATTTTTGTTCTAATTTTCCCAAAAATACTTTATATATTTAGATACAATTATAAATTGATTTTTAATCAGTCTTCAGTAACTTGCTGCCAATAACTATACAGAAATATATTTGTTTTTTTTTATACTGATTGTATATACTATATTCATGCTAAATTCACATCTAGAGCTTTTTTGTATACGTCATTGGATTTTCTATGTAGATGACCACATCATCTTTGAATAAGGGCATTTGGCTTATTATTCTCAAATATGTATGCTTTCATTTTTTTTCATGCTTGATTGTACTAGGTATTACCTCCAATAATAGGTTGGATAAAAGTGATGAGAGCAGCCATGTGTACTTTATTATTGAACTTAGGCAGAAAACCTTCAAATATTCATTCTTAAATATGATGTTACCTGTATGTTTTTCACAGATGTCTTTTTTTTTTTTTTTAATTAAAGAAGTTCCGGGGCACCTGGGTGGCTCAGTCGGTTAAGTGTCTGCCTTCGGCTCAGGTCATGATCTCAGGGTCCTGGGACTGAGCCCCACATCCCTCTGGCTCTCTGCTCAGCAGGGAGTCTGCTGCTCTCTTTCCCTCCATGCTCTCATGAGCTCTTGCTCTCACTCTCTCCCTCTAAAATAAATAAATAAAATCTAAAAGAAAGAAAGAAAGAAAGAAAGAAAGAAAGAAAGAAAGAAAGAAAGAAAGAAAGAAATTCCTTCCCTCTGTTCCTATAAATGAATGGCTGTGAGGTTGTCATTCTTTGTTTGTTTGTTTGTTTGTTTTTTCTTTAAACCTTTATATTTTAAGAGCAGTTTTAGGTTCAGAGCAAAATTGAGAAAGTACACCCTGCCTCACAAAACAATTGGCTTGCCCCATCACCAATGTCCTCCACCAGAGAGATTCATTTATTACACTTAATAAACCTGTATTGATGCATCCTAATCAACTAAAGTCCACAGTTTACATTAGGGGTTTACCTTGATATTGTACATTCTATGGGTTTGGACAAAGATGTAGTAACATGTATCCATCATTATAATATCCTATAGGGTATTTTTTACTGCTCGAAATATCCTCTGAGCTCTGCTTATTCATCCTTTTGCACCCCAAACCATGGCAACCACTGATCTTTTTACTGTTTCCATAGGTTTTGTTTGTTTATTTATTTTTTTTGGGGGGGGGTGAGGGAGAGGGAAGGGGAGAGAGAGAATCTTAAGCAGTCTCCATGCCCAGACCAATGCCAGGATCAATCTCACAAGTCTGAGATCATGACCTGAGTCAAAATCAAGAGTCAGATGCTCAAGTGACTGAGCCACTCAGGCACCCACTGTCTCCACAGTTTTACCCTTTCTAGAATGTTACAGTTGGAGTCATATCTTACGTAGCCTTTAGAGATTACTGTCTTTCAGTTAGTAATATGCATTTACTGTTCCTCCATGTCTCTTCATGGCTTGATAGCTCATTTATTTTAGCACTAAATGATAATCTGTTGCTTGGATGTACCAAAGTTTATTTACCCATTCCCCTACAGAAGAATATCTTGGTTGCTTCTAAAGTTTGGTATGAATAAAGGTATTATAAAGGTTGTGAAGGTTTTTGTGTGGACATATGCTTTCAGCTTCTTTGTGTATTTACCAAAAAGTGTAATAGCTATATTGGATGGTAAGAATCTGTTTAGTTTTGTAACAAAGTGCCAAACTATCTTCCAGAGTGGCTGTGCATCTTGCATACCCACCAGCAATGGAATGAAAGTTCTTGTTGTCCACATCCTCATCAGCATTTGGTGTTGAAGTTTTGGATTTTGACCATTCTAACAGGTATGTAGCGGTATTTCATCCTTGTTTTAATTTGCATTTCTCTGATGACATGATGTAGAACATCTTTTCATATGCTGCTTATCTGCCATTTGTAGATCTTCTTTGGTGAGAGTCTATTCAGGTCTTTTGCCCATTTTTAATCCAGTTGTTTGTTTACTTATTACTGAGTTTTAAGAGTTCTTGTTGTATTTTGAATAATAGCCCTTTATTGGCTGTGTCTTTTGCAAATATTATCTCAAGTCTATGGGCTTCTCTTATCATTCCCTTGACATAGGCTTTTCCAGAGTAGAAGTTTTTAATTTTAATAAAGTCCAGCTTATTAAAAATGTCTTTCATGGATGATGGCTTTGGTCTTCTGTCTAAAAAGTTATCACGTACCCAAAGTCATTTAGGTCTCCTCTTGTGTTATATTCTAGGAGTTTTATAGGTGTGTGTTTTACATTTAGGCTTGTGATCCATTTTCAGACAAATTTTGTGAAATATTAAAGATTAATATCTGGATTATCTGTTTTGCACGCAGATGTCCAGTTGTTTTAGCACCATTTGTTGAAAAGACTGCTTTGCCTTATTGTATTTTCTTTGCTCCCTTATCAATGATCAACTGACTATATTCATGGGGGTCTATTTCTGGGCTTGTTATGCTGTTCCATTAATCTACTTGCCTAAAATTTTGTGAATACCATACTGTCTTGATAACTGTAGCTTTACAGTAAATCTTAAAGTTGGGTAGTGTCGGGGTGCCTGGATGGCTCAGATGGTTAAGCACCTGTTTTCAGCTTAGGTCATGATCCCCAGGTCCTGGAATGGAGCCCCACATCTGGCTCCCTGCTCAGTGGGGAGTCTGCTTCTTCCTCTGCCCACCCCCCTGCTCATGCTTTCTCTCTCAAATGAATAAATAAAATCTTTTATTTTAGTCTTCCAAATTTGTTCATCTCCTTCATATTTGTGTTGGCTATTTTGATTCTTTTCTTTCGCCATATAAAAATGACAGTTAATATCTTGCTGAGATTTAATTGGGATTACATCAAACCTATAGATCAAGTTGTAAAGAACTAATATTTTGACAATTTTGAATCTTCCTATCTATAGACGTGACTCGCTATTTAAATTTTTTATTTTATTCATCAGAGTTTGTAGTTTTTTCCTCATATAGATCTTGTACATTTTTTGTTAGGTTTATAACTACGTATTTCATGTTGCAGGGCACTAATATAAATGATTTTATGATTTTAATTTCAAATTCCACTTGTTCATTGTTGTTAAAGAAAGGTAATCTTTTTTTTTATTCATTTTGTATCCTGCAAACTTGCTATAATTGCTTATTAGTTTCAGGAGTTTTTTTGTCAATTATTTTGCACTTACTACAGAGACAATCATGTCATTTGAAACCAAAGACAGTTTTATTTCATCCTTTCCAATCTATATACCTATTATTTCCTTTTCTTGTCTTATTGCATTAGATAGGATTCCAGTACAATGTTGAAAAAGAGTGTTGAGAGGGAACATTTTTTCCTTGTTCCTGATTTTAGTGGGAAATTTTCTAGTTTCTCATCGTTAAGTATGATATTAACTGTAGGTTTATATATATTATGTATATTATATTTATGTTATTATCTTTATATTATAATATTGTATATAATAGCAAGTTGAAGAACTTCTACATTCCCAGTTTACTGAGAGTTTTTATTATGACTGTGTGTTATATTGTGTCAAATGCTTTTTCTGCATTGTTTTGTTGTTTTTGTTTGTTTTATTTTGTTGTTTTGTTTTTTTAGCCTGCTGATATGATGGATTGCATTGGCTTACATATGTTGAGTGAGATTTGTATCCTTGCAATAAATCCCATTTGGTTGTTGGATATCTTTGTTGTTGTTGTTGTTTGTTGTTGTTGGATTTGATTTGCTAATATTTCTTTGAGGATTTTTGCACCTATGTTCATGAGAGATATTAGACTGCAGTTTTCTGTCCTTGTATTGTCTTTTTCTGCTTTCTGTATTAGGGTTATTTGCCTCATCAGGTGTTTGGGGAAGTATTTTCCTCTGTTTCTATATTCTTTGAGAGATTATAGAGGATTAGTACAATTTTTCCTTAAATGTTTGTTTGCCTTTGCCAGTGACCTTATCTGGGCCTGTGGCTTTCTTTTAGAAGGTTATTAATTATTGATTGATTTTTTAATAGATTAAGTCCTATTTAGATTCCCTATTTCTTCTTGTGTGAATTTTGGCAGATTGTGTTTCTTAAGGAATTGGTTCAATTCATCTAAGTTTATCAAATATGTGGGTTTAGAGTTGTTCATAGTATTTCTTTATTACCCTTTTTATGTTCATGGGCTCTGCAATGATGTCCTATCTTTCATTTTCTGATATTTGATAATTTGTATCCTCTCTTTCTTAAGCAGTCAACCTAGCTAGAAGCTTATTAATTTTGCTTAGCTTTTCAAAATCTACTTAACATTATTTTTTTTTGAGTGAGTGAGTGCAAGTAGTGGGGGAGGGGCAGAGGGAAAGGGAGAGAGTGAATCTTAAGCAGGCTCCAAACCTAGCATGGAGCCCAAATTGGAGCTCGATCTCATGACTCTGAGATCATGACCTGAACCAAAATCAAGAGTTGGATGCTTAACTGACTGAGTTACCCAGGTACCCCAAAAATCCACTTAATTTTTTAAAAATATGGAATAGATATATAAAATTATTTTAATATTGTTGGTTGTTATATTTAATATATATAGTATATCTAGATTTATTTTAATTTGTTTATTTTTCTCTCCATTATGCAGTTATATTTTCCTGCTTCTTTGCATTTTGGATAATACTTTATTGCATGCCTAATGTGATGGTTAATTTTCATGTGTCAAACTGACTAGGACACAGTGTCAAGATATATGGTCATACTTTATTTTGAGTATATTTATGAGGATGTTTTTTGGTTGACATTAACATTTAAGTTGGTAAACTTTGAGTAAAGTAAATTACCCTATATAATAGGGGCAAATCCCATTCAATCAGTTGAAGGCCTTAATAAAAGAACCATTGACTTCCTCAAGCAACGAGGAATTCTGCCAGGAGATTCCTTTGGATGCAACCTGTAACTTTGCTCTGGGATTTCATCCTGCCAGCCTACCCTGCAGATTTTGGACTTTCCAAGATTCCACAATCACTTAAGCTAGTTCCTTAAAATAAATTTAACTCTTGGGATGCCTGTGTGGCTCAGTTGGGTGGGTGTCTGACTCCTGATTTCAGCTCAGGTCATGGTCTCTGAGTCATGGTATTAGGCCCCACATTGGGCTCTGTGCTGGGTTTGGAGCCTGCTTGAGATTCTCTCTTTTTCTCTCCCTCTGTTCCCCCCCCTCCACTTTTACTCTCTCTCTAAATATATAATAATAATAATAATAATAATAATAATAATAATAATAATAATGAATCTATCTCTTGATAGATAGATGATAGATACACAGATAGATAACTATACACATACGTATCCTCTTCTATTTCTCTGGAGACGCCCAATAGACCAGACATTATGTGTTTTTTTTTTTTTTTTGCTGGATATTTTGTATTCTTACCTCATGTTATTGAGTTTAGTTCTCAGATATAATTAATTTATTACATTTAATTATGTTGTTTCTTGCTTTTGAAAGTTGCCAGGTGGGACCAGGATAGAGCTTAATTCAGGGCTAATTATCTTCCCCTATAGGAGCAAATCTTTTTGAGTAGTTTTTCCCATATCCTGTGAATTATGAAGCCTTCCCTTAGTGAATGCCAGGTACTGTTCTCTTTAATCTTTTTGGATGGTTCTTTCTATGTGCTTTAGTCAGTTTGTGCTGCTATTACAAAGTACCATAGGATGGGTGTTACAAGACAACATAAATCTATTTCTCAGATATAGAGGTGAACAGTCAGAAATAAGAGTTCCAGCACAATCAAATTCTGGTCAGAGTTCTCTTTCAGTTTGCAGACTGCCAACTTCTTATATATTCACATGGAAGAAAGAGAGAGCTAGGTCTTTGGCCTCTTCTTACCAGGGCATGAATCTCATTCATGAGGGTTTTTCCCTCATGACCTGAATGCCTAAGAAAGGCCTCACCTCCAAATATCACATATTGAACATTAAATTTTAACATACAAATTTTTGAGGGAAGAAACACTCAGTTCATAATATTCTGTCCTGGCCCCAAAAAACTCATGTCCTTCTCACATGAAAAATATATGAATTTCATCCCAGCATCCCTAAATGTCTTAATTTGTTCCAGGAATAACTCTAAAGTCTTACCTCAATATAATCTAACTTCAATATGGGTAAGGTTTAAATTATAATTCACCGTGAGTCCAAATTCCTCCCCAGCTATCAACTTATAAAACCAAACAAGATATGTGCTTCCCAAATACAAATGTGGGACAGGAATATGGTAGATATTCCCCTTCTAAAAAAGAGAAATAGGGAAGAAGAGAAGTCCCAAGCAAGTCTGAAACCTAGCAAAGCATGAGATCTTAAGGCTTGAGAATCATTCTCTTTGGTTCCTTGCCCTGCCCTCCAGGCCCACTGGGCCTGTGATCCTGCTGCCATGGTGAGGTGGGAGAGGTACCTGCCCCAAGATCTCTGCTGGGCAGGATTCAAGCCCCCATGGTTTTGGGCAGAGGTGGGATGCACTGTTAAAAATGAGGTAGTGGCCCTCACATTTGAAATGGAGAAAGCAGCCCTGATAATCTCTGAATCAGCTTTGGGGTCATTCTTCCCTTTTATTGAAGAACAGAGTACGTTCACAGCAAATAGCTCAATAATGTCATCCTGTAAACCTGTGAGTCGAAACCTTCCTTTATTCCTTTCTGTCTTCCCCTTCATTTCAAACTGTTAGTTTTCTTGGTTGGGCTAGCTGATTAAGTCCACAATTTCACACTCACACTAATCTCCTTATCAAATAGTTGTTTGGCCACACCCTTAGCATTCTCTTCTGAACAGGCTTTATTTTTTGCGATGTGGACAGGCTAAGGACTTTCCACATCTTTCCATTCTAGTTATTTTTTGCTTAATATTTTCTTTCTTTTCTTTTTTTTTAAGATTTTATTTATTTATTTGACAGAGAGAGAGAAAAAGAGAGCATAAGCAGGGGGAGTGGCAGGCAGAGGGAGAGGGAGAAGCAGGTTCCCCGAAGAGCAGGGGGGAGCCTGATGTGGGACTTGATCCCAGGACCCCGAGATCATGACCTGAGCCAAAGGCAGTCACTTAACCAACTGAGCCACCCAGGTGCCCTTTTTGCTTAATATTTTCATCATCAAGCATTTTCTCTCTTCTTGCATTTTACTATAAGCCGTCAGGAGGACCAAAATGTTCCTTCAGTAATTTTCTCCTCCCCTAAATGTCTCATTTCATTGCTTGCAAGATTCACCTTCCACAAAAAAACTGGAACAGAAATACAATTCAGCCAATTTTGTTGCCACTTCACAACAGAAATCATCTTTGTCCAATAAGTTCTTCATTTCTGCCTGATACTTTGTCAGAATGGACTTTACTGTCCATATTTCTACCAACATTCTGTATATAATTATTTATATATTATCTAATTATACTTAGGTATAATTAATATATGTATATATACAGATATAATATAAATATACATATATTACATTATATGCAAATATATAGATGTGTATACATACATACACAAAAGTTTCCCCTATGTTTCTGAGACCTCACCAGGTTTTCCTTTAAAAAAACCCCTGCGCAACAATCTTCGCTTCTTCTAGCATGTCCTTCAATAATCTTTCAACCTCTACCCATTACCTAGTTCTAAACTCACTTCTACGTTGTTAGGTATTTGTTATATCAGCACCCCACCTCTCAGCACCAATTTCTGTCTTAGTTTGGACTGCTATAACAAATTGCCATTGACTGGGTGACTTAGACAACAACCATTTATTTCTCATTGTTCCAGAGGCTAGAAGTCCAAGTTGAGTGTGCCATCATGGTAGGGGTTTGGTGAGGACTGTTTTCTAGTTTGCAGATACTGTAGACTTCTTGTATCTTCTCATGGAGGAAAGAGAGTGAGCTAGTTCTCCGTCCTGTTGTTACAAGAGCAATAATCTCACTCATGAAATCTTTAGCTCATGACCTACTTATTTCCCAAAGATTCCACCTTCAAATACTATCACAATGAGGATTAACTTTCAACATATTAATATTCAAGAAAGACAGATCCAGTTTATAATACCATGTTTTTAGGTGGTTTCATTATATGCAAGGTACTGATCAACATTCTGCCGAATATCTGATTTCTTTGTGTAGCTTTGTATTAATTGGTACTAATATCCTGCAAGTCCATCTTCTTTGGTTCAGGGTTCAGGGTTCACTAGATGTCCATTGTCTTGAAAACCATTATTTTACATATTTTGTTTGTTTAACTATGTTTTTGTCGATTTAAAGCAAACTGGAAACTGACTCTTGTTGTTCCATCTTCACTGAAAGCAGGTCTGTTTTGTAATTTTATTCTTTTAATTTAAAGAATTAAATGATAAGGAAAGAATGATAAGGAAACATGTTATTTGCCACAGTCATATATCTTCTTATGAACTGGTAGATTGAGCACCATACCTGTAAGATGTGAAATACTTTGGCTACCACTAAAATTAAGAAGACAAAACACCTAACTTGAGCTAATTTGAAGAGAGCCGAGACCGTTATAAGACTAAATCTCTAAACTTTAAAGATAATGTAGTATGTCAAAGGGTGAAACTCCAAACAGTGTGAAGCAGTGGCTTCAGCCATCTAAGCAGCATGGTATCCTGAAGATTGTCTTGTCATGCTGGAAGGTCAGGTTTAGAAGGCTCACTAGAGAGGTTTCTCCCCACAGAGCAGGAAAGAAAGAGTGGCAGAAGTTTTCTGCACACTGTGAAGGTGACTTTGTTCTCAGTGTGAGAGCAGGGTGGCCACAGCTCTATAGACTGAACTTGTTGTAAGCCTATCTATAATGCCTGTGCAGGAAGCAGAAAGGTGAGTTTGGCTCTAGCCTTTTTTCTCCCCCTTATGACCTGGTAGCACGAGTCTAGTGCTGACCAAAAGAAAAGAAAGGAAGACAAGGGACACCAAAAACCTTCCCAACATTGGTGTATAATTTTCACATAAGGAAAATAAAACCATGAAACAACTCTAAGCAGTGGCATAGAATGGGAGGGTAAAGGAAATGAAACAATGCAAGTGCAAAAGAGTTTTGAAAAAGGACCATATTTTTAAGAGTTTATCATATTGGAGCCAATTTCTCTGGGTTATTGCCTCTAAAACATGTTAAAGGCCAAGTCTATGATTTTTTTGTCAGTTTTATAGTTCAGGCATTGTAAATATAATATATTGCCAAGTACTATTAGTGTTATACCAATCAATATTTGTGCAACCCATGTATTTGCTGAATAGCATTTGTTGGCTTTTTGGGTTTTTTTTTTTTTCCCTCTTGGGTCTCTTGAGCATTGATCAATCTTTAAAATGGGTTTTGATGATTGTTTTTCCCTTTACGCCACAGATTATATGTAAATATATAGATATACATACACACATAATACACACACACACGTAAGTGTTGGATGTATTGAAATCCATTTGAGATATGTTGACATATTTAGCTTTTTTCATACTTTACCCATTAACTACTTTGCTTCAAATTGGTGACAAGTTTTATTGTCTAAAAACTTTTGATAGTAACCTTGCTTACTTTCTTCCTTTCCTAAGCTTGTCTTACCTATTTTAACATTTGATCTGTTCAGAAGTTAAAGTTTAACTTCCCTGCTGTTAAAAGATCACAAAAGTGCTTTCAGTGAGTAGGGTGACATTTACATGTCAGCCATCTTGGAACCATATTGGAAGCTGTTTAGGGATCATCCTGAGAAATTTTTTGGCACTGCTAACTATAGTATCTTGAATTTATACTAGTCTTGCATTGTCTCCTGTTATTAGAATTTTTTTCCTTTTTATTTTAAGATTTTATTTATTTTTTTGAGAGAGAGGGAACACCGAGGGAGAGGGAGAAGCAGACTCCCCCTGAGCAGAGAGACCCACGTGGGGCTCAATCCCAAGACCCTGAGATCATGACCTGAGCTAAAGGCAGATGCTTAATCGACTGAACCACTCAGGCACCCCTAGAATTTATTTTTCTTCTAGTTACTTGGTAACTATACTCATAAGTGTCCCACTAGAAAGTGATTTTTTTTTTGGAACATATTTTAACCAGGGAATTTTTTCCAGTCACTGAAATTATATGCCACTATGTCATAGACACATGATCCAAAATTTATATAACAAGGAGAAATCTTGGTCTAAATGTATTTAACTGATAAAATATGATTTATCTGAAAAGCCTATAAAATGAATCTTGAAAATTCATAGTCAGATGTGTAATGTCCTTTTTTTGACCTATGTTAAATGATTTTAATTATGTTTATACACATAGTACTTATCGGGTCAGTTGAGGTTTTTCCTCCTTTATGTATAATACCAATAATAATAATAACCATAAAATAATATAAGGATGCTGTTATGATTCTGTCAAATTAACATTTGTTAAGTAGAGCACAGAGTATTGGATGGTGAGCCACATAGTTCAACAACAGACCACAAGATAAACTGAAATAGAGAAATTTATGGGTCATCTGGGTGGCTCAGTCAGTTAAGCATCCATGGTCAGCTCAGGTCATTATCTCCAGGTCCTGGGATCGAGTCTTGCATTGGGCTCCTTGCTCAGCAGGTAGTCTACTTCTCCCTCTGCCAGCCACTTCCCCTGCTTGTGCTCTCTCTCTTTCCGATAAATAAATAAATAAATAAATAAATAAATAAATAAATAAATAAATAAAATCTTAAAAAAAAAAGACATAGAAAAATTTATTACAGTTTATAGGTCCTAGAGGAAGTAAATGGCATGCCCTGAAGGGCCACATGAGAAGGTCAAGATTGCAGAGACAGGACTTGGGGCACATGCCTTTATTAATGTCTATGGTAGAGTGCATTTGGGTTCCCAGACTGGATTGGTCAATTAAAACCAAAAGTGTGAAATTTTGGTAAGTCCCTCTGGGGTCTTATCTAAGGGGCACATAAGGCATACAGGCACTCAGAGGCAAGGAAGACAGTTGACCACAAGAACTATTGAGGAGTCCCATCAGGGAATTACATCTGCTTGTGGCTCTGCAGCTTCTGTCTAGGGCATGTGCTTGCATGAGAGGCTGGTGCTAGTTTAAGGTCCCTGCAGGCCACTTGGCCAAACCAAATGGATACTAGGGTAGCAATACCAGGGAGCGGCTTGGCTAAACATTTGACAGATGTGCACAATAGGATTTTAAGAAAACAGTAAGATGGAGTGATTGAAGGCTTTGTCAACACCCGGTTTCTAATTTCAGTTATGATAACCTGTGTGATCTCTCAATGGGTTCTTTAGCATTTCTGAGGTTCTATGTGGTTGTGCTCAAAGTGCCTGGCATAAAATCATAAGGCAATGGGATTTTTACGGTTATTTTATGTAAAGGTATGACCTAATGTAAGATTCTCTCTATCTCCCTCCAGTTGATGTACTTTCCTCCCGATCAAACAGTGTAGAAAGGCTTAAGTTTTCCCTGAGGTGACCTAGTCAATTTATGTTATCAATCCAAGCTAAATGCCAGTGGCACCCAAAACAGCATGAAAGCCTTTAAATGAACCAAGGGCATGGCTATGTTCTACCAGTTTGGATCAATATTAAAATTAACTTTTTGACCAGTTAATATGTTTTCACAATTGGCTGGGGAAGCCTATCTTTTTTTCTGTTGTACTAGTTTAGTCCTTGTTAGTTTAAGTCACTGATGAATTCATTTTGATTCTTTGAGAAATGTAAAATAATTATTTAGCAAATAGGAGATTTAATTTGGACCTGTGAACTTAAAATGTATGTATAATATGAAAAATATATTTCTATAATATAGCACCTTTTATATACTATATTAATGTACACCATCTGAAAGTACTGCTATTTGATCATTTTTGATAAAGATCAAAATGGTAATTTCATGTTCAACTAAATATAATCAAAGGTAATATTCCCCAAAGAGTTCATGACATATAGCTTATTGCAAAAGGAACCCTAGGTCATGAAAAGTTTCAGAAGGGATATTACTTCCAGAATCATGGAAAACAAACATAATTTTACTCTAGTTGCATTTGAAGAAATAATATTCTGGCATAGCAGACGTAATAGGGAATCTTTGGTTTTGTTTCCTTGCTGTGTAAATTGGCATTATTTAAATATGTGTTCATATATATATTTTTTAAACAACTTTTCCTGGAAAGATCTTGACACTCAATGGCATAACATCTCCAAGTTTCAGGCTGTCAGACAGTCACATTGGCACTGTCAGGCAAAAGGCTAATGAGTCTGAGATGGTCCTAAAATAAGGACTAAAACATTTGGGAGGCCTGGCAGATAGCATTAAATAAATGGGAAATATTCAGCTCTAGAGCAGTTGATTAGGAAAGAGGGCAAATTTTACTTGCAAATAGGACGTAGTTGGCAGGTTAACCTGAGCAGGTCTCAGTGCTACTGAAATCTCATAATGGTGCTTTGTGAATGCTTGCTCTTAAGCTTTGACATTTTATAATTAAGTTACTTGGTGTATTGTTTCTTTTTGGGTGATGGGCTGTTTAAGGAGAAAAACCTTTAAAAACTACTAAAATGTTTTTAGTCCATAAAGATACACAGTTATCATTAGCCTAAAATGAAATCAGCAAATAACCTTTTGATTTTAAAACTCTTTTCCAGTCTGTACCGTGTCTATGAAGTTGAAGTTGCCTTTTTTTCTTTCTTTTTTTTTAATTTCCTTTTTCTTTTCTTTCCTTTCTTTCTTTTTTTTTTTTTCTTTTAACAGCCTGGGAAATGGTAGTTTGAAAAAATGATTACCATCGGAAATCCCTATTCAATTTTGCCTAAATATCAGAGCTTGAATAGAATTGCAGTGGGTTGCACTAAACGATTTTTGTTATGACCTTATATTGTGAAATTTTAACTCTCAGACAAAATGCTGTATGTATTTGTGGAAAAAAATGTATCTGGATTACTGGAAGAAAAGTTCTTATCCTCATATCTTATATAAAACTGACTAAAATATGAGAAAAAATATTCAATATTTATTTTCTTATATGTAAAATGAGAGTTCCAATTTCTTGCCTATAAGAAAAAATAGATAATAATTAAGAAAAAAATCACAATTTAAAAATTCAAATTTTCTTATAATATATAATTAAATTGGGATATGACATTATTTTAGGATTTCTTTTGATATGTTATGAGTAAAGTAACTCGGAAATAACTTGTGTCAGTTCCACACCTGTAATTATGTGGAATTATGTTAATTAGACTAACTAAAATGTGTTGAACATTAATGATTTATGATAAGAAAGGAAAGATCATAAAAGTCTAATAGAATTCAAAACTGATCTAGATTGAATATTTTTACACCAAATGAAAGGAGTTATGCCAATAAATGGAACAATTAAATGCTAATAAAAACAGCAATAAGGATGAGTATAATGATCAGAGTTTAGATTTCTACTGAAAATTTCAAGCCATTGATATGTTCAGAGAAGAGGAACTAATGAAAATACACTACAGCATATTGTCCTTTAACTATTCACTTTACAATTTTCAAGATGTATATATATACCCATTGTCTCATTCGTTTCTTATGCGAACTTTGTGGCAATGCTGACTGAAGTGGGAACGGACCTTGAAGATGGAATAGCAAACCCGCAGAGTGTCGAGTGATAAAACTGGAATTATGAGTCAGATGTTCTACACTAGTAATGGAGACTCAACTAACATAAAAGATACCAATATCATTTCTGTGCAATAATGATATAAACAAAATGATAGTCTAGCTACAAGTATAAGATCTAATGAAGAATTTGATCCTCTCCCTTTTCAATGGTTAAATTCCTATTGTCTCTCTAGAAAACAGGAGAGTTATCTAAATTTTAGGCTTCAGCTTTTTCTCTGAGACCCTCTGTTTCTTCTGAATAGCCACTCACTTTGCGGTTCCTCCTCCCAGTCACTTCACTTTGCCTGCCACCTGCTGAGATAGATATATATAATTTATAAATTTATATTTGTTGATTTATTTATATTTCCGTATTTATAGTTATGTAATTCTATATCTAGGATATTTATATTTCTATGTTTATAGTTATGTATATCTAGGATATGTCACACAAATATATAACTAAGATGAGGGGAATTAAGCTTTTTACTGGACAGAGAGTACTTAAAAATTGAAGCACAGTTTTACTGCTCTTAAAAACTTAAGAGTAATTTTCTGGGGGAAGGAAGGGGATAATGCTTTGCTTCTTTGTCTAGATGAAAGTATTTGCTTTTTATAAATTTTTCCCTGTATCTTAACCTCTGTTACCTTTTATTAACAAGTGAAAGGTAAGAATTTCTTGTGTGATTTTTATATCTTAAACAAGAGAACTAAATGATTAAAAACATTTAGCCATATGAAACATGAATCATTTGATGGAATTGCTTGGGCATGAAATTTCCATATTCTTAAACAAAAAGGGAAAAAATGCATTAAATTTATATATACTGTTGTTTATGAGATACTCAGATGGCAAGTTCCTTTATTATCTGTTATCTACAATTTTTGAAGCTATAAATATAAAATTATCTTCTTAATTTTAGAGTCAAAGTAAGACTTCAACTTGCTTATTTTTATTAATAATACAAAAATTATTTAATAATCTTATGTAAAGGAAAAAATAAAATAAAATCCTTGAACATCTAGTCACTGTCCTATTTATAACAATACATTTACATGTAACGACAATGGAAAGGGTACAGATCTTCCTTTTTTAAATTATCAATGCTAAGATTGTCATTCCTAGAGACTTATTTAAATATGTAAATTAAATGTTTGGGTTTTTTTTTAAAGATTTTATTTATTTATTGGACAGAGAGAAACACAGCGAGAGAGAGAACAACACAGGGGGAGTGGGAGAGGGAGAAGCAGGCTTCCCGCTGAGCAGGGAGCCCGACGCGGGGCTCAATCCCAGGGTCCTGGGATCATGACCTGAGCTGAAGGCAGATACTTCTTAGGCACCCCTAAAAGTTTTTACTTCATATAAAAGTTAATTAGATTTATATGTATATCTATAAATTCTTTTTCTAGATGAGAAAATATTTTTAAAAATATATAAAATATCACAAAATGAGAAAAATGATATTAGCAAATCTGCCAAATACAGATCAATCAACTAATTGACATTGATTCTTCCTCAATTATATAGAAGTTATTACTATAAATACTACATTTATTAGTTAATGTATAAAATTAGAGAAGGCCTGATTACTTTTCTTACAAAGTTAACAAACCAGTTGTGTTTTACCTGGCAGGACTTAAAAATACGTGGAAAGATGATTACACACAAAATGCTTTGTGAATAGTAATTCTGTGGCAAAGAAACAAACAAAATAAAAAACCACAACTACAGAGGGTTAGTAGACTAAACTCCCAATCAGTACAGGAGTGAAGAACACAGTGTATTATTAATAATGAAGAACTCCCTGGAAGCCTTGAGCTTGAAGTTGATTTTGAAGGAAGGGCCCGCCAATTGGTCTTCTAATTTTGTCACATAGTTACATATGAGTAAAAGTCTGACACGCTAATGAAAAAATGGTTGAAGGTACAATGTATTTCTTTTCATATGCTGATAAACCAAAGGGAAAGTTAGAATGCTGCTGTAAATATGCATTAAATCTGTGATATTTTAATCTGACATTGAAGTTATTTCTATACATTTAAAATGCTTTTGGCATCTACTACATATTTTCAGAATCAATTATAGGAAAAGATGAATTTTAAAAAGTCCTCCCAAATACATGTCTAATAACATCAAACATCTAGCAATCTTGCTAGAACTCAGTGTTTCTAGGTAGAATTAAGTAAAAAACTACTGAGGCACATGATATCCAAGTACTTACTGTCTTAAATACCAACATAAATTGAACATGAATAATGAATATAAGCAATATTCCAAGTGAAGCTGTGAAATACTCAATGACTTCTAGGAAGCAAAATGTATTTAGTCTGCAAACTTTTCCAGGGGAGTGACTTGGAAGAAGGGTGGTGCTTTTCTTGACAGACTGCCTGTATACGTAGGTATAAATATAGGACACGACACACCACTTATAAACAGGAAGGGTAAGTTAGCCAACCACACACTTGCATTTTCATCCATATGAATGTGCAGAAGTGAAATAAATGGTAATTTTAACTATGTATGACTATTAAAAGCATGTATATTCCTTAATTGATTTGCCTTATGAGATTGGGTAACGTTTAAAATAGATCATTGATCCGTACTACTGTGAAAGTATTTTTGAAAGAAAAAAACACAATTCCAGAATGAGTTTAATTTTTCAAAATTCCAATATAGAAATGTCTAGTTTCTCTGACATACTAAAGAGTGATATACATAATCATAACATTGCCAAATTAATTTCAATATTTAAATATTATGAATCATTCTCATTGGAATATCAAAGAGTTTCAAAATTTCATGTCAGCTTCATTTGTGCTTTAACTTTTTCTCTGTGACCCTCTTTTTCATGTCAGCATCATGAATTTTCTGAATTTGCCTCCAAACATGCCTTTTGTTTTTTGAACTTCTTTTTTTTTTTAATTTAAATTCAATTAGCCAACATATTGAACGCCATTAGTTTCAGATGTAGAGTTCAGTAATTCATCAGTTGCATATAACACCCAGTGCTCATCACATCACCTGCCCTCCTTAATGACCATCACCCAGTTACCCCATCCTCCTACCCATCTCCCCTCCAGGAAACCTCTGTTTCTTTCCCACAGTTAAGAGTCTCTCACAGTTTGTCTTCCTCTCTGATTTCTTCCCATTCTATTTTTCCCTCCCTTCCCCTATGATCCTCTGCACTATTTCTTATATTCCTCATGAGTGAAACCATATGATAATTGCCTTTCTCTGATTGACTTATTTCGCTCAGCATAATACCTTCCAGGTCCATCCATGTCAATGTAAATGGTAAGATTTCATCCTTTCTGATGGCTGAGTAACACTCCATTGTATTTATATACCACATCTTCTTTATCCATTCATTTGTCAATGGACATCTTGGCTCTTTCCATAGTTTGGCTATTGTGGACATTGCTGCTATAAGCATTGGGATGCAGGTGTCCCTTTGGATCATTACATTTGTATCTTTGGGGTAAATACCTAGTAGTGCAATTGCTGGGTCATAGGGTAGCTCTATTTTTACTTCTTGAGGAACCTCCATACTGTTTTCCAGAGTGGCTATACCAGCTTGCATTCCCACTAACAGTGTAAGAGGGTTCCCCTTTTTCTACATCCTCACCAACATTTGTTGTTTCCTGTCTTGTTAATTTTAGCCATTCTGACTGATGTGAGGTGGCATCTCATTTTTTATTTGTATTTCCCTGATGCCGAGTGATGTTGAGCATTTTTTCATGTGTCTGTTGGTCATTTGTATGTCTTCTTTGGAAAAATGTCTATTCATGTCTTTTGCCCATTTCTCAATTGGATTATTTGGTTTTTGGGTATTGGGTTTGATAACTTCTTTATAGATTTTGGATACCAGTCCTTTATTTTATAAGACATTTGCAAATATCTTCTCCCATTCCATAGGTAGTCTTTTAGTTCTATTGTTTCCTTTGCTGTGCAGAAGCTTTTTATCTTGATGAAGTCCCAATAGTTCATTTTTGCTTTTGTTTCCCTTGCCTTTGGAGACATCTCTAGCAAGAAGTTGCTGTGGCTGAGTTCAAAGAGGTTGCTGCCTATGTTCTCCTCTAGGATTTTCATGGAGTCCTGTCTCACATTTAGGTCTTTCTTCCATTTTGAGTTTATTTTTGTATATGGTGTAAGAAAGTGGTCCAGATTCATTGTTCTGCATGTGGCTGTCCAATTTTCCCAACACCATTTGTTGAGACTGTCTTTTTTCCATTGGATATTCTTTCCTGCTTTTTTGAAGATTAGTTATCATAGAGTTGAGGGTCCATTTCTGGGTTCTCTATTCTGTTCCCTTGATCTATATGTCTGTTTTTGTGCCAGTCCCATACTGTCTCAGTGATTACAGCTTGTAATATAGCTTGAAGTCCGGCATCAAATAGATCTTTTGTAACTCCTTCCAAATTTTAGTAAATCATGGCAATTTTGTGTGATATGATGTAAACATGAATCTCTTTCATGTCTCAGTATCATATTGATCTTAATAGGTATAGGTCAATGTCACATAAACTAGATATTCTAGAAACATCTTTATAAATATGGCTTTCATTTCAGAGGGCCCCCTAATGTATTTCAGCAAAATTAAGAAAAGCATTATGTAGTGACTTACAAATATCTCCAATTCAGATCAGTGTTTTTACAATGCATATCTTTGGAAAATACGTTATACATATCAATAGAACATGATATTCATTAAATAAAACCTTTCAGCATTTAAACATATAATGTCAACCAGTGGAATATAACACCTTATATTTTGGCTATGTCACATAAATTTGAACAATGTTATTTGAAAACAAAGAATATTTTTGTATATAATTGGTTAGTCAATAAAAGCATTAGATGATAAACTCCACTATGATATAAGATATTATAAATTTGAATCAATTTGAGTAACTTCTTACATTTTTAAAAATTTGTCACACATATTGAAACCCAGGAAAGTGAAGTGAGTTGCCAAAGATACAAAACATGAATGCTGCTTATATGTTTCCATGTGTTCCATCTTTGAGTTACAAACAAATCAATTTCTTCAGAGGCTGTAGGGTAAACAGTGATTTGTCCAAAATTCCAGAGACACATACATTTGTTTTTTCTTCATTTTTAACTCTCATTCATCACATATTTATTGCACGCTAAAATTTCCAAGGGCTAATGGCTTGACTAGGGATACAAAGAATACTAAATAATACTTAGTTTCCATAAATAGAATGACAATTAACAATGTAATGTAATTTGTGTTGTGGTGATGGTGTTCTGAAAGTTCCAAGGAGAGTTCTCTAATCCAGACTAAAAAATGAAACGAAGAAACATTCTTTATGATATCAATGTATGTGAGTGTATGTTTTCCCTAAGACATTTATGTAGGGAAACAAATGGACGTTATGTTCCCTAAGACATTATGGTTTTTGTTTTGTTTTTTATGGATCACATCTTAAATCCTCCAAAATGTACCTCTGTTAGAAGATATGTATAATGAGGTAAGAACTACTCATCTTCTGACCATTGAAGTTACTGCCTCGCTGATCCATACCCATGTAGTCTGCATTTCTTGCTAGTCAAGCAAAAGCACTTTTCTTTCTCCTTAAGGACACACCTTCCTGAGCTCTGGATTTCACATTGGCTTGGGCAAGGATTCCTCTTCTGCAAATATCATGTATAACCTGCTTCACCTTCTATTGCTAATGAAAAATTCTCACTTACATGGAAACATGTATTATACCTACTCAGCTTTGTGAAGCCCAGTGCTCAGGTTTTGTTCTCATCTTATTGAATCTCTTTCTCCATTTAGCTGTTGACCACTTTCCTTGGATTTCCATGTAATCACACCTTTATTTTTTCCCCCTCCTCTTGGCTCTCTTGCTGTCTTCTGCACTGTCCTTCAGATATTCCCACAACTTTCAATACCATCTGCATATAGAGGACTACTGTATCTTTATTTCCAACTCTCTGTTTTCTTTTGAGCTATTTTTAGCATCTTCATTTGGAAGTCTTATCAACACAGAATATTATTAATGACCTTCAACACAGAATATTATTCCCTCCTCTCCCCCATCCTATACCATGCTCTTTCTCCAGTCTTCTCCTTCTAAGTCCATGAAACCTTTCTTCCCCTAGATACTCAAAGAATGTTGGGGATCTTAGGTGTACCAGATAAAATTTAGAATACCTAGATAAAAACTGAATTTCAGATAAGTAACAAATAATATGTCGGTATGCATATGTCCCAAATATTGCACTGGACATAGATATAATAAAAATATTATTTGGAGCTCTATATTTTAACTTGCTCTATCTTCCAACTCTAGTTTGAGTAATATTTGTCTCTATATCAAATGCTAATATCTTCAGATTTTATCTAGAATCTCATAGCTTCTCATCAGCTCTACTGTGAAATAGCCCAGAACAAACTGAGAGCCTATAGCTATCACTTCCTCTTGGGCTTATAACAAATTCCAAACACCAGACAAAAAGCCTGAAATGCGTCACCTGATTTGATTTCTGACTACCCCTCCAATGGCACTTCTTATCATTCTTCTCCCTTCATGAAATTCCAGTCAAACCCTTCTGTACCTGTGCCTTAAATATACTATATATTAATCTACCTCAAGGCCTTTAAATTTACAATTCTTTCTACTGGAATGATTTTCACCTATTCTCTTCTATCATTTAAGTTTCAAATCTGTTAGACAGTAGTTATTTGCTATATAAATTAGGTCTCATCCTACAACTCCAAAATTATCTATCCTTTTAATTAACTTCCTTAGTATCACTCTTATTATCTGAAATTGCCACATTTTTTTTTTTTATTCTCTATATTATCTTGGTAGAAAATTTGCCTCTGTGTGTTCCATGCTTTGTTTATTCCATTTATCCCTATATTCACAGAGCATAGATGGTCACTGGTAATTATTAGGTGTGCAATTAATATTTACCAAAGAAGAAAGTTGTTTCCAGAAAGAAGTAGTTTGGTTCATCTAGTGTCTTGATATCATCATTATCAAAATATATTTAGATATCAATAACAGAATCTTTAATGAACACTAAAATAATTTTAAAAATGTCTTTTATTGCAATTCATCAAATACAATAATTTTTAACCTTTTTAAATGATGGGCAACATAAGTGTTTCCCCTATTTAATCACAATGATACACAAACAATAGCTTTAGAATATAAATTTCAGAGCTAAGCATTCTTACATAGTAAATTTATTTCAACAGTAGTGATTTTGAGAAATATTGCATATGTTCTTAAGAAAATAGTTCTCTCTTTTCATATTTTGTTTTTTAATGGTAACAGATAGAAAGTATTTGAAGTATATCCTCATAATTTAAAACAAAATGCTAAAATGAAGAAAAATTGTATTTCACATTAATGAGCCAGTCTGGTACATTTACAAAATTTTGTTTTAACCAAGTTATATTTTATCTGATACTAAGTTAAAATAATTCAATATTTTCTATAAAATTAAAAATAATTGATACTTCATGTGAAAGATATTTCAAGACTCAAATGTAAGTATGCAGATTTTAAATGACAGCTGTAATCCAAAGACTTGAAATATTGAGTGGAAAGGTTGAATGTTTTTTTCATAATCATCTCTTCCTCTGTCTTTCACATCACCCCATAACAAGAAGGCATATAGAAAACTTTGAAAAAAAAAAAAAAAAACTCGTGAAACTTTTTTTTCCCCCTCACATTGTTCTATTCCTTAATTAGAAAGTTGACTGACAGTATCACTCCTTCGTCAAACCTTTATACAGGCACACACTCTCTGGCTACCGGATTATAGGACTCTTCTGATTTTCTTCAAGTTTTGGATTGGTCAAGAGCTAATTTTATTTCAGTTTGAGGAATTAAACCAATGTAACGGTTGAAAATGAACAGAAAATATTACTTCAGTAAATTACATCGGAGTCATTTGGGGAAGACATAATTGGGAAACTTTTATGCATATATACACAAGGAATTGGTAGCTCATTTTTATTTTTACGTGTTCTTCTTCAAGAAAAGTCATTAGCATACTTGAAACAATAACATTTCATCATGGGAAAGCCTTTTCAGTGTAGAAATTGGTGGTTTAATGGGCAGCCCTGAGGCAGAACCACCAGACAGACAGGAACACAGTACTTGCAACATATCCATTAAATAATGCTTTTTAAAGAAGCTATTTATATAGAGAGATTTGAGACCCATAGAGGAGACTATGAATGCGTATACAGAGGTTAACTATGGAATCTAGGTGCAAAATTTCTGAAAAGAATCTAAAAATGTTTTCAAAAAGTCTCTATAGCCTGAGGCATGATTGAAGACAGTTTATGATTTATTATGTAGTATCTATTGTTCACCTCTTTTTGCTAAAAACTAATATCTGAATATTTTTATAAAGTGTATGAAACATTTAATATTGAGAACACCCAATAATTTAAAATTCTCAAAGTATTTCTAAAAATGTATTTTAATTAATTTTAAAATGACATGATTTGGTGAAAATGCATAGAGTCACACCTAGAGTAGTTGGATAATAATTGACAAAATAAGGCTAACATTTTTATTTCTTCTAGACTTATGGAAAATCCAGTTTGAATTGAGTTCCTGCTCACAAAGTTTATATATTTTTATAACGTAGTAAAATCACAAACATCTCTTTTGAAATTCTTCAATGGATTTGATTGTCTATGTAAGTTCTTAAAAAAGACTTTAAAAATATAAAGAGTATTTGCTTCCTCTGTCCCCTTATTTTATTTGTCCTGATACACAAAAATGTGAAATAATTTACCTGTAAATTACGTAGTATTTCTCCTTCATGTGTGAGATCAGAATCTAATTCTCATTATTTAAATTAAAAAAATTTCTCTTAAATTAAGCAATTCACTTTCTAATAAACTCTCAAAAAATTGTGAGACATAGTTATCTAATATTAATTTTCATTAAATACTTATCACATTGGTATAAAATAAAATGCAATTTTAAATATCCTAAGTGTTCATAATTATAAAATAGTTAATTACATTATAATATAACATTGAACAATTTGTACCTAGTAAAACAATATGAAAAGGCAAAAATTCAGAGTACATTTTTAAATGAAAAAAACAGACTACAAAATTTCATATACAATAATATATGTGAGTGAATGTGTGTATATATAAATATATAAAATATTTAATACATATAAAATTATGAAATATATAATGTATTATATATGTAAATGTATGAAATTATATTTAACATTATTTAACATTATTAAGCACATCTGACAAAACAGACCCATCTGTACACATCACATACACACAAGTATGTATGTATGTATATCCGTATTTAGAAAAGATATTTTAAAATCTTAAATATAGGATCTTTAATTTAGCAATTAAAGTTTTCTTCTTGAAATTCTTTTCACAATATCTATTAAATTAGAATGTATGAGAGGTATGGCATTGATTTTGAAAGATTAAGGTTATTACATCTTCTTTGTAATTTTCTCTTCGAAAGTGTTTCAGGCTCCTCTGTGTTGAAGCACCAGATACCATCTCTGGCTAAATTTGATATAAACATAAACAATAAAAAAGTAAAAAGAAAGAAATAAAGACACTTTTGGACGATTAGACGTAGCTCATACAGTTCAAAAACAACTCTTGAACAAAGAGGCACAGGAAAGGGGCTACAGGTGGCAGGAATTGGCTCCAGGAATCTTCCATATAAATGAAACAAGCCTGTCATTTTCCAGTCCTATGTAACCTTAGTTCAAGATCCAAATTCTCAGGGTCAAGGGATGCTGATTGTTCTTGCCTGTATTCTGTGCCCATCGTTTTGCAAGAGTGACATGGGTACCTTGACTGGCAGTCTAGATAGCTGTGTGTAAGGAAGCTTCTAGTATAAGGTGCCTGAAGGACTATTGTGGTACCGATAGCAAGAAAAATGGTCAAAGCTGCTGGCCACGCTGGGAAATGACAGTCTGCCATGTGTAGGTTAGCATACCCACCCTAAAAAATGAAAACTTTGATTTCTGTCTCACTTTACAAGTTTATCTACAAAGATGGGTGTCTTTGCTTATTAAGTTACACTATAATTCTCAGTTTTGAGAAGTGAAATACTCACACTCCAGACACAAGCAATTCAACTTCCCAATGAAATTATTCACAAAATAAGCAGCCACAACACGTGAGAATAAAAGTGTGGACTTATGCAGTAAAAACTAGAGTCTTGTCTTTTGAATGCTGATGAATACTGTGTAAAAATGGAAGGGGTTTATTGTTTGCACATTATGTGACTTAATGTCCAAAAAATACACAATAATCAAATGAAATGTGAATCTGATTAATAAGATAAATTCAACAAACACAAAGCAAAATAATTTTACATACATTAGATTACCAGTAAGAATATACTGTTAAACATTATTTTCAAAACAGCAATATTCAGTGGAAAGGAAGGAGGAAACTATATAATTCAGTGTAAGGAAGGAGGAAAATGCATGTTACATATATTAACTCAGAATTTTTATTCACACCATGTAGTTAAATACATTTCACATACATTTAATAATTAAATATTTCAAAATAAAATTATCATAAGATAAAATACAATTGAGAGTAGAATTTCTAGGAATAAAGGTGATAGCAAATATAAAAATATTTTAAAAATCGGGGCACCTGGATGGCTCAGTCGGTTAAGCATCTATCTTTGGCTCGGGTCACAATCTTAGGGTCCTGGGATCAGGGCCCGCATTGGGTTCCCTAGTCAGCAGGGAGTCTGCTTCTCCCTCTCTCTGCTCATGCTCTCTCTGTCTCTGAAATAAATAAAACCTTTAAAAGAATATATTTTAAAAATCATAAATTTGATTATAAAAGTTATAGACAAGTTGCTATATATCAAGGAAAGCTAGGAAAATGTTGGTAGCATGCATAGCAAAAATGCTATAAAAATGTTTAGACATTAATGGAAATATGTAATAACATGGAAAAATGATAACACATTTCATATGAGATGTACCCACCCACTTACACAGTATAACTAGAGCTACGTTTTTTTTTAAATCTATAAGTAGAAGGAAAATAAAGAACAAACATGTTGAATATCAGATTTTTTCTTACTACTCTTCATTATTCTTATATTCTATAATGAATAAATATTGTGCAATAAAAGTTAAGAAGTTGTATTAACCCACATAAATCATTCAACTCTTTTATAAAACAATATTTTCTTTCTCTATGAGACCATTAACTTTTTAAAATATTTCTCAAATTCTTCAGGAAATAGCTTCCTGAGAAAGAACTGTTTTAGAAACATTAAACAAAAATGTCGATACTTTAAGTCACGGTAAACAAATAGTATAAAAAAAAATATTGGTGAAAGGAAATGAGGCTCTTTCTAGGTCACTTGTCTATGAAATGGTCACAAACAAGATAGATTTATCCTAGGCATTCGGGACAGACAGGCTATAAATATCAGGGAACTGGGGAGGCATGTGCGTCCTGAGGTACATTTATTTTTTCTAAGTCAGCTTTTCTGAGAAATTATGAATCATCATCTTGTTTTATCATGAAATGGTGAGGTTTTGGACTCATATTTTTCACGTAAAAGAAATGACTGCCTCAGTCTTTTTTATGTAAAACTCATCTCCAAGTATTTCATGAAGCATTTATAGCCATGCCCTGGGAATTAGTTGTCCAATGAGCACATCTGGTGAGTGGCTACAAATATAACAGAAGAATGAGCTGAAAGGGTCAGGAAAACTTCTTTTGACAGGTGTCAGCTCATAATGGTGTCCCCCAGGTAATAGAAAAAATGATTCAATTGAAAGCATAGATGCAAATTGTTTTACCAGGACAGAGCCGCAAAGTAACTTTGTGTATGGTTAGCAATGTTTTCCTTGCCTCATGTTAGTGTTTTTTATTTGTGCCCTGTGAAGACTGATTTTAATGACTTAACAAATATTGAGCATCCAAGTAATTTTGTTTGTTGTTTGCTTTGCCTTTTGTTTTCAAGAATTTTTAAAAATAGATTAACTAGTTTTTTAAAATGTGAATGAGTAGTTATCAGAGCAGTGATTTTAACATTATGGTAAGAGTACCAAAGATAACAGAACTCTGAAAAGAGTACACATTTTTTTTGTTCCAGAACCACCCAGCTGAAAGTAAGAAACTAATGATTGTTTTCTTAGGTATAAGAGCAAAGACCACTGCAAACTGGAAAGATGAAAAATATCATTAAGAACATAGCCTACGCAGTGACTCCTGAGGGTCTTTTAAAAATGGAGCTCTTGGGTATTCACTCATTTATTGGTTCATTCACTCAGCTATCATTAACTAAGTACTTACTATGTGCTAGCAACATCTGCACTAGACGGTGAAGATCAGATGTTAAGCAAACATTGAATTTTAACATTCGTGCAGTTTTTAAGAAAACACTCTGTTAGTCTCTTTTTATTCAATGCCAGATTCTTACATTTATCTATATTAATTGTTTTCACATATTTTTCTTTTTTACTTCACTCTCCAAAATCCACTTTGTGATATAAAACACTTTTGTGAAACTTTGAATAACTCTTGATTCCAGAGTACAGATTCTGGGCTTATAACAGTGTCAAATAAACGTGATGCAAGAGTAAATACGACTATGAAAGGCTTAATAAGTGTAAAGTATCCTGACATGCTTAACACATACTAGTAGCCTACATCAGTAGAATGCTCTTTATTCACCCCAGGTATATTGACATGAACAACCCCTAAGAGATTTAGAAACATGCAAGTGAGCTTGCAGATGCAGACATTCTAGCTTTTGAGGGCCACTTGAGCATTTTTAGTCATAGAAACAACTAGTTTAATGATGTAAAGTATCACGTACAGCACCTGAGTGACATCCATATTATCTGCCCTACTTATGTTTAAAACTAGTAGGCTATCCGGGGTGCCTGGGTGGCGCAGTTGTTAAGCGTCTGCCTTCGGCTCAGGGCATGATCCTGGCGTTCTGGGATCGAGCCCCACATCAGGCTCCTCTGCTAGGAGCCTGCTTCTTCCTCTCCCACTCCCCCTGCCTGTGTTCCTTCTCTCACTGGCTGTCTCTCTCTGTCAAATAAATAAATAAAATCTTAAAAAAAAAAAAAAAAACTAGTAGGCTATCCGTGAGTACTGTATGTGGGTTGCTTTTGGCTTCCCGTGTGTTCAGGTCAGGCTGTGATCTCTGGGTCCTGGGATCAGCCCAGGGTCGTGGTCCCTGCTCCGCAGGGAGCCTGCCTCTCCCTCTCCCTTTGCCCTCCCCCCCCGCCCCCCCGCTGCTCATGTTCTCTCTCTCTCTCTCTCAAATAAATAAATAAAATCTTAAAAAAAAAAAGATACACTAAATATACATACATTTTAATATCGGTGAAATGTGTTTTCAAACATCATTTTACAAAAGCATTATTAGATTTCAATATCTAAAATGTTAAAGGGAATAAGTAGAGCCTATACAAATAACTACAGTGAGGCTTTTTTCTCATGTCATTGACAGGTAAAGTTTTCTCATGTCATTGACATGTTTGATTGCCATTTTTTTTTTTTTAAAGATTTTATTTATTTTTTCGACAGAGATAGAGACAGCCAGCGAAAGAGGGAACACAAGCAGGGGGAGTGGGAGAGGAAGAAGCAGGCTCCTAGCGGAGGAGCCTGATGTGGGGCTCGATCCCATAACGCCGGGATCACGCCCTGAGCCGAAGGCAGACGCTTAACCGCTGTGCCACCCAGGCGCCCCTGATTGCCATTTTTTATATGAGATCTTTTTAATAGAGATTTTCTTCTTGACTCCTAAGAGCTCTTGAATTGTTGAATTTGATTATTTCCTATCGATCATAAATTATTATCTCTTTAAGCATTTCAGAAAAGGACAAGCAGGGTATATGCCAATTCTCTTCTCTCTATGATACAGGAGGACAATATGTTTTTCCCCATGTACATTGAATACATCAGAAGTAATAATAATAATAATAATAATAACAATAATAATAAAGAGGAAGGTGGCTATTCACCATTACTTGGATTACTGTCTCCGCATGTGAGAAAGTGTTATTTTCAGTAAGCCTTCTAAGGCCATGGAAATAAAAGAGGTGGGAAGACAATATTGATATGGCAAATTGCTCTTTATTTAAAGATGCTTTTTAATATGAATATGACTTTATAATCTGTCAAATAAAGATGGCATGTGAAGATAAAAATAAAACGTCAGAACAAAAATGTTCTTCTCTTTCCTGTGAATAAATTTACACGTCAGTCAAGTATCTGTCAGTGCATCTGCTGAATGAGTGACATGTCTTAAGTAAGTAAAAGCAGAAGGAGAGTAACTAACAAGACTAACTAAAAGGAGAAGTGGCAAAATTGACAGCCTTGATGAGTGAGGATTCTTCTCTACACACAGAATGTATTCAGTTAGAATAATGCCTCCAAGCAAATAAAGAAATAGTGACAAACTACCAATTATGATGGAGAGAAATGTAAACAGAAATGCAAATTCTGATGTTTGGGTCGTTCTGATGAAGGATTCAAGAATATGTGGTAGGATTACCTTTCCACCCATGGGCTAGTGATTCATTAACATTTTATTAATATTCATTGATATTACTGTTTTCGTGACATTTCTTTTTGCGAGGATCAGAGATTGCCTAATTTCACTCGCTTAGGCAAGATTTCGGAAAAACATTTTGAAGAAGACTAATATGTTACTTATGCAATGAAGAAGGCTACCTGGAGGTAACCACAGATAAAATGGGTTCTTTTGTAAAGGTATATTCAATTCAGAGTTTCCTAATCTTTAAGTTTCCAGAACTTCAGGTAGTAGCACAATAACACCACCCTAATTTAAGAGGTTGCACATTTTCATTACAGTGCTTAAATTTAAATGGTTATTTTTAAGTGCAATTCAAGGTGACAATTACTTTATTTCAAAAGCAATATTTGATTTGAAATTTGAAATTTAAAGGTTAAACACTTGTTTACAATTTTATATACCTTTTCCTTATATTTAAAAAATCTTCCTTATTATAATTCAGAATATGTCATTATATCACAAAGCTTTTTTCTAGTAATATTTACATTTAAATTATTACTTTTATTAGTTAACTTAGTGCTTACCATATGCCAAAAATCTACTGATGGCTAAAGGGGTGTCTTGATCTAAATGCATCCTTAGCACCCAGAACAGTGATTTGCAAGTAGTGTTGGTGCTCAAAATATTTTTTGAATGAATAATGTTATTTATCTCTTTACTTTCCTGTCAAAGCACCTAAAATAGGATGGTTTGGGCGGCAGTTACTATAAATACAAATCATCAGTGACTTAAACAATAAGGTTGCATCATTTCTCACATAACAAAAAGTCTGCAAATCCAGGATTGGTTAATTGAACAGCTTTACAATTTTATGTTTCTTTCTCTTTCTTTCTCTTGCTCTCTCTTTTTCTTTGCTTTGCTTTTCCTTAATCTTTCTTTTCTGTCACCTCTACACACTGCATCCTCGTGTACAGATTTTATGTCCCAGCTGTTACCTTGTGGTCACAAAAATTTCAGCAGCCCAGTTAAGGTCATAATCAAACATCATATCTTCTATCTCTTTTCCAAAAGGTTTTAGCAGATGTCCCCTCCTGACCCATTGACCAGAAAGGTACCATATTCTTATGGCATACTCCTATTCTTAATTTTTCTGTCTCCCTCCAGCTTACATTGATGCAGTTTATTTCCTGGGCCAGAAAGTTTTCTTGAAAGCCATGGTCACCTGGCATATAAAAGAATTTTTTTTTTTCTAGCAAGAAAGAAAGGGGAACTAGAAGGACACTTGGAAAGCTACCAATTATGTATGCCACAGAATATCCTCAAGTATGCATTGAAAAATACATGTGAAATTCTATCATTTTGATAAATTTTACAATAACTTTTTCTGCTGCATGTAACTCAACAGGGAGTTGTCATTTTGCTTCAGAAGAATTCTAGAGTAAACACTGCTACAGTAATCACATATTCTATTTTTTAATAAAACATCTAATTTGAAACAAAATAGGTTCTCCTATGTAAATGAAATACAAGGGAAGAAAAATATTAGATTATTTAAACTGTAATAAATAGAGACAATGAATTTACCAATTTTAGTTGAGATAGTAAAATGATTTCTTGAGAAATGAACATATTTCTCTTATTTGTTAATCACCAAACAATGCACATTTTCTATATATATTTTTATTTGAAATCTAAAATAGAGCCTGCCCACATATTTTTCAGCTTTATTATTTTAAGCTGCTATTCTATTACTTTTATTTTTATTTTATTTTTTTATAATTTTGTTATATTAGTCACCATACAGTACATCCCCAGTTTTTGATGCAATGTTCCATGATTCATTATTTGCATATAACACCCAGTGCACCATGCAATATGTGCCCTCCTTAATACCCATCACCGGCCTGTCCCAATCCCCCACCCCCCTCCCCTCTGAAGCCCTCAGTTTGTTTCCCAGAATCCACAGTCTTTCATGGTTCATTCCCCCTTCTGTTTACCCCCCCTTCATTCTTCCCTTCCTTCTCCCACTGATCTTCCTATTTCTTATGTTCCATAAATGAGTGAAACCATATGATAATTGTCTTTCTCTGCTTGCCTTATTTCACTTAGCATAATCTCCTCCAATCCCATCCATGTTCCTGCAAATGTTGTGTAATCGTTCTTTCTGATGGTTGAGTAATATTCCATTGTATATATGGACCACATCTACTTAATCCATTTGTCTGTTGAAAGGCATCTCAGCTCCTTCCACAATTTAGCTATTGTGGACAATGCTGCTATGAACATTGGGGTGCATATAGCCCTTCTCTTCACTACGTCTGCACAGCAACTTTTTTCATGATACATCTCCAAAGGCAAGAGAAACAAAAGAAAAAATGAACTTGTGGGACTTCATCAAGATATAAAGCTTCTGCACAGCCAAGGAAATGTCAAAAAAACTAAGAGGCAGCCCACGGAATGGGAGAAGATATTTGCAAATGACACTACAGATAAAAGACTGGTATCCAAGATCTACAAAGCACTTCTCAAACTCAATACATGAGAAACAAACAAATTAAAAAATGGGCAGAAGTTATGAACAGGCACTTTTCCAATGAAGACGTACAAATGGCTAACAGACACATGAAAAAATGTTCAAAATCATTAGCCATCAGGGAAATTCAAATCAAAACCACCTTGAGATACCACCTTACACCAGTTAGAATGGCAAAAGTTGACAAGGCAGGAAACAACAAATGTTGGAAAGGATGTGGAGAAAGGGAATCCCTCTTACACTGTTGGTGGGAATGCAAGTTGGTACAGCCACTTTGGAAAACAGTGTGGAGGTCCCTTAAAAAGTTAAAAATTGAGCTACCCTGTGTTCCAGCAATTGTACTACTGGGTATTTACCCTATTACTTTTAAAATAATAATTTTATTTTTAATATAACAAGATGAGAATACTTTAGAAGTGGTGTACCATTTGTCTTTTATTGGAAATTAAAGTGAGGGAAGATATTGAGTGTTGCCATCTTTCATGGCTGGAAGATCTCTATCATGAGATTTTGATAATGTAATAACAATAAGCATGGAGAAAATTGCATATTTTGGTGTATTTAAATAGGTCAGACCCAGCAGAAGTAAGGGGCTTTTGTTTTTGTTTTTGTTTTGTCTTTAAATGAAAGATCTATAGACTCTGATCAACACACCTGTGTTTTCCATTTTGCATTGTCAGGGCAAAAGATGGCACAACTGATATGAGCTTTACCAGATATTACATGTACATGTCCTTTGCCTCATCAGGATTCCATTATAAATTCACACTAATTTCTCCTAATTATTTTTGGGAAGTGATCAGAACTTAGAATATTTATGATAGCTAATATATAGCACTTGCTCATTCCACGACCTAGATATATCTGATTTTCAATCTACAATCAAGAAAGATAGAAAATCTTATCCCATACATCACAAGAGGAAACAAAACTCAGAGAAAACAGAGCGACAGCATTTAAAATACAGATCTGTCTGAGGCTAAAGCTTTTCTTTTTTCTTTTACCTTTCTTCTCTCCCTTTTCTCCTATCTTCTCTCTCTCTCTCTCTCTTTTTTACTTCATCGCACTATTATCCTTAAAAAAATGTATTTGTTTTACCTTACTTTACATACGCTTTGGGTAAAACTAGGTAAGATCTTAGCAGGGGTGGTAGAGGAAAAATGGCAAAACTTATACTCAGTCTGCGTGCAAAGATGTTTACAATTAACCTTATGGTGGAGTAACCTGGCACCATCTAACCAAGAGGTCAGTGGTAACATCACCAGGAACAGAATAAATCAACCTCATGGGCCTCCGGATAGAAGAACACAATACTGTTTCTAAGTATTCCTGCCCAGACTGTATGCCCTGGATCTAATAGTGATGAACCATCAGACAAACATGAATTAAAGGACAGTGTACAAGATACATGGCCTGTGCACTTTAAAAATATCAATGCTATGAAACAGAATTAAAAACTGAGGAACTATTCTGGTTTAAAAGACTAGAGAGACATGGCAATTGACTGGAGTACATGACCCTGCTTTTCTTTTCCCTCCTCTAAAGGACAATATTGAGACAACTGGTGAAATGTAAATAATGTCTGTATATTAGATAATAATACCATATTGAGGTTAATTTCCTAAAATTGATGCTTCTGCTGTGATATTGTAAATGAATTTTACATTATTGGCCCAGTTTTAGGAAATATATACAGCAATATTGTGGTAAAGGAACACTAAATCTGTAACTTATTCTTAAGCATAGTAAAATGTTAACATATGGGGAAGGAAATTAATGAAATGCTTTGTACTACTCTTGCAATATAAATTAAATATATGCATTTGAAATTATGTCAACATAATATTTGAGAAAAAATAATAAATTTATAGCAATAACTTTTTTCCTCTGGAAGAATTAACACTTCTTTCTGACCTCAAATTATTGAATGTCAAACACAAATGGAAATACAATTGCAAGATGCAAGTCTTTGTGTTAATTAACAATATGCATCATTATTTTATTTCTTCTGAAATTCATAAAACTTGTACCACTCAAAACAATTGCTGATGTTAAATTCTACTGTCTATCACCATATGAACCTCTTTGTATATATTTCTCACTCTGTTCCTTCCCTAATTTGCATACATGCTTCTGATATCTGTAGGCACATTTTAACCTCATTGGAAAGTCTCAGGAGGCTGAAGAGATTGCTGTCTTTATCTAAGCAACATAGCAACTGATTTTACATAAAACCATATCACTTTGTTCCAAGTAATCAGGACCCATTGCTCTGAAAGAAAACCAGGGGAATAACGAAATGTCATGTACTATCTCTGGAAAATGTGGGTCAAAATGTAATCTAAAAATATGCACATACATAAACTTTCCTCTCTCAGATATATTTTTAAAATTGCATTTTAAAGTTAGAAAGACTGACATTAAAACCATTACAAGACAAAACATTTATTGTAAAGGGTTGAAAAGAGAAAATAAAATTCTTTCATGCATGATTTAAGAAAGTACCGTCCACTCTACTGAGGCAAGTAATTCATGTGAAAAATTAGATTTTAAGCTAACATATTTTATCTTTCCAGCACATTCAGTATCTCCATGTAGTTATACATATGCCAACTAAGTCATACTCCCATGAAAATAAAATATACTTACCAAAGGCATAGACCTTTATATAAATTTAGGAGGAGGAGACCAAGAAGCTTAACTAATTCTTGCCTTACAGGGGGTGTTTCAAGCACACGCATTGTGCTTAGTAGCCTTTGATCTCCTATGAAATTTATATTCATGACAGTCTAACACAGAGAAGAGTGAATAAAGTGAAAACATAAAGGACAATGGCCCAGGGGAAGCGTAAAGATATAGTTGTATTTTAATATTATTTTTTCTGCATAACAACAGTAATAATGTCCTGGATTTCAATTTCTTTTTGCATTCAAGTGCCTCAAAGACCTTAGTAACATCAAAAAAGCCTGCCGGCCATGCAAGTTAGTCAAGTATTATTACTTATTTTATAGGAAGGTAAATCAATAAATAGCAAAATCTGAAGATTATTCCAAAGGAAAATATTCTCTGCTAGTTGCAGATATTTTAGTTATGTCCAAAGATCAAATGATTATGTCCAAAGATCAAATGATTAGGGAAATTATAGAGTCAGACACTAGTAGAGGAGGAAACAAACAAGTTGGAAAAAAAAGGTGCTGGTGTTTTTGCTTATTAAATAAAATAATGACAGAGAGGGAAATATCAGGGACATACCATAGATATGTATTTCTAGAATATTTTAATCATTGGAGCAGTCTGTTGATAGGGCTTATGCCATGGTGTAGAGAATTGGCCATAGAAAAATCACATATTTTTTGTTTTTGTTTTTAACAGAAAATAGGGAGATAGCAGCTATGATGGTAAGGAAGGAAGCTATAATGAAACTACTTTGTGCCACATGTCATGTATGTGCTTAAAATCTGAAGTACCAAAATTTGACGTAAAAGTTAATAAAAAATATTAAATGCTGGACCAAGAACTAAATGTCCAGAAGACGCATAATATAACAAGTCAGGTCTTACTTAGAATTGGCAGGTTTAGAACTAAAAGGAAATAACAATAATTAAAACAGGACTTACAGCTAGATCAAACTGATTAAATTCAAGTAATTCTGCATATGATTTTTATTCCCTATAAAGTTTAATTGCATAGAAGTTTCCTCAAGTTTATTGAAAAGGCTAGTCATGAATATAAAAAGGAAAAAAGTACTCTGGTAGGAAATACAAAAGCAAAAACAGTCACGAGTTTACAGAGAAGGGTAGGTATGTGATCTATGACCATTTGCATGTAAAATATTTAAAGAATAATGTAATATTATAAGTTAATAGGAAAATGTAGATATTATGCCAGTTGAGAAATATTTATTAGCAATTTAATATCCAATTATGAGCACTTGGAAAAAAATTTTTTTGATAACACCAAAAACAGAATTTAGGTTTAGAAGGCCTGATTAAATTCTAGGAAATCACTACATTGAGCCTTTTATTTAGAATGTAAAGTATCCATAACATAGTCCCTTTGATAGCATTTATAAATAATGTTTTCCTGAACATCTATACCAATAAAAAAAACCTTTCATTTGTGCTTACTAGCTATCATATCAGACACCTTCTCTCTTCATAAGATACAGTATCTTTAGCATATCTTATTTTTTGTTTATTTTATTATTTTTTAAAAGATTTTATTTTTAAGTAATCTCTACACCCAATGTGGGGCTTGAATTCAGAACCCTGAGCCAGCCAGGCACCCCTGTTTCTTTTTATGTTTTATGTTTCTCAAGCTCATGCTTCCTTTAAAAATAACTGAGACTAGGCAAAACAATCACTTTAGTTTTTCTCATTATTTTAGTATTTTATTATAAGCAGAAAAGTAATATTTGCTTGATAAATTTACCTTAAGAATCCGAATTGGAAAAGTTTCCATAACACCAGATTATTTAGTCTAATCTCAGTTACTTCTCAAATGCCTCTAAAAGATTTAGAAACTTCCATTAAAGTTGTCACAGTAGTGGGGTACCTGGCTGGCTCAGTCAGAAGAGCAAGCAATTTTGATCTCTGGGTTGTAAGTTTGAGCCCATGTTGGGTGTAGTGATTACTTGAATTAATTAATTAAATTTAAAAAATAGTTGTCACAACCCTTCTCACTCTATTGAAGCCTTCCTGTACAATGCTATCACTTCTAATCTCAGAGTATGCATCCCGTTTTAGGTGTCATTTCTGTGAGCACCTTTTAACAAAGTACAGATCCTGGATCTCTGCCTTTCTTTCATGCAGCTGGGAGTCACCAGATTCCACCCTAGACAGTTTCCTGTTGCTGTTTTAAACGATGTTTACGTTGTAGCAGTTATCCAATAAATGTTTAGTGGGTCACATAACAAGTGAATATTAGGACATCTTGGACAGTGGCTATGTGATGTGTAATATCCATTTAGGTCTGCTCATTTTTTCATGCAAAGTCATTCTTCGTGCTCTTTTATCCACTGCAGTTTAGAGCAATAGAAAAAGCACAGACTTTAGAGTAAGACCAACTTAGACCTCAATCTGGCTGTTATATTGCTGTGGGATTTAGAGTTATTTAACTCCATGCCTCCATTTTTATCTCATGGCTAACTGAAACATATTTTTATTTTTATATGCCACCTTATGGGTTTGGAAATGGATATTTAAACAGGGAATGTGAAGTCTCCAGTGCCATACAGTGAATATGTCTTGAAGCAGGAACTCAAATTCAGATTTTCTGTTTTTCCAACCTGTGTTCTTTCTATACCACCCATCTCTATTTTGTTACCTTGACTTGTTCCTTTTTCTCTTGCATTGTTTTTCTCTTTCATGGTCAGTAACTCCCTTACATTTATTTAATTGACCATTCACTACAATTTTTACTAGGAAATTATGGCAATTTCTTATAAGTTTCTTATCTCCTCTCAATTATTTTTTAATGTATTTCACTACATTTCTTGCATATCTTCACGTTCTGTTTGCATAGCTGTTCCACCATTTCACTGCACAGTATTTTGCTAGATGGGCAATTTTTAAGAAATATTGATATCAGAATTATTCCAAGTTGAGTTGTATTTAATTCTTAAATTTTGTAGTGGCTATTCATTGTTTTTATTTTATTTTATTCACTGAAGTTTTTATTCTTTGCACTTGTTTGCCCTTCAGTCATTGACTAGTTTTTCTACATCCTTCACCACTATGTGCCATTCAAACAGAAAAAGTGACTAGATTTAGGTGAATCAATCTGTACTCAAGATTGCCATTGATAACAGCAAGGGAAACTTATCTATGTGTTTGGGTTCTTTAGCCATACTTTTTAAATTAATGGCTACATCTTTCTCATTGTTACTTTATATAAGAAGGAAGGGCTAAACAACTTCTTCAGTATTATTATTATTATTAATTATTATTCCCTCAAGATAAATAAATACAGCAAAGAATGAATCTTCACTTTTATGATGCCTCTTGATTCATCCCTTTACAATATACATATTATTATGAAGAAGACATTATTTAAGCATTTGGAATCTTTTTGAAATATTGTTCTTGGAACAGAATGAAAAATAACTTGGATCAAGAACATTTTAGAGAAAAGAAAAGCTTTAAAATACCTGCAATCGTCCATGCACAAAGTTAGAAACAGTTACATTTTATAGTAGGATTGATAATGGAAAATAAGGAATGAATTCAAGATGTATCTTAAAGAAAATATTCTCCAAAAACTGGTGCCAGAAAATAAACTGGAATCACAGGAAAATAATTAAGGGGGCTCATTTTAAAATTTGCTCCTTAAAGAAATGAAAGATAGCAACGGTATATCCAAAATGATAAAAGCAGATTCAGGAGCTAATGTTGTAAGAACAACACTGATAAATCCAGAATATAATGTTGGAGGAGAATATTGATTTCCCTATAACCTTGATAATTCTGGACGTTATTTATTGAAGATAATTATTTATAAGTTTTGCACATGTACATATATTGTTTTGCATTTCTTTGTTTCTAGGAAGAATATTTTTGGCTGTGTATTTATTCTTCACACTTGTATCTTATCTTTGTAAGTTACATTATCATTTCCACCCCAATTTTTTTCCAATTGACTAAAAATATGATTTATATAGTAATCTTTTGTATTATATGCATATTTTAAAAAACACTTTTCTGCACTTAGGTTGCATATTACTTTTATTTATGTGTGTTGTAATGCAAGCATTATGAACATGGGCAATGAAGAATTAAAATGGTGGTTGTGCACCTCCATATATTGCAGTTGTAAATTTAAATTTTGTTCTTACATATTTTAAAGGGAGCTTTATGCTAAAGTTCATCATCATATTTGCAACTACCTTCTGGATAGTTATAAATGCAATGAACACTTGAAGCTTTAATATTTATATTCAACCTCGTGCCTTAACCATATCATTATGATTAACGATGTCCCTTTTATAATCATGAAACTACCTTCATACTCCCAGTCATCCAGGCTCAAAATCTGGAAATAATTATTTTACTTGTAATTCTCTCACCACTCAAATCCAATCTACTTCCTAGTCTTGCTTATCCCACATTCACACTTTCTATTTTTAATGCATAATTTCAGTTTGACTCCTGCTAATTAAAATTCTCATTCGGGTTCATCAGTAATTCCATCTTAAACAATTGTGTTTATTCACAAATTGTTTGTCTTGTATATTTTCTTTCCCTCCATTCCTCACCTTAAGAACAATAACAGTTAATACTTATTATGTATTTAAGCATAGTGCCAGTGCTTATGTGTATTCTCTCATTTAGTTCTTACAACTTCACGCAAGAGGTGCTGTATTTTATTATCTTTTATCTGCATTTCAGCATTAAGCTACATGTAGACTAGAGAGATAAAAGGCTTCCCCAAGTTCACAAAGCAAGGGAATTTTGCTGCTGGGAATTAAAACCCAGGAATCTGACCTGAATGAATACTCTCAAACAAAATACAATAATGCCAATTTACAGTGTTTCCAGATTAATCTTTTTCAAATATTCTTCTGACATAGACAATGTATTGCTTAAAAATATTCAGTGATATATCGTGTTGCCCAGTGATGAAATTATGGTCCAAACCCGATTTTTATCTTGATGCTTCCTTTCCTTTGTTGTGTCTCTAGATATTTCAAATACATGTTTGCATTCCCTTCTCTATGGCTTTACTGAAACTGTTCTCTTCCAATTCTCTTGTTTCATGGACAAAGAAAAATCCTTCATCACCAGCTTCCAGCCCTGCCTACCTCTTCTGAGACTCTTTCTGTATGCCTTTGTCATTTATACACTCATATGTGCTATTTTCTTTTCTACCATAATAGACTGTTAACCCCTCCAGGCAAATACAGTATCATTTATCTTTGAACCCTCAGCAACTGATAGAGTATCTTCTGGAGAGAAAGTAATTGATGATTATTTATCAATTCAAATGATTAAATGCTTTCTAAAATTGTAAATAAGATACACTGATAGAAAGTGAATATTGACAACAAAATCCAAAGCATGCTGTGTATATTGTGTTCTTAACTTTGATAGCTAGCAAGAGGTAAACCTATACATTCTTAAAGGCAAAAATGTTATGTACTTTGATATTTTTATAATTTCTATGAAATCGAAATGATTATTTAAATTAATAGTATTTGCTAATTAAAAATGAAAGGAATCAAACCTAAATTTAATTTACAATGTTCCCCTAAACCCATGGCTTTTTTGATATCACCCTTAACCTACTGCAATTTAACTTTAAAACAACCATGTAAATTTAATTATGCGTTGGCTCCTAAGGGATGCACTCATATATCAGTTTTCATCTCTCATGAGCAGATCATTTGCAGTTAAGTTACAAACCACTGAAAATCAATTTTTAATGGAAATATTCATACAACCTTAACTGCAAATGAGCAAAAATTCAGGTATAATACCAAGTGGCAGGTTATTAACTATAACTTCAATTTTATGTTCTTTTGACACAAGACTATATCATCCATAAATAAGTGTGCATTTGTCACACAAGTCACACTCACCCGAAGATTATTCATCAAAGAAAATTTTAGTGGGCCCAGCACTGAGTCCATAGGGACCCCGGAGGAAATTCTGAGCTACTTAGTAAGAAGGCACTGAACCAAAAAAATTGTGCTGAAATGATGTTAAAGGTCTAAATGAAAACCAGAGAAGCAAGGAAATGTAGAGTTAAGTTGACACTCCATCATTAACCATACCAGCCAACTTAGAAAGTCTTTTCAGTATAATATATAAGCTATCTCAAAAATCAGTAACAGCATTGGGACAATATTTCTGCAACATAGCATGCTCATTCATCCTTTGCCATTATTTCTATAGTTTAAAACTTTTTAAAAAATATTCACTTGAATATTTATTTTAATAAGCTGAAATTCAAATGAACATGACCTATTATTAATCAGAAACCACTAATGAATGTCGCAAATGATACGGTTTTCCTCTTACGAATTAAATGGTTCAAATACCTTAGCTAAGTAAGGTCCTATTAAAGTCCAGTTTACAAACTCAAACATTACAGAGTTAACTTAAATGGAAAATTATCCTAAGGTTTATAAATAAAATGGTTATAACTGTGAGGCTTAAGAATTTTTCTTTTGGAAAAAATGCCTGTACTATCATTAAAAAAAATGATTTAGTCATTAATTTTACTACTACTCATTGACAATCTGTTATGTGAGTAAAATCTTTTAAAGTTGCTAATTATTAGTACTAATTTAGATGATTTGCATTGGATATAACAATTAATTGTTCAGAAGAATTAAGTACCCAGCACTTTAGAATTAAAATAACATTATATTAAAAATTATAAAAACAGGGGCGCCTGGGTGGCACAGTGGTTAAGCGTCTGCCTTCGGCTCAGGGTGTGATCCCGGCATTATGGGATTGAGCCCCACATCAGGCTCCTCCGCTATGAGCCTGCTTCTTCCTCTCCCACTCCCCCTGCTTGTGTTCCCTCTCTCGCTGGCTGTCTCTATCTCTGTCAAATAAATAAATAAAATCTTTAAAACAAATTATAAAAACAAACTGATTACCTCAAAATAGTCACTGAGTGATATAGGAATTTCAAACTATATACTGCCTTTATTGAGTTCCTTTTTAGTCCTACATTTTACAATTTTTTTTTAAACACTAGTTGTAATTTAGTCAATTACACACACACACACACACACACCTGATAAAACGTTTCCTAGGGAATTTTATTTTTTGTTTGAGAAGTACCTAATTATGTTTAGACATGTGGGAATTCTTTGGTTTTATAATGAAAAAAATATGAGTAATATTTTCACCAAGACCTAGGGAATATGTTTGAAATTTACCTACATTTAATATGCATTTGAAAGACAGTATATGAAGTCCCACACACTGGAAATTTTTGTCTTGACTTAGAAGTTGATTTACTAGAATATGAGCTTCACAATGTAAAAGTTTTCTTGGGTGTGTCTTTCTGCTGTAATCCTGCAACCTAGAACTGTTCCTGGCACATAATAAAGACTTCTTAGTATTAGTATAGTATACTAATTATTAGAATTACTATAAGATATTATTATAGTATTATTAGAGGTATTAGCTACTTTCTGATATCAACTACCATTCTCTAACAATAAAATATGTTTGAAAATTCAGTCTTGTCCACATTACCCAGAGGAGAGCCTGAACTATTTAATCTTACTGACACATTTCTAACTAGAACTTCAAGTTGCTTGAGGCTCAAGTTGAAATCCCTTGCCTTTCTAGTATAATGTGAGTTTAATCTTTACTGCCAATTTTGTTCTAGCCTGAACATGAATTATTTTTGCAACATTTATCATCAGGGAACCTAACTGTTTTACAAAAAGCAATATATCGTGTGTGACTGTAAAATGAATATCAGTATTTATTTGATATTTTAGAATGTATTTTTGTACTCAGAGCAATTGAAGAAGACCTGTATTTCCTTTCAGTAACTTTTCCCCCCCATTAACCAAGAAGACATGTTTTTCAGCCAAAAAAAAAAAGTGCTTAAATGAAAAGTAAATTGATTCTTATGAAACAAAAACAACCTTTGAAACAACATTATTTAAAAATTGCAAATTTAGGGGCTTTTGGGTGGCTCAGTCAGTTAAGCATCTGCCTTTGGCTCAGGTCATGATCCCAGAGTCCTAGGATTGAGTCCCGCATCAGGCTCCTTGCTCAGTGGGGAGCCTGCTTCTCCCTTTCCTCTGTCTGCAGCTCCCCCTGCTTGTGCTCTCTCTCTCTCTCTCTCTCTCTCACTACTCTCTATCTCTGTCATATAAATAAATAAAATCTTTAAAAAAATAAAAATAAAAATAGCAAATTTACTTTTGACATTTAAAGTACAAAAAGGGCCAGTAGTAAAGAAATTAGCTGTATTTCTCTTGTTGCTGTTAATAGTGTTTCATTGGTGTCTCATTTCTAAACTTTTATCCACCTTATTTAAGTCTCTTCTTGTTCAGTAAATAGTGGTCTTTCCTCTCTCTAGGCTTTTACTTTGTAAATCTTTAATATGACTTAAGGTGCTTTGGTGTCCAGTTTACTTCTTATATAAAGGAAAAAGAGCCTTAAACAAAAATAATAAAACCCTAAAATTCAAGTGTCAAAACAGGGACTGGCAAAAATACTGTTGAATAAAGTGGCTGTCTAGAATTGTTAAATGATAATACTGGATCAACTACTTATAAATAACCTCTTTATATAAAACCAACTTTGGACATGTATTCAAAGTATTACTTCTTTTTTTTTTAAGATTATATTTATTTATTTTACAGAGAGAGAGAGAGAGAGAACACAAGCAGGGGTAGCAGCAGAAGGAGAAGGAGAAGCAGGATCTCCGCTGAGCAGGGAGCCAACGCGGGTCCCAACCCCAGGACTTTAGGATCATGACCTGAGTTGAAGGCAGACACTTAAGCGACTGAGCCACCTAGGTGCCCCCAAAGTATTACTTCTTTAGGGATTCACTGTCCATCCCAATATTAACAAACAATATGGGAGAAAAAACAAGACAGAATAGTCTAGTTTTTAAAAACCAAGTGAAATAAAACAAAACAAAATTAAGTTTAAACATTTAAACTTAAAAGTCATAAAATTCTTCCAGGCATTATTGTTATATTAAAAGTGGCATTTATTTATGTAGCCATTACTTTCTTTGGAGGAAATGTCTTACTAGAATAATTCTTAACCATCAAATGCATTGAGGTAAGAGTACTCTTTTCAAGTGACTTGGGGAAAGGATGTGGGTTTACAAGGATCTGAGATATTGGGATTATGGGGTATGAACAATTTTAGAGAAGCATATTCAATAATATGATTTTATACTTATGTAAAAATCTCAAATAAACTAGATACAAAGGAACTTTTGAAATGATGGTTATGTTCTATATGTTAATTTTTCTGGTGGTTATAAAACATTGTATATTTTTCAAAATGTGTCAAAGTGTACAGTTAATGTACATGCATTTTTATATACAAACCATATTTAAATAATGTTTTTTAAAGTAGACATTACGGGGCGCCTGGGTGGCACAGCGGTTAAGCATCTGCCTTCGGCTCAGGGTGTGATCCTGGCGTTATGGGATCGAGCCCCACATCAGGCTCTTCCGGTATGAGCCTGCTTCTTCCTCTCCCACTCCCCCTGCTTGTGTTCCCTCTCTCGCTGGCTGTCTCTATCTCCGTCGGATAAATAAATAAAATCTTTAAAAAAAAAAAAAAAACAAATAAGGTAGACATTACTATTTTTGTTTTTAAATTTTTAATTTTTGCAGTGAATGCTTATTTATGACATCATATTACTAATTCCCTTGTTCATTACCATTTTTTAAAAAATCACCATCCTTTCTGTTTAAATTCCCTTCTTTCTGAAATGTATATTTTAGTGGTTTTCTTAATAAAGGCCTATAAGGAGTAACATTATAATCTTGATCTGAAAAAAAAAACTTTAATTCCTCTCTTTCTTGAATGGTTGGTAAAATGAGAATCAAATTCTAGATTGACAGTTATTTTGAATATCTTATTTTGAATGCATTATTCCACTGTCTTCTGGCATGTATTGTTATAAATGAGAAACCTGTCAGTCTGTCAGTCTTTTTAAAGTAGTCTTTACATTACTTTTTTTTTTTTTTGGTCTTTGATGTTCTGTAATTTCAGTCTGATGAGTCTCAGTGTGAAATTGTTTTTGTATTTCCTGTTTGAAACTTGATGTGATCTTTTAATTTGAGGACTCATATATTTCTTCTATTCTGGAAAATGTTCAGACTTTATTTCTATGAATATTTTCTCCTCCCCATTCTATTTATTTCTGAAATTCCTAATAGTAAGCGTTGTTAATTACAAGCAAAATAAATAAACTACCTGATTAAAGGGGAAAGGAAAAACGGGGGATGGAAAATGGAAATCAGAAAATGAGCAGAAGTCTAGGAAAGCAAAGTAGTCAGCACTCAGACAAGAGCATACCACAAAAAGTTCCTGGAAAGAACACCTTCTCTGCTGCTGAGCATTTGACTTGGTAGCTTGCACCAGCCCCAACGCTGGCCATGAAACTGGCATTACAGCCTGCTCCACAGAATTCGAGAGACTGGACACTGTTGTGCTCACTGTTCCTCCTTTACTTCCAATGTGAGTATGTTGGCCTACTCAAAGAGATAGATCCATGCCATCACTGCAAGAAAGGATAAAAAATTACAGTTTTTTTCCTTTTCAGCATTTATATTGAAATACAGACTCTACCTTCCACCAATTCCAATAATGTGGGACATTTCTTAATACAAAGTAGTTTCAGACCTTCAGTTCCCTGAGTAATAAAAGAGTCACTACAATTCGACACTTTGGATACTTTTCTTCCAAAAGATATTTCTAAATGTAAGATAACATTCCCTAGTACAAACAAAAATGCATCCCCTCTCCTCACCTCTAAAGCTTATCAGTTATTTCTGATCCAAATCTCCATTTTCCCCCGTCACTTTATGATTTTAGCTCAATATACTGTGATCTATAGCTAAAATATAAATTTAACCATCACCTAAACTGTGTAAAAATCAGTGGAGAGAATAGTGAATATTTTAAAATAAATGTAAAATTTGTTAAATATAGTGCTAACATACCACAAATACAAAATGTGGGTAGCTATTACTATTGCTCTCACTACTCTTATTTTCCAGGCAACCGTGACTATTTATGAGCTCAGTTCAACTCATTTCTCAATAATTTTAAGTCATGATTTATGTCACTATCCTCAATTTTATTCCAATATTAATTTGTAACAATTTCAATATATACCTAGATAATAATTCCAATGCCTCAGCCTCTCAGTTATTTGAAATACTCTTGTGTAATGATCTTGTCCTCCAGTCTCTCAATGTTCATTAGTTATGTCAGTCTTGCAGTCATACTCTGAACCTTATATTACCAATAGCCACAAACTCTTCATGATTTCAGTTTACAAGCATTCTACTACCTAAACACCATCTATTATTTTCCAGGTCTCTTCCTCCTATAGCAAACCTGTCTCTACTGCTTGCTTATGCAGGGAGCTACAAACAGTGTTTCAAATAGCAATTGCTCTGGTAACTTGAACATTGAACTTATGACTTACAATAAAGTCTCCATTAACCCATGAGCTATGTACATGTACTCACCTTGTTGTTTTGATGCGTACCAGGAAAATCCCTAGTCTAAGACCATTGCACTAAATGCAAAAGTTAAAAAGATACACTCTTTTCATGTTTAAAATAGTTGAAATCTGGGGAGTTATTTGTTACCACTGCATAACCTAGGCTATTTTGACTGAAAGATAAACTGTCTCCTAGACATGCAATGTGATGTCACAAAATTTTAATAAATGTGACTCCAGCTTAAAGTCCTGGTGATAGAGAAGATGCTAAAGTCTTGGAGGGTGACTATCTGTGTTAGACAGTAGTAAAAGATTTGACTAATGTAACTTTTGGAGTAGATGTTGGAAAGCAGAATGTTAATAATGTGTATTGTTACTATTGACAGACAAGAGAGAGATGACTTCAGAAAATAACTAGTTCATTCATCAGTAAGTATAGAGGACAAGCACACTAAGAGGTGACAATTTTCCCCTCTCCTTCCCCATCCCCCTACCCCTCCCCCCACAACAACAACAACAACAAAAAGATAAAACTGAAGAGGCCTATTTGCAAAGATTAAATCAGGGTATGGACTTCACATTTATTATTTTTCTTCCCAAATATATTGAAGTATAAGTGAAATAATAACTTTCATATTTTCAGAGTACATATTAAGATCAGGTTTGTACACAATCCAAGAAACCACTGCCACAAACAAGAATAGGAACAATGCCAACACCCCCAAAAGTTTTCTTGTGCTTTTTGTAATCCATCCCTCCTTTCTACCCCCTTGCCAGGTAACTGCTGACCTGTTTTCTGTCACTTTTAAAATCAATGAATGGATTAGAGTGTCTCAGAGCAGAGATCAAGTTAAGAATGTAGAGCCTCCTTGAATTTATATTCTTTCCAATGTACAAAATGCCTCAGGGGAAAGAGAGTAAGTATGTGACTATCCCACTAAAGCATCAAACATTCCAGATAGTTAGAAAGAAATAAACAAAAAGATACACATGTTAGCAATCAAAGAAACATAGATATGTGAGATTTGTACCTCAAAAATTATATTATGTTTTATTTCTGGCACATTGACTATATATTGGAATTAAAGAAGTACAATTGCTTTAGATATTTTTAAAGAATTGTGCTTTCAAAAAACAAACAAACTAGCAGTTTTCATGGTTTGAGACCGAAAACATCCTCTTGTTTCCCTAATCTTGGATGTCCAGAAAGCTAATTGAGTAATCTGTTAAGGACAGTTCGGTTTTCTCTAATTTCCAGAAGAAAATTCAAAGATGCCGTCCATGTTGCAGCAAATGTTGAGAAATTGTTCTTTTTGATAGCTGAGTAATATTCCATTAGTATATATGGACCACATCTTCTTAATCCAGTCATCTGTTGAAGGGCATCTCGGCTCCTTCCACGATTTAGCTATTGTGGACAATGCTGCTATGAACATTGGGGTGCATATGGCCCTTCTCTTCACTACGTCTGTATCTTTGGGGTAAATACCCAGTAGTGCAATTGCTGGATCATAGGGTAGCTCCATTTTTAACTTTTTAAGGGACCTCCACACTGTTTTCCAGAGTGGCTGTACCAACTTGCATTCCCACCAACAGTGTAGGAGGGATCATGGACAGCACTGGAGGAGATAATGTTAAGTGAAATAAGTTAAGCAGAGAAAGACAATTATCATATGGTTTCACTCATCTATGGAACTAGATAGGAAGATCGGTCGGAGAAGAAAGGGATAAAGAAATGGGGGGTAATCCGAAGGGGGAATTTTGCATGAGAGATTATGGACTCTAAGAAACAAACTGAGGGCTTCAGAGGGGATGGGGCGGGAGAATGGGATAGGCCAGTGATGGGTAGTAAGGAGGGCACGCATTGCATGGTGCACTGGGTGTGATACGCAATGAATCATAGAACTGTACATCAAAAACCAGGGATGTACTGTATGGTGACTAACATAATAAAAAAATATTATTATTAAAAAAAAAAAAGAAAAATTCAAAGATTACCAAAGGATCATTCTCCACTGCCAGGGTTGTGACACCTCTGAACACCTGTCTTGTAAAATTTTAGAAATGATTGTGGTATGCTTCAGTGCTTAACAACCAGCTCTCTGGGGAAAATAATCCTTATTTGTAGTATTTGCCAATTTCCCTGGTGTAAATATCCCCACCATGGCCAATTTCAAGCTCCTGATATGATGTCAACTGACTGAGAAATTTCCCCTGAAAATTTAACAATTGGGCTTTACAAACCAGTATAATCTGACACCAGCACATTTTTGATTATCTCTTTCTTATTTTCCTCTTTATGAGGGGAACTACATATTATGGTTGCATTTTCTTTGTTTCACCACTCTGTTTAGAATGTTTGGACCGTGACCAGATCTGTCAATTCACTGTCATCAGATCAAACACCTAGACTGGATAGCAAAACTACCACACAACACACAGAGGTCTTGGACTTTGAGACTGAAATTATAACTAGCTATATCTTTCAGGATTTTTCCTTTTGAAAGGGTAACAGTATGTAACATAGAGCAAAAGAGTGAGTTACGTATTTGGAGAACTGATGAGCACACGGCGGTAGTCACCAATAGTACTGGCTGAATATTTCTGGTACCCAAAGTTTCAGGAACATAGCAGGAATACGGGTCCTTGCTACATGCTTATTTCACCTCTCTAACTTCTCCAATTACCATCCCTCTTGTCTCCTCATCCTCACCCCATCACATTGGCCTCCTTGTTGTCCTGATATCTGCTAGGCACATTCCTATTATTGCGTTGGCTATGCACAAAGTTCCCTCTGCTTGAAACAATGTTTTCTTTGTTATCCATCTGACTAACTACTGGTGGTCTTCAAATCTTTATTCGGTTATGATCTCAGGGGACTAGTTTAATGCAAGTTCCAAAACTCAGATACTCTGGATTCTCTTACTTTTTACTTTTGTGTCTCCATCACATCTCTTAGCTTACAATATATTACATAACTTACTTTCTTATGATAGTTATTGCTTCTTTTTTCCTTTCTCCCAATGAGAACATAAATTCTGCAAAGTAAAGACTTTTGATAATTTAAATTACATTTTTTTCTGCATTGTATTTTTTCTGTAATTATCCCAAGGCACTAGAACTATCCTTTATACATAGTTGGAACTTAATAAATATTTATTGAGTAAATAAATGAATCTTATGTGCAATTTAAAACAAAATGGACCAGGGACACCTGGGTGACTCAGTTGGTTAAGTGTCTGCCTTTGGCTCAGGTCATGATCCCATGGTGCTGGCATCGAGCCCCACATTAGGCTCCCTGCTTGGTGGGAGTCTGCTTCTCCCTCTCCTCCCTGCTCATGTTCTCTCTATCTCTGTTTCTCTCTCTCTCAAATAAATAAATAAAATCTTGAAAAAATGGACCAAATGTCCCCAAATACTGGGTTATGTTTCATTTTAGGGACTTGAAGATGAGGTAAGTTGTGCCTACAGTGGAAATGGTCCTTGTCAGTCTTGGTGAAGTCTCTTTCAGCTGCTGTATAGCCTCCATTATTGTATCATCACAGTCTCTTTGTTTCTTTGTCTCAAAACCTCAGCAAGCACTGAAGTTTTAGGGGAAGTAGGATGACTAATATCCTTAGAACAAGTGATTCTATTCTCATGAATATTAAGAATCTCCTGTACACTGCAGGCCTTTTATTTCAAAAGGGATAAAGCTATTCTCCTTTTGTTTTGTCATTCAAATGCTACAATGCTGCAGGTACCTTTCCAGACTTGTTAGGTTGAAAATTCATCATACATATTGGTGATATCATTGCAGGTTTCTTTTTTAATACTTCCTTTCCCTTTCATTTGAGTGGTCCTAGGCCTTGAAATGACTCAGATCTGGAATTTGGGTAAAATCATTTGAACACTGTGGTGTTTCAAGTCTGACCTCTTTAATCATCAAAGTGTAGAATATTCTTTGGCTACAGTAATAAAAGTAGGAACCTGGGGCATCTGGGTGGCTCAGTTGGTTAAGCATGGGACTCGGTTTCAGCTCAGATCATGATCTTGGTCTAGTGAGATCAAGCCCTGTATTAGGCTCTGCACTGGGTGGGGAGTCTGCTTGAGATTCTCCTTTCCTTCTCCCTCTGCCCCTCCCCCAGCTCTCTCTCTCTCTCTCTCTCTAAAATAAATAAATAAATCTTTAAACAGAAGAAATTAAAGTAGAAACTTAAGTGGATATCAATATATTTTTGTCTTAGGGGTACTATGGTCAATTTCTTCATGCAAGGCATCCTTATGGGTTAGACTATTTGATCGTTATTTTGACCTTGCTGTCCAATATCTTAACTCTGTCAGTTAAACGTCCTTCTCTGTTTCTGCCATTCTGGGATTGAGCCATTTCCATCAAAAGATCTTCCTTCTCCACCATCACATCTACCAATGTCTGTAGCCTATTAGAAACTGCCACAACAATGCTTTTAATTTCTTAATGCCTTCGTGAAAGACAGTTTTCTCAGCCTCCAAGGAGAAAAATACAGTAATAGAATAGGTATGCTATATACTATAATCCATTCCAATAGTCTTTTAGTTGTACTTATCATATCATTTTAAGGATTTTATAACAACTTAATCTTGTTTCACCTCCTCACAGTGAGACAACCAAATAAAGAATTAAAACTAGCTGCTTGTGTTAGCACATTAAACCCAGACTGTCTGGCAAATGCATCCACATCATGGTTTCTTACTCTGAACACAGTTGACATTTGGGTTGATTTTTTTTTTTTGTAGAGTACCCTCATTCATTGTAAGATATTTAGCAGCATCCTTCACCTCTACCCATCTTTTTAAAAGATTTATTTATTTGAAAGAGAGAGAGTGAGGTGGGAGAGGGGCAGCGGGAGAGACTCTCAAGCAGACTCCCCACTGAGTGTGAATCCAACATGGGGCTCGATCCTAGGACCCCAAGATCATGACCTGAGCCAACATCAAGAGTCGGACACTTAACCAATGGAGCACCCAGACACCTCTGGCCTCTCTACGCATTGATGGCAAGTATACCTTCCCCTGAACTGACAACCAAAAATGTCTGCACGTGTTGCCAAATGTCCCTTTGAAAGGGCAAAATTGCCTATGAATGAGAACTGCTGAATGAAATCAATATATTCAACTGGAGCCTTTTTTTTTTTTTTTACCTTATTGTCAAGCCCTGTCAGAATACATATCCATATATATTCCCCATAAATGTGCTGACATAAATTGGACGTATCTTGCAATTTCATTTGTGGTCTATATCTCCTCTAGCTTTATTTGCCTCCTGAAACATGCTAAGCTGACTAGTTAGTTATACATCTGCTAGATGATGGAACTGGAGCTTGAAGTTTGGCTTTCTCTTCATATGTAACTTCCTGAGGTAAGGCCAGTCAAAAACATTAAACAAGGCAAAGGCTATCTTATTGTCTATGATAGGTGGGGAAGTTTTGGTTAGCAAGGGGAGCACAAGCATGTATTCACTTGTTTATGTTTTCACTTTTTAAATGAATGAATTTAACCAACGAATTTTTAATATCTGTGATATATCTTTAATATCAGTAATATATGTATTACTTGTGGTAAAATGCTTATAATATGTACCATCTTAACCCTTAAGTGCCTGGTTCAGTAATGTGAAAATCTTTAAAAATGTCGTATAACCATCACCACCATCCCTCTCCATAACTCTTTTCATTTTGTAAAACTGAAATTTTGTACCCATTAAAAAATAACTCTCTATTGCCTCCTGCTCCAGACCCTGCCAACCACCGTTCTACTTTCTGTCTCTATGATTTTGACCACTCTAAATATTTCATTTAGGTGAAATCATATAATATTTACCTTTTTGTGACTGGCTTATTTCACTTCGCATGTACTGAAAGTTTACCAACACAGTGGTATGTTCATAATTTCTTTCCTTTTTAAGACTGAATAATATTCCATTGTATGTATACACCACATTTTGCTGATCAATAAACATTGGGTTGGTGCAATGAACATAGGTTTACAAATACGTCCTTGAGACACTGTTTTCAATTATTTTGGTTATATATACAGAAGTAGAATTGTTGGATTATATACTAATTCTATTACTAATTTTTTGAGGAATCACCATGATGTTTCCACAATAGTTGTACCATTTTATATTTCATCAACAGTGCAATTTCTCCTCATCTTCACGAATACTTATCTTCTGTTTGTTTTATAACAGCCATCCTAATAGGTATGAAATAGTATCTCATATTTTTGATTTGCATTTCCCTAATGACTAGTGATTTTGAGCATCTTTTTACATGCTTATTTATCATTTGTATTTCCTCTTTGGAGAAATATCAATTCAAGTCTTTTGCTCATTTTTGGATTGAGTTGTTTGTTTTGTGTTGTCGTTGTTGAATTTTGGGAGTTCTCTACATATTCTGAATATTAATCCCTTATGAAATATGTGATTTGTAAATTATTCTCCCACTCTGTGGATTGCTTCTTTATTCTGTTGATATTGTCTTTTGATGCATAATTGTGAAAAAAATCATGAAGTTCAAATTTCTATCTAATTTCATCCTTTTGTGAATAGAGAAGATGTTTTGTATGATATCTTTTTTTTTTTTTTAGATTTTTTTATTTACTCATTTGAGGGAGAGAGAGAGAATGAGCTAAGAGGGGCAGAGAGAGAGGGAGAAGCAGGCTCCCCACTGAGCAGAGAGCCCAACATGGGGCTTGGTCTCAGGACCCGGGGATCATGACCTGAGCTGAAGGCAGGCACCCAAACAGCTGAGCCACCCAGGCACCCCTGAGATCTTTTTAAAAATTTTTTTTAAATTTGTTGACTGACATATGACCTATACTGGAAAATGCCCTGTGCACTTTGAGAAGAATGTGTATACTGTTATAATTGGGTAGAGTGTTCTGTATGTTTGTTGGATCTAATTGGTTTATTGCGTTAAGTCTTCTATTTCCTTATTTAACTTCTGTCAGGATATTCTATCCTTTATTGGTAGTGAGGTATTGAAGTATCCAACTATTATTGTAAAACTATTCTACTTTTCATTTCTGTCAGTTTTTGCTTCATATATTTTGATGGCGTCTTTTAGGTGCAAAAATATTTGTAATTACTATATATTCTTATTGACTTGAACTTTTTATTAATATATGACATTCTTATTTGTCTCTACTAGTCTTGTTTGATTTAAAGCCTAATTTGTATAGTATTAGTATAGCTACCCCTCATCTATTTTGGTTACTGTTTACACAGAATATCTTCCTGTTCTTTCACTTTCAATCTATTTGTTTCTTGGAATCTAAAATGGGTCACTCATACACAGCATATACTTGAATCATGTTTTCTTATCCATCCTGCCAATATCTCTTTTGATGGTAGAATTTAATCCATTTACAGTTAAAATCATTATGGATCAGGAGGGACTTACTTCTATATGTCCTACAGTTTTTGTCCCTCTTTTCTTACATTATCATTTTCTTTTATGTTTAGTTAATTTTTCTGTAGCAAAATGTTTAAGTTCCTTTGTCATTTCTTTCTGTATATAGTCTGTAATTATTTTCTTTGTGGTTATTATGGGATATATTTAACATCCTAAGGTTATAACATTTTAATTTGAATTTATACCAGCTTACCTTTAATAATATATAAAAATTTCCTCTTTAACAGCTCTGTCCCCACTCCTTTTGGTTGCTGATGTCACAGAATTAAGTCTTTCTTTTTAAAGATTTATTTATTTAAGAGAGACAGAAAGAGAGAGCACATGAGCAGGGGGAGGGGCAAAGGGAAAGGGAGGGAGAGAGAAGAGAGAGAATTTTCAAGCAGACTCCCCATTAAGCATAGAGCCCAGTTTAAGGCTCCATCCCGGGACACCAAGATCATGACCTGAGCTGAAATCAAGTCGGCCCCCCAACTGACTAAGCCACCCAGGTGCCCCACAAAATTACATCTTTACACATTGTATGCCCCAAAACATAAGCTAGTAATTCTTTTATATTCACTAGTCTCTTAAATTATATAGAAGACAAAATGTGGAGTCACTGAAGAAAATTATACTAATACTAACTTTAGACTAAAATTGGCTTTAAAGCTAGTCTTTTGTATCATGCAGAAAACAAAATTGGAGTCACAAACTGTTCTTACAGTAATACTAACTTTCATAATTGCCCATGCATTTACCTTTATTAAGATCTTTATTTTTTGCACATTGCTGCAAGTTACTGCTAGAGTTCTTTCATTTCATGCTGCAGTACTCCCTTGAGCATTTCTTGCAGGGCCAATCTAGTTGTAAAAAACTCTCTAAGCTTTTGTTTATCTGGGAATATCTTAAGTTCTCTGTCACTTTTTTCCCCAAGAATTAATTAATTAATTAATTAATTAATTTATTTATTTATTTATATATTTACTTACTTACTTACTTACTTACTTACTAATTTATTTGACAGAAAGAGAGAGCACACAACCAGGGGGAGAGGTAAGCAGAGGATGAGGGAGAAGCAGGCTTTCCACGGAGGAGAGAGCCCCATGTGGGGCTCTATCCCAGGACTCTAGGATCATGACTTGAGCCGAATGCAGATGCTTAACCAACTGAGCCATGCAGGTGCCCCTCTCCGTCACTTTTGAAGGACAATTTTGCTGGATATAGAATTCAGGGTTGACAACTTTTTTGGTGTGTATGTGTGTGTGTGTGTGTGTGTGTGTGTGTGTGTGTGTGTGTGCAGGTCTCACTGTGTGTTTTTGAGTTCATTTTACTTGGACTTTGTACAATTTCTTGAACTTTTATAATCATATTTTTCATCAAATTTGGGAAGTTTTCAGCCATTAGTTCTTGTAATATACTATCTGCCTCTTTCTCATTCTCTTCCTCTTCTGGGACTTTCACAGTGCATATGCTGGTCTTCTTGCAGGTGTCCCACAGCGACCTTAGGCTCTGTTTACTTTTCTTCACTTTTCTTTTTGTTCCTCAGCTTCAATAATTTTCATTGTCCCAAGCTTGTGGATTCTTTTTCATGCCTACTCTACTCTGACTTTGAATTCCTCTAGTAAATTTTTTGTTTTAGTTATTGTAATTTTAGCTCTCGAATTTCTTTTTGGCTTCTTTTTTAGGTTTTCTATCTCTTTATTGATATTTCCATTTTATTCATACATTGTTTTCTTGACTCCCTCTTCTCTTCATCTTTCTATATGTCTTTTAGCATCTTTAAGATAGTTGTTTAAAAGTTTTTGTCTAGTATATCTGCCATCAGGCCTTTTTTGGAACAGTTTCTGTTGATTTTTTTCCTTTGAATGATCCATACTTGCTGTTTTCTTCGTATGCCTTGTGGTTTTTGTTGTTGTTAAAAACGAAACATTTAATAATGTGGTAACTGGAAAGAAGGTTCTCTACCTTCCCCAGGTTTGCTGCTTTTATATCTGTGAAGATTTTGAAAACATTTATGTCAATAACTTTCAAATATCCATTATGATTCATTCTGTGATGATATATATATATATGTATATAATTTGTTTCTAGAATAAACTGACTCTATGCTGCTGCTGCTGTCATTATTAACATTATTATTATACATTGAGTTCAAATTTATTGAAATGTGCTTTCTTACTTATCCAAGCTCCCTGAGTTCACATTTGCACTTATCAGGGATTAGTAATTTTACAAGTTCACAACATATTGTCATGTAAATTTATCTGGAGTTCCTTCATCTTTCAGTAATATGAAATTAGAATCCATTCCCAAACATGATGTATATATAGGGCTCTGACTTCTCAGTGTCTCTTTACTTCTTTATAATTCTGAATGATTAGCAGTCTTTCAGGATAAAACAAGGAGTTCTGAATTTCATTTTGATGATATGCCAGCTTTTTATAGCTGCTATCTTTATGTGATAACATGGATGCAGAATTTATAGCAAAAGATAAAGTACTTGTTTCTTGTCCCTATGCAGATGCTAACATCCTTAGTTCAGTTGTTTGGATCTTTATCTAATTCTGATTTACCTGTGATTTTTCTGGACTTAAGTCCTACTCACAAATCTTGACTATGATACCATGATTTCTGTTTTTCCGTCTGATTTCTTAATGTTTTCCTTCTTGGTTTGAGCTAAGGCTTTTCTAAAATTATTAAAATTATTATATATTAATTGCTATATTGTTTTAGTGATAAGATGAGGAGTGCGAGCCTCTTACACAAACCTGAATATGTCATATCAAATAGAAATCAGCATTAGCAAGGCTTCAACTTTAATATTTAAAATTTTCTGAGATGCCAAAAGTAAAGAATTTGAGTCACATCCCAGAGATAAATTGATATAAATTTGAACAATTCAAGTATTAGTCTCCTACTTCTAGTATTTCAATAAGCTTGTCATATTTTTTTTTTACTCAAAGAATATAAAAAAATAATGTAGATTAACAGATGGTAGTCTATAATTGCAAAGTATTCTTTAAAGATATATATTTTTCTTTTCAATAAATGTTTATTGAGTACCAACCATGTACCAAACACTATTTTAATTACTGAGGATATGCTGATAAGTAATTCAGAACTATTTATTACTTTCAAAGAGTTTATATTCTAATTTGGGACTTAGAAAAATTTGTACACACACACAGTATACTATGTAAAAATACAATGTAATGATAGGTACTGATAGATACAGGTTATATAAATAATTTTAAAAAGGTTAATTGGAAAAAGATTGAAGGGGTATAAGATAATTATAAATAGAATGATGAGGGAAAACTTCTTGAGATGTAAATTTAGAAAGAATCTGAATCAATGGGGGAAAAAGTCATTTGAAAACCTATGAGAAGGCTATTCCAAGTAGAAAGAACCAAAAATTTATATGCCCTGATATAGGAACGAATATGACATGTCAGAAAAGGATAAAGGCCATTAATGTGAATACATGGTATAAAGGAAGAGAAGTATTTTAGAATAGAAGGTTGAAGATGTAGCCAAGGGCCATGTGCTAGTCAGAATCATGGGTCCATGAATACATCCGCATCCTAATTCCTGGAACCTGTGAATAAGTTACGTCACATAGAAAGGGGAAATAAGATTGCACACAGAATTACAGTTGCTCATCAGCTGACTTTGAGATGAGGGATTTATCTTGGATTATCTGGTTGACCTCAATGTGATCACAAAGGTCCTTCTAAGTAAAGAAGAGTGATGTGGGGGAGTCAGTGAAAGAGTGATACAAAATAAGAAAGACTCAACTAACTATTGCTGGCCTTGAAGATGGAAGGAGACCACAGGCCAAGGAATGTAGATAGCCAAGAGTAACTGTTAAAGGCAGGAATATGTATTCTCTCCTAGATCCTCCAGAAGGAACACAGCCCTTCAGACAACTTGATTTTAGCCCAGGGAGATTAATTTTGGGCTTCTAATCTTTAGGACTATGAAATAATAAATTTGTATTGCTTAAGTCACTATTTTGAGATACTTTGTTATAGCAGTATATGAAACTAATACAAGTCATATCATCTAAGGCCTCACAGTACTCAGATTTTTGTTCTAACATTATATAAACCCACTAGAGCACATTAAGCAGAAAAAAATGCAATATGGTTTGCTAATTTATAGTATTCTTGCTGACCATGGAGAATAGCCTACATGGAATTATTAGTGTAAGCAATGAGACTAGTTAGGAGGATACTACAATATTTAGATAATTTAGGAGATGGGGGCTTGGACAAGGACTATACCTATAAACATGCTGATGTATTGTTACATTCAAGTTACATTTTAAATGTAAAGCCATCTATACTATTGATAAGAGCTGTGCTTCCTAGGTGGTTACACAAATACACCTAAAAGTGGTAACTGAAGGTTGAGAAAAGGATTTGGAAATCTATGAATATATGCTATTTAAAGTCAGGGGACTTGATGTGAATACCTTGGTATACTATGGATGAAGAAGTGATAGAAAGACTAAGCCATGCAGTACTCTAACGTTGAGAGTTTGAGACAAAGAGGAATATCCAGAAATTAAGTAGTATAAAGAATGACTTGAGAAGTAAAAGGAAATCTAGTAGAGTACCTGTACCGGAGGCCAAGGGAAAAGTAGGGAAAGTAGGGCCTGTCAAGGGCCACTGAAAACCAAGTAAGATGAAAATCCAGAACTGTGACCTCGCCATATATATACTTAATAGAGTGATGGAGACAAAGTGTTTTTGCCCTGGATTTAAGAAAGAAGGGAAATGGGGCAAAAAAAGTAAAGCTGGTTGTTAATCTTTTAGTATTTATTTACATACCAAGTATGTTTATTCCCTGACAATTCCAGAAAAAACTTGGGGGAAGTAAAAAAACACTTAAATATAGAGTACTTAAAAATACCTAAAAATAGAGTACTTTGGTGGAAAAAAAGAAATCTTTACTAAAAGATTCATGTTTTGAATATAATCCAGTATCTGATGACAATATGAGAAGTTTAGGGGAGCCACTTAATTGTTGAGCCCAGAGAGGATTGGGCTATAATCTTAAATGCCACTTTTTTACTCTTAATAACTACTGCCCATTCTTCCACTTCCCTATAATTAACAGCTCCTCTTTTGTACCATCTAACAAAAAGAGAAAAAAAATTATGACTCAGTTTCACAGTTAATTCAATTTCATAATCTGAATTAATTTTAATAGCATTCCTAAAGTCTAAGCCAACATAAAAATGATGTGCTCTGTTTATCTGAACATTTTTAAGCAACCATTTATTTAACAAATGTTTCTGATAGAAATAGGTTGAGGTATTATATGTATTAATTAGAGCTTAATTCATTTGAATCCTATTTATTTTAGTTTTAAATGCCAAATGTGTACTATTGCATATAAAAGTTGATTTTAAAGATTTGTGTTTATGTGTTTATTTGACTCAAATGTTTACATGTCTAGAATATATAAAGCATCTAATTTTATAACTTCAAAATATGCTAAAATAGATGAAAGTACTAGCATGCAGTATAGTTTGCCCATTTATGCAAAATTTATTTGCATTTCAAGGTGTATGTATTAAACATGTTTATATTTTTCTTTGTTTTACTTTTTAAAAATGTTTGTAGCATTTTAAATGCCATGGTAAGTTAGAAAAGACATGGATTATATTTATGCAAAATATAATAAAACTAGTCAACATATTTTCTCTTCTATTTGACAGAATTATAACTTGCTTACAAGAAGAAATGTTCAGCTTAGGAAAAATTAAAATGATAATGTTGTTCATAATATTTCTCAGAAAATATACCTGTAGAAATCATAGTATTCTAAAGAAATTTCTACCTTATTTTTTCCTAGCTTTCCCCCCACCAAAAATAAGTTCTTTTGAAACTTCTTTTATTGTAATTAATTGATAATGGCATACAAGTAGAAGTAAAAATTGAGGGCTATATTTGCCAGTGTTTGGCATCAATACTGTAGTAATCTTACAACATTAATATTGTTCTACCACAGAGAATAATATTATGTGTCTCAACATTATATTCAATATTGGCCAAACTATATTGTACTAAAAGCCCATATTTTGAAACCAAATTGACTTTAAAATCTGGAACCTTTACTATATAGCCATATAAAAAATAACAATAGCAATTTAAAATTATTGAACAATTGCAATACCTTATGCACTGAACTTCATTCATTTCAAGAATCATGGCATTAATGCAATAATCCCATGAAATACGCATAAAGAATAACTCCAGTATTAGAGTTAGTAACAGAGAAAGTTAAGGTTAGAAAAGCATGGCTTTAACTATTTGTACCTCCATCTTTTTTTCACCCAAGAATTAAAAGGAAAGAAATTGATGGTTACAAAGCATTAAAATAATTTTCAACATTTGCTGAAAAATAAATTACATCAAGAAGTCTTAGGTTAAACATGGAGTATTACAAATCAAATTGCCAGAGTTACTTCAGGAAAATAGTGGATTAGGAAGCTCCAAGACTTCATACCCCATTGGAACATTTAAAAAACAAATGAAAAAAGAGAACAAAACAAAACCAAATAAACAAAAACTACTGAACTAAGACTGGCTAAAATAACCTTATAAGACTTCTGGAAAACAAAGGTCTACAGTAAACACGTGAAAACCCCACTGAAGAAACAGTAGGAAATTTCAGGTCATTATTACTGATTTGTTATGGTGTTAGATGAGGCACCAGCTGAGTTCCCAATACCCTGTTCTGAATGGGAAGGGCCAAAGAAGACATTATTTGTAATATTCTTGCCTGTCTGGGGACTGCTGGAAGGACTGGGCTCTCTTTGATCTAACTTAAGAGTTCCGGCAAAGAGGTTTGGGGAAGTGCTGTAACCTGTATGTCAGATAGAGGGAAGCAGTGGGTGCTTCTTGAAACCCCTGCAGAGAAACCAAGATCCACAGACTGGGATAGGAGAACACAGAAGGAGACATACAATAAAATCATCTAAGGAGCTGAGGAGAAGCTGTAGGGAAACTCTTTGGGGAAGTAAGACATTCAAATGCGGGTATGTATATGGAGAATTAAACATACACACACAAGATGCACGCTCAGAAAGACTTGAAAAGACCTTAAGCTTTCATCTTAGCTGATCCCAAGGATCAAAGTATACTTAAATAATAGGTAGAGGCTTTTCTCAACACAAAGCCAGTCTGCAAAGACAGAGAGGTGGTTTTTTGTTCAAGTGCCCTTTTCTTTTCTTTTTTTTCTCTTCTCTTCCTTTCCTTTCCTTTCCTTTCCTTTCCTTTTCCATTCTATATCAATTTTTTATAAATTATAAAATAAACTTGTGAATTGGAGAGAAAAAAAGACTTTAGGGATTTGAGTTGATTGAATCTGTAAATCAATTCCTGAAATTTGTGGACAATGATAACAATATCGGATATTTCAATTTGAGATTTCACTCAAATTATTACTCTTTAATTTCCCTCTACAGGATTTTATAATTTTCAAAGTATATTTTGCATCCATTTTATTAAATGTATTAGTAAGTATATTGGTTTCTTGGAGCTGCTATAATAAATTTCTATAAGCTTGTTGTCTTAAAGTAAGAGAAATTTGTATTTCATAGCTTTGGTGGCCAGAAGTCTAAAATCAAAATGTCTGCAGCCAGGCACTCTCTCTGGTGGCTCTAGGGAAGATTCTATTCCTTGCTTCTTCCAGTTTCTGTTGGCTGTCAGCATTCTTTGGCTTCTGGCAGAATCACTCCAATCTACTTTCATTTTCATATTGCGGTTTCCTCTGTACTTCTCTTATACAGACATTTATCCATTTATCGCTGTGTTTAGGTCATCTGGGTAATCCAGCATAATCTCATTTTGAGATCCTTAATTCACTTACAACTGCAAACACCCTTTTTACAAAAAAATGTAACATTCACAGGTTCTGGAGATCTGAATAAGGACATATCTTGGGGGGGGAGCTACAATTTAACCCATTACACTAAGGATTTTATGTTTTCTTGGATAATATTGTTTATTTTTATCTTATCTTATATAAAAATGCAATAAATAAAATAGCTTTTTGTATATTGGCCCTTTATTATAATACTTTGACAAATGCACTAATTAATTCTACTTAAAAAAATTTAAGTAATCTCTACACTCCATATGGGACTCAAATTCAGATCCTGAGATCGAGTCGCATGTTCTACCTACTGAGCCAGCCAGGAGCCCCACATTAGTTCTACTTTTTATGCATCCCGAGATTCTTCAGGATAATGTATATAAACATTTATGTCAGTTGTGAATAAAGATAATTTTACTTCTCACTTTTGAAACTTCGTACATTTTTTTCCTTAATATACCAATTACACAGTCCAGTAAGATTTTGAATAGAAGTGGTAAAAGTTAACATACTTTTTGTTTCCAATTATAATGGGAAAGTGCTCAATATTTCACTATTAGATATGTTAGTTGTAGTTTATGTAGATGCCCTTTATTATGTTGGAAAACTTCCATTCTAACAAAAGTTATCAAAATAAGATACCAATTAGTAACTCTACATAATGAAATATTTTTTTAAATGCTTGTGAGTGTTTGGTTTCCTTGCATGCTTATGGTAGATATGCAAATATATACAATTTTGTGTAAAATAATTTGACAACATAATATCATATGCTTTTACCTAGTAATTTCAATAGAGAAAAATGATGTAGAGAAAACATTTCCATGGAATGGTTAAAAGGAAAATTAAAATATTTTAAGAATAGGTAAGAGATGAAATAATGAAGGCAGCAGATAATGAACACCATTTTGAGATTTCTGAAAGAAAGATAGTAATGTAGTTTCACTGTTTCAACTACTCATTAAGACTTCGTGGTCTTGCTGATGTCTTGAATACTCTGCCTCCTCAATTTTTATACCTGGTGAAATTCTACCTTCAATTCAAATGTCAGCTTCCAAATAAAAATGAGTAATTCCCTTTTGCATGTGGGCTGCAAACATTTGTTCCACAAGGTAGTTTTATTATAGTTAGTTCTAGCGCTATAGGAGTCTATGGAGCAAAGTGGCTAAAAGGATTCTTTCAGCAGCCTACCTGCCTTAATTGAAATCTTAGTCCCACAGTGACTAAAATGTTGTGTGATCTTAGGGAAGTTATTGAAACTCTCTGGACTTTATTTTCTAATCTGCAAAATGAAACTGAAAAATAAAAAGGTACTAACCTCGTGGTGAGCATAAGGATTTAACTACTTCATGCTTATGAACACTTTGACCAAGATCAGTCCCTGTTTTCACTATTATTGTTTTTGTTCATTTGTATTTCTGTCCCCCCATTAGACTGTGAAGCTCTTGAAGACAGTAATTGTCTTTTAATTTTTCAGAATTTAAGAATAATATTCAAAATTTAGACAGGTCAGTTATCTATTTTTCATGTGGGACAATGCTCCAAATTCAAATATATTCATGATGCAAATATTCTTAATATGTTCAATATATTTAAGTAATTTTTTGATAAGTTATAGCCATTGTCAGTGACAATTTTAGAGATTTCTCTAGAAATCAGTCACTTTAAAATAAATGCATTATCTATGAATGATCAGATGGACTTAATTCAAATTTGGGGAATAATTTGGAACTATTAAGAGTTATTACAATAAGTTTTGACTTGACATGAACATAATTCCAGAAAAAAATTAAATTAGAAAGCCTTTCATTTTATAAAGACTTATATATGCCTTTCTAAAATATCAAATAATATCCCTAATGCTTACATGATTTATAGGTATCTTTAGTGAATCCACTGTCTCACTCAGAGATCTGATACTTTTATTGCATAAGCCACCCATGAAAGTGATTTAATGCTTCAGCAGGTTTTCAATGTTTTTAAATGATTCTCCAAATTTGGCAAGACCTACTTGTCCATCTGTAGATTAATTCCTCTGTGCAAAGTGCATTGTTCACATGTGGGCCATAATGTGCACACAAATATTCAACTTAATTAGAACTCTCAGAATCTTTGAAATTAGAGACACCAGGAGAGCATTAATTAGAGTCAAATAAGATTTAGAATATCTGGTGTCAGTTAGCTCAAACTGTTCCTGGTGTTGCCACCATATATATTGTACTAAGTTAACCTGCAACTGCGGAGACCACCAACGCAATTAGGGTGATTGGGAAGCTTTGTACTGACCCCTAGTTCACATGCTCAGGTATTCTAATTTGATTATTCTGGGGAGGAGCCCACGCCTGAGTAGTGAGTGCGTCTAATGTGCACCCCAGGTTAAGCCTGTTGATGTAGATGAGCTGTACTCCAAGTTCAGACTCCAAGCCCAATGCCCACCTTCTTCAAAAATTTTAAGGTAGGCAGAATTTGTAAAATGTCCCCCCAGGGTATCCCACTCTGATCCCTAGAAACCGAGAATGCATTGACAAATCACTTTGTGATTATGTTCCATCTTATGGCACAGGTGACTTTAAGAAAAGCAGAATATCCTGTAGGCTTGCTCTAATCACGTGAGCCCTTAAAAGCCGAGAACTATCTCCAACTGGTAACAGAAGGAGGAGTCAAGAGATTCAAAGAGCAAGATTGATTTAATGTGCTGTTGGCTTTGAGGAAGGAAGAAGCACTATAAAAAGGAACGCTGGCTGATAGCCTTTAGAAACTGAGAGTACCCCTTGACGGAGAGCTAGTGAAAAAAGCGGGACCTCAGTCCTACAACTCAGGAGCTGGAGTCTACCAACAACTTGAATGAGATTGGAAGCAAATTCTTCTTCAAATACTCCAGATAGGAACCTAGCCTGGCTGAGACCCTGAATTTGGATTTGTGAGATCCGAAGCATAGAACAGTCAAGCTCGCTGACCTACAGAAACGTGAGTTAATAAATGCGTGTTGTTTTAAATCACTCAGTTAGTGCTAATTTGTTACTCAGCAATGAAAAATAAAAACACTAATGTAGACCTCCAAGAAATACTTTAAAACAGATCCTTAGTTCACTTATTCCAGTTTTCATAAATAATGCTCAAAACTTAAGTTCGGGAGTTACATCTCTTCAGCTATCCTATATCTCAATAATGACCTCTGTTCAGCCACTACCTCCCAAATAATTCTATATTTCACTTTAACTGAGTTCATCACCCCCACATGAAGAAACTCGTATTTCTTCTTTCGTAACTGAAAACTGTTTTTTCCTTAGAGACGCCATTTCCTTCTCCGCCCCCCAAGTGAGGCTTTGTGTTATTGCTTCTAGCTCAATTATTTACCACTTTCTAGAAAAACAAAGATCACCAGAACAATAAAACAACAAATCAACAAAGGCCGCCAGAACAATAAAATATAAAGCTTTGTGACCCGTGCCTTGTTTAGACCCTCTCCCCCCACCAATCTTTCCCTCATTCCAAATAATTAACATCTGCTAGTTTATTAGAAACGGCCTCTCTTCCACAAAAGACATCGGTCAGTTCTTTGAATGGCTTCTTACGTTATATGGATAACTTTTCTTCTGATAACTTTGTCCCACTGTTTCTTAACGTCCTGATTTGTGGACAGCTTGCTTTTTTTTTTTTTTTTTTAATGCCTCTTCAACAGAAACTTGATTCCCTTGCTGTTATTCTAATTTCTAAAATTGTCAATTCAAATATATGTCTCTCTTGGAAAAAAAATTTGACTTCTTTAATCAAAAGGAAAATCATAAAAAATTTTTCCTTTTCATCAGGACACCGAGTTCATGGATTGTTCTTCTGTCAATCCTTTCTTCGTGTCTTATCCAGGAAAAAGTTTATAGGACATTCATCCGTTAGCAACCTAAATTACCTTGCCTTGCATAGCAAAAACACTGTGGAAGAATCTGTTTATTTCTGTGCTTTGTTATATATAGTCAGAAATAAAGGATATTTTTCAAGCATAATAAATGCAAAGTCAAAACCTTAAATATAACTGCGACAGTTTGGCACTTCATTGTATAGTGCATACTACTAAAATTTTGTGTTCAAATTTAATTCCTTAGCTTGCCAAAATAATTACTTATACATTTTTGCATTATTTATAAATACCTACACTTGTTCCACTGGGTCCTCTCCATGCAGGTTTAAGATGAGAGTGCCTTCTACCAATCTCCGTATGTCTACAATTTATTATCTGGTACCATACAGGAGGTGTTTCTCCAAATACTTGAGGTGACTGTTTTAAACTCTACAGTAGATTACAGTTCTTATTGGCACCTCAAGAATTTAAAATTCAGTACTTTCAGTCGTACATTCAATACCTCCATTTCCCTCACAGAAGATCCCCTACCTTAAAAATACCAAACAATATTGACCACACATCTTCTTCCCATTATAGATGAATTTATTCTTTCATTAACTTCCCTGATACCCCCTGATCTGATTTCAATCTGATTTATAGTCTTAGTAAGGTTTGTATTTAGTATTTCATAAGAGTTCTTTGCTTGACTTATTCGGAATATTTGCAGCAAAACTCTTGCTTCTATTGGATTCCCTTACAAAGTTTTCCTGATTTTCCTGCTATCACTATGGTCAAACTCTGTCGTCTTTGGTATCACAAGTTCATTTATTCAGGCATTAATGTTTAGGTTCTTTGAGACTTTGCCTTGAACTTTCTTCTCAATGTATACAATTTCTCCCAGGTAGGTTCATTTACTTGGGTAAACACCCAAATCTAAACAACTCTCATTTTATATCTCTAGGTCTGGCATCTTCTCTGAGCCCTGAACGTTGATCAATCCCAAGCACAATATTGGGAAACTAAATTTAACCGTTTCTACCCCTTCAACCTAATTCATTACTTAGGCTATTGATATTCCTCCTAATAATCTCTCCTATTTACCCACCTCCTTAATTCTACATATTTTCTGCCCTAATATCGTTATCCATCATTTCCTTTCTACCTTTTTTTCCTGGTTTAACAAAACCTTTCTTGATCGATCTAGAAGCTAAGTTTGGCCTTATGCCAGTTTGTTTTTTATTCCTTTCATAAATAAATTTTTCTCTTCCAAGATACATTGTTTTACATATAGTGGCCATTTTATTTTGAGATTTTTTGAAATCTTAGGTTAATATTCTGTACAGATTAGAATTAAAGTTATTCAGATTTTAACTTAATTTTTATTAGAACAACTCTAATTAGATATTCTTTTAAGCATTTAAATTCAGCTTATAAGTTATATCATTATATTTACAAATCTAATGAAGAAAACTATTTTATCTTATTCATGTTTACTTACCTCGAGTTAAGCAGATTAAAGTTCTTTAGATAATTCTTAATTGACAACTTACATTTTCTCATAGTTCAAACTTTAAAATTTAATATATTGAATTTTCTTTCAAACAGTTCAATTTTGTATGATATGCTAGTAAAACTATTGTAGTGGTTAAACATCTCTTAAGCTTAATACACTGAATTTATAAATACATTGAATTTAAAGTTTAAATAGTTCAATACTATTTACAGACTAATCAAATTAATTATCTTATGCATTTCAAGTTCAAATCTTAAAAAAAATACAAATCTTAAAAAGTACAACTGAAAGTACTGAATTTTAAATTCTTGAGGTGCCAATAAGAACTGTAATCTACTGTAGAGTTTAAAACAGTCACCTCAAGTATTTGGAGAAACACCTCCTGTGTTGTACCAGATAATAAATTGTAGACATACGGAGATTGGTAGAAGGCATTCTCATCTTAAACCTGCATGGAGGGGACCCAGTGGAACATTAAAATATGAAAACTAAAAGGGCTGCCTGGGTGGCTTAGTTGGTTAAGCATCCAACTCTTTAGTTTGGCTCAGTTCATGATGTCAGGGTCATGAAATGCAGCCTCCTGTGAGGGCTCTGCACTCAGCATGGAGTCTGTTTGAGATTCCCTCTGTCTTCCTCTGCCCCTTCCTCTGCTCATGTGCTTATTATAAATCAATCAATCTTTAAAAAAATCTGAAACGTAATGTATCAGATCCTCTAAATTTACTAAGTTACTATTATGTTGTATAACAAATTTAAACAGATTCCTCTTGAATACAAAATTGCTAACACTATGGGAATGATTTATTTTGTTATCCTGTTTACTAATAAAGTTTCCTGGGATTAAAAGTATATAAGTAAAGAACTTGATCATTTCAAGGGAGCAGAGATTGTCACCCTAAGAAAAGGGGGGCTTGTTAATCAGCTAGCTAGCCAGATAGTGTGATGCACTTATTAGGCTTCAAAAATGCATATTTTCACAGTTATTCTAACATTTCTGCGTAAGCAGGGGTATGTCAAGCATATATTTTCAAAAAGGGTTGATTTCAAAACTACTGTCTGAGTTCAATTTGCATCATTGCCTATTTCTTCTGACTGATTTATCTAAAATTTCATTCCGAAATCATAATAAATTCCTTCACTTAACTCTTAATTACCAGTTTAATTATTTAAAAAATGTTTAATGAAAATATTCTTAAAAATCATGCATGCATTACCCAATTTCAGCAATATTCTGTTCTTTTATCTATTCCGCATTACCACTTCCCCAACTTTTATATGTTATTTTTGTTGTTGTTTTTAATCATTTTAAAGCAAAATACTTCATATTTGAATTGGATTATTATTTCTCCCTTTTGGCCAGCCATGACTCCACCCTTAAAGATATTTAAATGATATGTAAATATTTTCTGAATTTTCTTATCATTCTGGTTTGGGATTAAAACAGCAAAGTCATGACAATGATGTCCCACTCCAACCCAGTAAATCTCCTATTCTCATTACCATGTCACCGTAAGTCCTCAACCCTGTTTTGTCTTACTGCTTATTTGGATTATAGTTTGACCAGTTCTTTGTGGTGAGATAAAGTTTGAAGGTCATGGAAGTAGTGGCAATTCAAACATTAGTGAAAGCTGTTTCTATGCTTCTGCTGTGGTGATGGAAAAGAAAGCAAACAAACAAACAAAAAAACAAAACAAACTAACCCTAGGCTGACTCCTGAGAAGTTTTCAGCCAGTAGCAATTTTCTACCAGCCTCTTCTACTCCTTTCTGAGTATTGGAAACACCTCAGGCTACAGCATAGAACCCCTCCAGGCAGGCACTGATAAGATTTGTATCAGTATATATTAGAAGTTCATATAAATGGAATAAAAAATGTGCACTCTTAATAGTATAAATATTTAAGGTTAACACCATGCAAGTATTTTTATAGTGTTTGCAGGTTTTTGTTTATTAATAATGGGAACATCTTTAAAGTTTCTTTTCCTCTTTAGGGACACAGGCAATATGTAGTAAATCATCAAAATGATTCTTTTTTATTACTCAAAAAAAGGAAGACAGAAAAATGCACTATTTTGTCTGGTCTCTTTCACTAACAAAATTATTTGAAATTCTCTCATTGTAGCACATATCAATAGCTCATTACTTTAAAAAATTATGAATACTAATACATTCTGTGGGTTTACCACATTTGTTTATTCATTAACTTGATGAAGGACATCTGATTTTTCTCCCCAGATTTTACAAATAAAGATGCTATCAACATTCATGTTCAAGCTTTTGTTTGAATATATGTCTTCATTTCCATTGGGTAATACCTGGAAGTGAACTGTCTGGATCATATACTAGGTAAGAATATGACTTTTAAGACAATACCAAACAAATTTTCAAAGTGGTCGCACTACTTTACATTCCTATCACCGTGTATAAGAATTTTAATTCCTCCACATCGTACCTACCAATAGATCAGTCGTCTTTAAATTTTATCATTCCAATAGATCTGTAGTAGTCTCACATTATGAATTATTTTCCATTTCCTTAATAACTAGTGCTATTGAGTTCTTCATGCATTTATTTGCCATCATCTGTACTAAAATGGCTGGTCACATCTTTTGGCTGTATTTTTTTATTGGATTATTTTGGAGTATACTTTATATATTCTGATATGCTTTAGATATGCTTTACAAATATCTTCTCCCTTTGTGTGGTTTATCTTTATATAGTCTTAACATTAACTTTTAAGTAGTAGAAGTTCTTAATCTTATGAGATCCAATTTAATAATTTGTTTTTTATAAATAATGCTTTTGGTGTCATAACTAAAAAAAAAATCTGTGTAAACCAGGGTTATAAAAATGTTCTCTTAAAATGCTCTTTAGATTCAAAGGTGTTCTCTAGAAATTGTATAGGTTTAATTTAATACTTAGGTCTATGATATTTTGAGTTAATTCTTGTCGATGTTGTGAAGGATGGATCCAAGTTTCCTTTTTTTGCATATGGCTATCTACATGTTCCAGCGTGATTTGCAGACATTTCTCCTCCGAATTGCCTTTATACCTTTCACGGACATCAATTTTCTGTATGTGTGGGACTATTTCAGGACACCCAGGTCTGATTCATTATTCTATTTGCTTACCTTTATGCCACTCTATTTAGATCATTGTAGCATTAAAATAAATCTTGAAATTAGGTAGAAAAATCAAATTTGTTCTATTTCAGAGTTGTTTTACTTATTCTAACTTATTTGAATTTCTTTATGAATTTTAGAATATACTGCCAACTTTTTTTTTTTTTAAATGACCGTTTGGATATTAAATAGTATTACATCGAATCTAATTATTAATTTGCAGAGATTAGATATTATAAAATATTGAGTGTTCACACCCATTCAGCCCATCCCTCACCCACCTCCTCTCTACCAACAACCATCAGTTTTTTCTGTATAGTTAAGTGTCTGTTTCATGGTTTGCCTCTCCCCGCCCCCAATGTTCTTCTGTTTTGTTTCCTAAATTCCACATATCAGTGAAATCATATGGTATTTGTCTTTCTCTGACTGACTTATTTTGCTTAGCATGATGTCCTGTAGCTCCATGCACGTCATTGAAAATAGCAAGATTTCATTTTTACGGCTGAGTAATATTCCAGTGTGTGTGTGTGTGTGTGTGTGCGCGCGCGCGTGGTATTTTTTTAAATTTCATTTTCAAATTTTTTGTTACTAGTATAAAGAAATGCAAGTGATTTTTGCATATTGATATCTTGCATCCAGCAACCTTGTTAAATCTACTCACTCCAGTAACTTTTTTTTTATAGATTTCAATGAACTTTCTACATTGATAATTATGTCACTTGTGAATAAAAACAGTTTTACTTCTTTTCAATCAGGATGCATTTTATTCTTTTTTCTTTCTTCAGTGCCCTAACTAGAGCTTCTAGTGCAAGGGTAAATAGAATTAAAAAGAGTAAACATGCTGGGTCATGTTCTTAATTTGAGCGAGAAAACAATCCGTTTTTCATGATTTAATATAAGAGCTATACAGGTTGAGGAACTTCCTTCTAAGTTTGCTGAGAGGTTTATGAGGACTAGAATTTTGAATTCTGTGTGTGTGTGTGTGTGTGTGTATGTATGTATGTTGAGATGACAATGTGGTGCATTTTAAACGTCTTAACATGGAGTTATGGACTAATTCTATCCCCCAAAAATTTCATATGTGGAGGTCCTAACCCCAGTATCTTAGAATGTGACTGTGTTTGGAAATGGGGCCTTTAGAGAGGTGATTAAGTTAAAATGAGGCATGAGGGTGGGCCCTTATGCCATCTGATTGGTGTCTTCATAAGGCAAAGAGAGTGGAACACTGAGAAAAAAACACGAATACCTATGCAGAGAGGAAAGGCCGTGAGGACACAGTGACAAGTGGCTAACTGCAAGCCGAACAGAAAAGTCTCAAAGGAAACCAAACGTGCTGACACTTTGATCATAGTTGTCCAATCTCCAGAGCTCTGAGAAAAATGAATGTCTGTATTTAGACCTCCATGTCTTGTATTTTGATATGGTGGTCTTAGCAAACGAATACAAATGATGAATTACAATGATTGGTTTTTTTAATACTTTATTTGTTTTACAGCATTTTTAAGTTTACAATAAAATTGAGAGGGAAGTGCAGATATTTCCCATACATCCTTGTCAAAGGTGTAGCTTCCCTGTTATCAACATCAGTGGTACTTAAAACAGACAAAAAAACCAAATTCCATAGTTTACCTTAGGGTTTACTCTTGGTGTTGTATAGTCTATGGATTTGGACAGATGTATGACATATATTTATTATAAAATCACACAGAGTAGTTTCACTGCCCTAAAAAGACCCTGTGCTCTGCCTATCCATCCTTCTCACTACTCCAACTCCTGGCAAACATAGATATTTTTACTGTCTCCATAGCCTAGCCTTTTCCAGAATGTCATATAGTTGGTATTATACAGAATATAGGCTTTTCAGATTGGCTTCTTTCCCCTGTAATATGCATGTAAGTTTCTTCCATGTCTTTTTAAGACTTGATGAGTCCTTTCTTCTTAGTGCAAATCATGTTCTATGGTCCGGATGTACGACAGTTTATTTATCCATTCGCCTACAGAAGGACTTCTTGGTTGTTTCCAAGTTTGGGAAATCATAAATAAAGCTGTTACAAACATCCATGCAGAGGTTTTTGTGTGGACGTAGGTTTTCAGCTCCTTTGGGTAATTGTCAAGGAGTATGATTGCTGAATTGTATGAAAAGAGTCTATGTAGCTTTTTTGAGAAACTGCCACAGTCTTCCAGAGTGGCTGTACCATTTCGTATTCCCACCAGCAATGAGTGAGCGTTCTTACATTCTTATTGCACCACATCCTTGTCAGCAATTGCTTTTGTCAGTGCTCTGGTGTTGACCATTTTCATAGGCATGTAGCAGCAGAGCTTCTTTTAGTTTGCATTTTCCTGATGAGATGAGATATGGAGCAGCTTTTCATATGCATTTTGCCATCTGTACATCTTTGTTGGTGAGGTGTCTGTTACAGTCTTTAGCTCACATTTTTAAAGATTTATTTATTTGGGATAGACACAGAGAGAATGAGTTGGAGGGGGGAGGAGCAGAGGGAGAGGAAGAAGCAGGCTCTCCACTGAGCTGGGAGCTCGATGCAGAGCTTGATCCCAGGACCCTGTGATCATGACCTGATGTGAAGGCAGACACTTAACTGACTGAGTCACCCACGCACCCCATTTAGCCCGTTTTTTAATGGATTTTTTCTTAAGATTATTTACTCATTTATTTGTCAGAGAACACAAGCAGGGGGAGCAGCTGGCACAGGGGTAAGCAAGCTCCCTGCTGAGCAGAGAGCCCAGGGCGGGGCTCGATCTGAGGAGCCTGGGATCATGACCTGAGCTGAAGGCAGTAGCTTAACTGAGCCACTCAGGTGTCCCTTTAATGGAATTTTTGTTTTTTTATTGTTTGAGTTGTAAGATATAAATATGTATTATATATTTAATTATGGGTAACATTCCTTTATTAGACATGTCTTTTGCAAAGATTTTTCTCCCACTCTTTGGCTTGCCCTCTTATTCTTTTGACATTGTCTTTCACAGAGCAGAGTTTTTAATTTTAATTCTACCTTAGCAGTTATTATTATTTTTTTAATACATTGTGTCTTGGGTGTTTTATCTAAAAAGGCATCACCACATGCATGGTCATCTAAGTTTCCTCTTAGATTATCTTCTAAAAGTTTTATAGTTTTGCATTTTACAAATGCAAATCTATGATCCATTTTGAGTTAATTTTTGTGAAAGATATAAGGGCTATGTCTAGATTCATTTACTACATTTTTTTTTTTTTTTTTGCTTGTGGTTGTCCAGTTGTCACAGCACCATTTGTTGAGGAGCATATATTTATTCTATTGCATTTCCTTTGCTCTTTTGTCAACGATCAGATGACTATATTTGTGGGGCTCTATGTCCAGGCTTTCTATTCTGTTCCATTCATCTTTTTTATTCTTTTCACTAGTACTACACTGCTTTGATTACTGTCACTTTATAGTGAGTCTTGATCTCAGGGGACATCGGTCTTCCGACTTTGTTCTTTACCTTCAATAATATGCTGGCTATTCTGTTTTTTTGCCTTTACATATAAACTTTAGAATCGGTATATCCATGAAATAATTTGCTGGGATTTTGATTGACATTGTATTGAATTTGTAGAGCAATTTGGAAAGAACTGATCTTGACAGTATTATGTTCCTGCTCATGAAGATGAAATTTCTCTCCGTTTATTTATTCTTTGATTTCATTCATCAGAATTTTATAGTTTTCCTCATCCAGATCTTGTCCATATTTTGTTAGAGTTATACCTAAGTATTTTATTTTGGGGAGAGTGCTCATGTAAATGGTATTTTTTAAATTTCAAATTCCACTTACTCATTGCTGGTATATAGAAGAGCAATTGATATAAGTATAACCTTATATCCTGTAACCTTGCCATAATCGCTTACTAGTAGTAGCTTTTTGTTGTGTTGTCATTGATTTTTTAATTTCTACATAGACAATTATGTCATCTGCAAAGATAAACTGTTTTAAGTCTTCCTTTATCACCTTATTTCATTAGCAGGGATGTCCAGTGCAATGTTGAAAAGGAGTGGTGAAAAGTGACATCTTTGCCTTGTACCTGATATTAATGAGAAAACTTCAAGTTTCTCACTGTTAACTATGATGTTTGCTGTAGGCTTTTTGTAGATAGTCTTCAAGTTGAGAAAGCTTTTCACTATTCCTAGTGTACTGGGTTTTTATCATGAATGAATGTAAGATTTTTTTTTTTTCATTAAAACAAAAAAAGTTTCTTACATGGTTGATGGTCTGGATAATGAAATGATACTGTCATAAATCAAACCGTTAAAGAATGATTCAGAACACCACAAAATGAAAAGTGAAGCCATGAGATAGAGTTTACAAATACATAGGAAATAAAAAGCATTGTGAGGTAGGTATTGATTCTGTTTGTCTTGGCTACAAGATGTAGACCCTTCACCCATTTTAGATCATCAAATTCAACAACTGAGTTTCAGTCCTTCACTTGACCAATGCTGATCACAGTTTAGGATTGTGTCTTCATTCTCTGAAGAGGTATCCCCCAACACCCACTGTTTCCACGGATTCCTTGCGCCCAGAGCCTATTCCCTCAATGTGCAATTTTCTGACTGGTTGTTAGTAAGATTCTGGAGATTTGGGGCCAGGTTTATTTATAAAATTAAGGTTTTCTTCTTTTTTTAATTTATGTGATGGACTAATTAATTTTTGAATGCTGAACTGTCCCTTGCATAACTGAAGTAAATCCCACTTAGTTGTGGTATATAAATCCTTTTATACTTTCATGGATTTGATTTGCTGATATTTTGTTGAGGAGCTTTACATTATGTTCATGAGAGATACTGGTTTGTAGTTTTCTTGTAACGTCTTTTTCTGATTTTGGCATTAATGTTATTCTGCTCTCATTGAACAAGTTAGAAAATAATCCTTCTGCTGCTTCTGTCCTCTCGTAGAGATTGTATTGAACTGGTATAATTTCCTCCTTAAATGTTTGGTAGAATTAAAAAAATGAACATAGTATTGTACCTGGGCCTGATGCTTTCCGTTTTGGAAGGTAATTAATTGTGTACTCAATTTTTTTAATAGATTGAGGCCTATTCAGATTATATTTTTCTTTGAGTTTTGGCAGATGGTGACTTTCAAACAATAGGTGCTTTTTATCTAGATTATCACAGTTGAAGGCATAGCTATTCATAATATTTCTTTATTAGTCTTTTAATGTCCATGGGATCTGCAGCGATGTTCTCCTTCATTTGAGTTTTTATCCTCTGTTTCCCCCTTAATCTGGCTAGATTTATCAATATTTTTGGTCTCTTAAAAGAACCAGCTTTACTTTCATTGATTTTCTGTATTGCTTTTCTGTTTTTCAGTTTCACTATTTCTCCTTTAGTTCTTTTTTTTACCCCTGTTAGCTTTTTTTGAATTGAATTTGCTCTACTTTTTTCTGGTTTTCTCAGGTGGAAATTTAAGTTATTGATATTAGACATTTTCCAATATATGCATTCAGTGCTATAAATTTTCCTCAAAATTGCACATCCCACAAATTATAAATTGTGTTTTCATGTAGTTCAAAAAACTTTTAATTTTTAATTATTTTTAACTTCTCATGAGATTTTTCTCTTTGATCCATGTGTTGTTTAGAAGCATATTGTTTAATCTCCACATATTTTGGGATTTTCCAGTTAATTCTATTATACTAATGTAATTCCACAGTGATATAAAAGTAGGCATTGTATGATTTCTATTCTGAAATTTACTAAGGTGTGTTTTCCTGCCCAGAATATGGTCTGTACTAGTGAATGTTCCATGTGAGCTTGAGGAAAAATGTGTATTCTGCAGTTGTTGGATGAAGTACTCTATAAATATCAATTTTATCCAGGTGGTTGATACTGTTAACTTCAACTATGTCTTTACTGATTTTTCTGCCTGCTGGATCTGTCCATTTCGGAGAGAGGGAGTATTGAAGTTTCCAACTATGATAGTTGATTCATGTGTTTTTACTTGCAGTTTTTTTTCATATTTTTCCTCATGTAGCTTAATGCTCTGTTGTTAGGTACAAACATGTTAGATATGTTTATGTCTTCTTGGAGAATTCCTGATTTTTTTAAATGTAAAAATTATTTACATTTTGAGATAAAATCCACTTGGTCATGATGCAGTCATTTTTACATTGTTGGACTTGTTATTTTGTAAATTATTGTGTTTATATTCATGAAATATTTGTCTGTAATTTTCTTGTACTGTTGCTGTATGGTTTTGGCATCATGCCAATGCTGAATTAGGGAAAACTTAATATCAACTACATATTAGATAATTCACATATTTTAAGTATGTTGTATTTTGATTATATTAGAAAATGTCTTTAGAATTGCATAGTAAACTCCTTAATGATGAAGTATTATGTAATATTTGCTTTAAAATCAGTAAAATAATGGTAAGGCTTACATTGCAATTAAAAACTTTTTCATCAAAAAGAACTTCTATTGAATGGGATTTCATTTTACTTTCTTGTTTGGAAATTAATATTTTTCATCCCTAAACGCACTAAGAAATGAGTCATTGTAATAGTTCAGCTTCAGGAAAAGACACACACTACAATATACCCAGCATAGCAGTCTCTGGCTAAAAAATACCACATGGGACAAATTTGAATTGTGTACCATATTAGCATGGACACAAAATGTTCTGCTTTGTATATTTACACCAACTGAAAGGGATGGACAGGTGGCATCTTCTTTAAATTCCTAGTCCATTTTCTATGTGTACCATTTCCATGCATTATAAAATATTCTTGTTCAGCCTTTATTTTGCTCTAAGTGTAGTTTTCTGTGCTAAACTTTTTTTTTCTTGAGTTCATTTTAAGTGCAAAAACTGTGAGTCCTTTTTTGGCTTAAAAATATAGAAAATGGCTTATAATTAAATAATGCATCTCTTAAATGATCTCATAAACGTCCTCCACTCATCATTATCTTATTATTCTTCTCCTCCTTTGAGTGGGATGAACCTTTACATTATGATTTATCTACAAATCGCTGAATTTTTCAGTTATTGCTTACTACTTGTGTAAACTACTTTATTTAATTGTTATACTTTTCAATTTGTGATATTGTTTGGATACCATAGTTTAGATAGTACTCATAATATTTTCAGTTAATTTTTTCCTGAAAATAGTAAAATAATTGTTATGGCTTTCCCAGTTTCCCAACAGTGAGACTGGTAATTTGTGCTTATTTATTAGCACATATATTTATTTAATTTTTGTTATTGCTATTGTGAAGGGAATAATTTTCCATAATGGCTTCTAACAGTTTATTGCTAGCATAAAGAAAACTAATCATTTAATTCATACTAAAAAAAACCCCACCATTTTTAATTAAATTTTATGGTTAATTATTTTCTAAATTATAAACCTGAAAAAAAACATTAAAAGCATTCTTTAACTTTTCAGCAATTAAAACAAGGTTTAGACATTCTTAAAGTACAATGATGAATCAATAACAAAAATAGTACAGTTAGGTACAAAAATGAACCCAGAATACTTCTTAGAAGAAATTTAAGTAGTTACTAAAATTCTCACTTATTTAATGCTTAAAGAAGTGCTCGTGTTAAATTTCATATACATATTGATGTGTGGTATAACAAAATAGATACTAACTTTCATATTGACAATTTAGATTGGTATAGCTTTTCTAAAAAGCAATTTGGCAATACAGATCAGGTACCTTTAAAAGTTTATGTCCTATGGTGTGGTAATTCTTCCATTTATAGAAGTCACTTCTATGAGAAAATGAGAAATGAATAAATGATTTGTTTCTACCATTACTTATAATGGCATTGTTTATATTACTTTTAATAAAACCAATTGTATGTAATGGATTATTCACTCATTAAAATCATATTATTAGTAATATTTAGTGAACTAATTATACGTTGATGACTTACATGCTGTGATAGAATACAAACCCACATAGACATATGCAAGTTTGCATATTAAAATATTACTACACAAGACAGTTATAAAGATGCTTGCCTATGACTTAGATCTGTTATTATAGATGTCTCCATACCAATATTTTACTAGTGTTGGCCTGTCAATAAAGTAAACTATGAGAACATTCTATTATTTTAATGGGCTATGAAATTCTTCAGGTAGATCTGATATGTATAATTAGATCTTACTACAAATCCATATTACAAATACATTTTATTGGAATCTGCTTGCTTAATTGTTTACAGATGTAAATTTTTCTGTCTAGGAGTATACCAATTTCAAATTTTATAAAGTAGGGCATTGACATTTTTATATTGGTTAGACAGATGTCCTATTTCATTTTAAAGTCACACAGTGCCTTCAGAATTTCCTGCTTTGTATGGGTTTACAATTATAAAGGGTGTCTTGCAATATTTAGCGATGACAGCTCTTCTATTGTAAAATTTAATCTATCTGGGAAGGTTCTGTGTTTTTTTTTCCTCCATATATGTTTTTCTATTCTTTCTTTAAAAAGGTTACCAAATTTGTATTCAACACCATGTTTCCAATGGAATTAAAATTCTTACTATGGAAAATGACCTTCCTTCACAAATCCATTCATTAGAGTAGCCCTGTATTGCTAAGGAGATCTCTAATTTCCCATTTTAGTATAATAATAATGATTTTAAAAACTTATTTTTCTTAGGGTTAAGGTGCTCTTAGATACAGAGTACTTTTCTAACAAAAACATGTAAATGAGGACCTTAATATGTATAATTAATACTATAGTAATTTAGCATCATATTAATAGCTCAAGCCAATTTTTAAACAGCACAAAACTACTAACTATACAGAACCAATATAGAGAATGTTTTTGTGTTTATCACTCTAAGAAATAGAACTTGATTTATTTTCTGTTTCCTAGGGCTCTACATAAGTCAACCTCCTAGAAAAACAACCATGTGTTCTTTTACAGTGAAATGTCCATTTCAGTTCATTAAAGTCTATTTTCACCACTACATTGAAGAGGCAAAATAAAATCATTGTCATTTTTATGAAACTTTTTCTAAGTGTTTCCCTTAGACATATTTAGTATAAAATTATAATACGTAATAGTTTAAGTATATGCAAAAACAATTATTAATTACTAAATATGTATTATGTGTTAGACACCCAACTCAGAACTTTATTTTTAACTGAGTGTTTAGGATAACACTATTTTATAGTTTCACCAGAGACCCTCAAGACAGAGTAACTATTAGCCTATCAGCACATTAATGTTAGCATATTAAAGTAAAAGAATTTGCCAAACTAAAAGTGTAAAAGGGTAAGGAGTCTCGTTGCCCTCTAAAAACATTTCTTAAATCACCCCACTTAGTCTTTTAGACTTTTAATTTTGTTAAGAGGATAAGGGTCACCAAATCCAGATAGAGGCACTTAGCAGACTCTTGAAGTGTGATGAGAATCCTTTACCCTTGTCTGAAACCTAGAGAAGGGGCCTCACTAAAACCCTCAGAGTTTGACATGTAGTTCCTGGCTCTTGGGGGACTCATGTGCTGGTGTCAGACATGCCTAAGCTAAAGACTGTGTACCTGTGGTGCACACCTTTTTTGAGCCAAAATTCTCCAAGAGCTTGTTTGGATAGGAGATGGAAGAAGGGTGCTTGGGCGGCTCAGTCAGTTAAGCATCTGACTCTTGATTTCAGCTCAGTTCTCAGGGTCGAGAAGTTGAGCTCTGCTAAGTCCGTGCTAAGTATGGAGCCTGATTAAGATTCCCTCTTTCCCTCTGCCCTCCCCCAACTTGCACATGCATCTGTGTGCTCTCTCTCTCTCTGTGTGTCTGTTTTTAAGGGGGAGGGGAGAAATGCAAGGTAGGAAAGTAGAGAAAAAGTGCCAGTGTATCCTTACCTCATGGTAGGCAACTTACCTGGAGCAGTCTAAGCAAGGGAAGAAGAGAAAATTTGCTTGGAATGAAGTTTTACGTTTTAATTGCTTACTGGATGGAGAAATTAACTATTGAACAAATGCACTTTTTAATACTGGAGGAACCAAATAATTTTTAAGTACCTAAGAGTTATCCTAAATGAAGTCACCTGCTCTAGTTTCCCTCCAAAAGGAGCATGTGGAGAGATGAATGAACTGTAGGGGAAATGTTTTTTTTGTATATAACCAATAAGTATCACTATTTATAAATCATATTTTTTCTCTTCTTACCAGGCATTCACCATAAATAGTAAATGTAATTATCCCCCTTTAATAAATGAGAAAATTGAGGCTCAGAATAATTAAATAATTAAGGATACATAATCAGCAAAGATAGAAAAGATTTTGATTCAGTACCCAAGACAAACAGACAGTTTTGGACATTTTATTAGATTTACATAAGTGCTTTGCATTTGAAATTTCTTCTTTTTAACTGTAAGGAAGATTGTAGAGTGCAAGTACAGGGGAAGGCTATAAATAGACCCCGCTATATCTCTGAAATGTGTCATATCAGGCATTGTGAAACATGGAGACATAGACAAGAGGTGGATATGTCCTTCTGTCTGTCTATATATCATCTATCTATTACTTTCCTTATTCTGAAAGTGATTAGGTAAGAGCCAGTACTTTACTCAAAAATATAATTCTACAAATTAAAAACTCCTAGGCATTAATTTTTAATCAAAATTTATTTAAAACAAAAGATTTCTTATAAAAATCAGGGTTAAAATAAAATAAATTTTTAAAAACAATTCTATTTTAGATAGGCACATTTAATCTAGTTTTTCAGAATACTGTCTTTGTTGTTGTTGTTTTTTTCTTTTGGAGGCCTAGGGGCTCTAATTCCATATGGTCAAAAAACTTTTTCAGTTTATTCATCCTTGTCAACATTCAGTGTAGTGTGCATTATCTTAATTTCGTCAAAATTGCGTGTATCCTTGTGGAGTTTTTAATTTAAAATGGGGAAAAAATCTTTCCATAGTGAATTTTTACTACATAAGTCCAATTTGACTTTAAAACAGTGCACTAAGTTTAACACTGAGATACTCCTACATACTAGTGGATATAGTTTTAAGAGTCACTAAAAGTAATAAGGTTTGTTTCATTCTGGCTGTTTCGAATTTGGAGATAACTGTGTTAAGGCAAAAATCCAACTGTCTGAATAAATAAGGGAAGCATGTGGGGGATGCAGCTGCTCTACCAAGCAGTTGCTATTTTTGTCTTGGTTTCAGAAGGACCAAGTTAGCTATATATTATAAATCTCATTGAAGGGGGCATTTGGTGTGAAAAAAAAATTTGTTTCTTCATCTGAGTAGTTAAATGGATGAGTATAAATATGTTTTTTATTTATAAATGTTTTTATATATATTTTCATGCATTTTTTATGAGGATGTCATGTTTCACAATGGGAAAATAACAAATAAGTTTTTAATTGATGGAGAACCATCACGATACTAGGGAAAAAAATGGACCTGTGAAAGCAATTTGAGGGGAAATGGTAGAAAATAATGAACAATGATAAAATGATAAACAAAGAACCATTAAAGAATGTTATCCCAAAATAAGAATACCATGTTCTTTCAACTTCTTAACCAGAGTCTGGTGAAGATAGTCAAGGCTTATTATATAAATGATATCTATGTTATCAGTAGAAATGTCATATATAAAAGCCCCAAACATGTATTTTTTAAGGCAGTATCTGCACAAAGTCATTTTACATATAAAACTTCACAATTGGGGCACCTGGGACGGCTCATTTGGTTAAGTGTCCAACTCTTGATTTAGGCTCAGGTCATGATCTCAGGGTCGTGAGATTGAGCCCCGGGTCTGGCTCCATGTTGAGTATGAAGTCTGCTTGAGATTCTCTTTCCCTCTGCCCCTCTCCCTGCACCCCCACTCTCTCTCTCTCTCAAATAAAAATAAAATCTTATAAAAAACTTTACTATTTGCTAATACAATTAACTACTTATATTTGTAAGATGCCACAAAGTTTTTGTCCTTAAAATAAGTCTGCACTTCTAAAAACTATACCTATATATAAATTAAGTACATTAAATATAAGCACACAAGTCAATATTCATGATCAAATTCTATGCTGTTTCTCATAATTTCTAATTTTTATCAATACAATTTATATGGTGATTTTAGATACATAATATATAATTATGTAATGAATTTTATAGTATTGGCATATTTTTATGCTTGTAAAACTCTTATCGGTTGTCTTATTTAGATTTTCAGAGGTTAACTTTCAATGAAAAATATTTTATATCATTTTAGA